>NC_139680.1:30053689-30626189 GCF_964106915.1 Podarcis gaigeae
CCTGCTGGCCCCTCCCTCTTGAGGTTTCTCCCTTGGAATCTCCCTTGCTCTGGCCACCGGCGCTCCCTTCTGTGAGTCCTCCGATTCGCTAGAGAGGCTTGTGGAATAACTCTGGCCACTGTCACTGCCTGCGCCCCCCTCGTACTCCTCCTCCTCACTCTCCATTTGCTCCCCCTCCTGTGTCTCTCCTTCTGAACCCCTGACATCCATCCCCCCCTCGAAGCCCCCCCTTCCCCCCTCCCCCTCTTCCGGTGTGGGTTCCGGGTGCTCCATTGTTGTAGGGGTGAGTCCAGGATACAGCTCGTCCCCTGAGGCTTGCAACCATCGAGATAAGTCCGGGAAGTCCCCCATGGGCTCGTCGACGACGACCTCCTCCGCTTCCATCTCCTGCGCGGTGTGCTCGAAATCTGCGCTCGACCCCAAATCACCCAAGAGCCCTCCTCCCCCTGTTGCTTGATGGGGGTCCACCTCCCAGGGCCCCTTCGGCATGTCTCTGCGCCAGCCCACTTCGGGTTGGTCCTCCCACCAATAAGATCCCCCCGTGCCAAAACCTGAAAGTGATCCCTCCGGAGAGCTGCCTCCCGGAGCCGAGTCCTCAGCTGACGAGAAACCCCGGAAAGTGCTGGCCGAGAGTGTGGGTGTGAACAAACAATCCTCGAAAAAGCCCGCCGGCATAGGCTTGTGCGGGAAAAGTGTGTGGAATTCTTCCTTGAGCAACTGCTCTTCCACTGCGTAATCCGGCACCCACCTGTTGGCGCTGGCCGGGGTGTCCTCTGTGGCGAGAAGATATTCAATCCCGTCCTCCCCCCACCTTGAGTCTAAAATCTCAGTGGCTTCATTAAGTGGCTCCCCTTTCGGCGACCCCCCTTTTTTGGGCGCTTCTCTGAGCGGGTCTGGCGCCTTCCCCGGTGCTTGAAACCTGTGGGGCTCTCTGTAGGGCGTGAACACTGATCTATGAAAGACCGGGTGCATTCTGGAACCCTCCGGGAGTGTCAACCGGAAGGCCACTGGGTTGATCTGCGCCTCTACTTGGTAAGGCCCTAGCTGCTTGTGCCCTAGTTTCTTCTTGGCTAACGATCTGGCTGGAACTGCTTGTGCTGCCAACCAGACCCAGTCTCCCACCTGGATGTCCTCCCCAACCCTCCTGTGTCGATCTGCCTGCACTTTGTAAGCCTGTTTTGCCAACTCTAACTGCCTCCTGAGCTGCTCGTGGATCTCCTGCAACTCCGCTGCCACTTCCTCTGCTCCCTGTGGCTCCCCCTCCCGCACTGTGTCCAGACCCGGGAAGGTTCTGGGATGCCTCCCGTAGTTGGCGAAAAATGGGGTCACCCCCGTGGACCCGTGCTTCGTGTTGTTGTAGGCAAACTCGGCCAACGGTAGATAGTCCACCCAGGTCGATGGCTGCTGGTTCGCGTAGCATCTCAGGTACTGCTGCATGATGGCGTTGACCCTTTCCGCCTGCCCGTTAGTTTGCGGGTGTCTCGCCGACGCCAGGCTGACCTTGACGTTCAGGAATCCCATCAGCTTTTGCCAGAAGTTGGAGATGAACTGGCGCCCCCGGTCGGACAAAATAGACCGTGGTAGGCCGTGCACCTTGAACACGTGGTCTATGAACATCTTAGCGGTCTGCTCGGCCGTGGCCACCTTCGCGCACGGAATGAAGTGGGCCATCTTGGTGAACAGGTCCACTACCACGAGCACTGCCGTCTTGCCCCTTGAGCTGGGTAGATCTGTGACAAAGTCCAGGGCCACCCTCTCCCACGGTACGAACGGTGTCTGTAGAGGTTCCAACAGGCCCGCCGGCGGCTGGTGCACAGGCTTAGCCCTTTGGCAGGTGTCGCACCTATTGACATAGTCCGCGACATCCCCCCGCATCTTAGGCCACCAAAAGTCTCTGGCTACTAAGTCCACCGTCTTCTCCTTGCCGAAGTGCCCCGCGCTGGGCGCGTCGTGCAGCTGTTGCAGGACCTTCGCGCGGAGGCTGTCTCCTGGTACGTAGAGGACTCCCTTGCGTAGGAGCAGGCCGTCGCGCACTTGGAATTCGTCGCCCCTCGCCTTGCCACTGCACACCTCCTCCATCTTGGCTCGGGCGAACGAGTCCGTTTGCAGCGCGCGGCGCACCGCGTCCAGGTCCACCGTGGCTGACGCGCATGCCCACGCCTGTGGTGTGAAAATGTGCTTGGCCGCCGCCGGTGCCTCTGCCTCCAGATACTGCGGTTTTCTGGACAGCGCGTCCGCCAAGACGTTGCTGTTTCCTGGGATGTACTCAATTCTGAAGTCGAAATCTGCAAAGAACTCCGCCCAGCGGATGTGTCGCTGGTTCAGGAACCTCGCCGTGCGCCAGTACTCCAAGTTCTTATGGTCTGTGCGGACCTGCACCGTGTGCTTGGCTCCGACGAGGAAGTGCCGCCACGCCTTGAAGGCTGCATGTATGGCCAGCAACTCCCTGTCCCAAATGGTGTAGTTCTGCTCCGCTTTGCTGAGTTTTCTGGAGTAGAAAGCGCACGGCTTCCAGTCCCCCTGGTGGTCTTGCTGCAACAGAACGGCTCCCACGGCCCTGTCTGAGGCGTCCGTCTCCACTCTCATGGGCCTGCTGGGATTTACGTGCAGTAGGTTCTCTTCGGAAGCGAAGAGCTGCTTGAGCTTCTGAAAGGACTGCTCTGCCTGCTCCGTCCAGATGAACCTCTTCTTCTTGGAACTGAGGGTGTCGGTGATGGCCGCTGCCTGCATGGCGAAACCCTTGATGAACTTGCGATAAAAGTTGGCAAAACCGACAAACCTCTGTACTTCCTTCCTATTGCGTGGGCTCTTCCAATCCAGTACTGCACGTACCTTGGCACCGTCCATAGCCAGTCCCTTGTCGGACAGTTTGTAGCCCAAGAAATCCACCTCCGTCTTGTCGAACTGGCACTTCTCCAGCTTGGCGTACAGCCTGTGCTCCCGCAGCCTCTGCAGAACTTCCCTAACATCTCTCTCGTGAGCCTCCGGCGATTCCGAGAAGATTAGGATGTCATCCAGGAAGCAGACGCACTTCTTGTAGAGGAGACCCGCCAAGACATGATGCATGAAGGCTTGAAAGCAGTGGGAACCATTTTTTAATCCAAAAGGCATAACTCTGTATTCATAAGTGCCCAGCGGCGTAAACATGGTTGTTTTCCACTCGTCGCCTTCCCGTACGCGAATGAGATTGTACGCTCCGCGCAGATCCAACTTGGTAAAGATGCGACCCTTCCTCACCGTCGCCAGCAGGTCATCGATCTTGGGCATAGGGAAGGCTGAGGGCTTGGTCTTGAGGTTCAAGAAGCGGAAATCAACGACCAGCCTCTTTTGGGGCGTGTCCCGCTTCTTTACAAAGAACACTGGACTACCTCCTGCCGCCTTGGACTCCCGGATGAATCCCCGCTTCAGGTTGTGATCTATGAACTCCCTGAGCTCTTGCAATTCATCCTCAGACATGGAGTACAGTTTCCCCGTCGGGAGCGTCGCCCCGGGCAGGAGGTCGATCTTGCAGTCGTAGGGTCTGTGGGGTGGCAGCTTATCCGCCTCTTTCTCGCAGAAGACCTCCAAAAACTCCTTGTATTTGTTAGGCACCGCTTGCAACATGCCCAAGTTCAGCTGTGGTCCATCCTCGTGCCCCTCATCTTCCAAGTCCGCCAGGATGCAGTGTTCTGCGCAGTAAGAGGAGCCGAAGGTCAGTTGCCGCTGGTACCAAGCTAATGCCGGGCTGTGCCTATCCAGCCAACTCATTCCCAACACTATGGGCGTGTCTGACAGGCGGGTGACGTTGAAGCTGATGACCTCACGGTGGTTTCCAATGCGCATCACCATTGGCGGCGTCTGCTGTAGCACTTGCCCTCCCAGTAGCTCCCTGCCGTCCACTGTGACGACTTTCAGAGGTACCGCCGCTGGCAGAAGGGCTATGCCATGTTGCTGGAGGAACTGCATGTCTATAAAATCTGCATTGCTCCCCGAGTCGATGGTGATGGGAATTTCCACAAGTAGCCCATTGGGGAGCTGAAGGGATGCGGTGAGCTGCACTACTGGTTTGGGTGGGAGGGGGTCGGTGGGCTGTAAGATCCCTGGGGATTGCTTCACTGACTTGTCTGGCTGGTCCCCAGAGACGCCATCTCCAGCCAGACAGTGGAGTTTTCCTGCTGCGACTCCCTCTGCTGAATTGCGTCTGTTACTGTCGCTGCGGCTGCAGTATGCTTGTGAAACCGCTGGGGACACTCTTTTGCCATATGCTGAGCACTGTCGCAGATGTAGCACTTCCTGGTTCCTCTAGGAGGCTTCATCTTGACTGCTCCCGGAGTTAGGGCTCCGACTGTGGAGTGAGCCTTAGCACCACCTATCTCCATCGGCTCCTCTCCCCCTCCCAGCGGAGGCATGGATCGAGCGCGCGCCGCCTCCTTGGGGAAGGGAGGCAGTCCTCTCGCTGGCGTGCGTCCCAAATGCCCTTCCTCCCTGCCCCAAGGGCATCCTTCCAACCGAACCCCAATGGAGAGTGCCCGTTCCACCACTTCCTTGGTGGTTTGGGGTCTTCCCCCCCTTGCGATCTCGTCTTTCACAGCTCCGCTCAACCCCTCCCAGAACAGGTCTCTGACGGCAGGCGATTCTTTCTCCCAGGCTAGTACATTCACCAATCCGAAAAAACGTGAATGATATTGCCTCACAGTGGCTTTACCTTGTCTTAGTCCGTGAATCTCCCTCCTAGCGATATCCACATCAATCTCAGATAAAAAACACGCATCCATCACTTTAATGAAGGCAGCCGCATTTTGGAGGGCTGGATCCTTGTCTCTCCATAGATTGCGCAGCCACGATTTTGCCTCCCCCCGTAAATGCGAAATAAGAAATCCCACTCTCTCTTCCTCATTTTTAAAGTCTTTGTCAAGCAGCTGCAATGCATAAATCACATCTGCTCTGAAGTTAGGATACTCCTGCAGGTCCCCATTGAAGTGAGATACCAGGCTCCCTCCTCTGTTTCCCAGCCCAATCCCTTCTGGTCTGGTGGCGGGTAGCCTCTGTGTACTTAGCACTTCTAACCTGGTTCGCAGATCCTGGCAGGCAGCAGCTGCTTCCTGTTCTTTCTTTCTGGAAGCCGCAATTTCTGCAGTCAACTGCGTCACTGCGTTTTGCAAACTCGCTATCCTCTCTTCGGTAGTCATTTCCCTGTTTTTCGTGAGCTCGCGAAGCACCAATCTTCACCCCTCGCTGCTTTCCCGCACTCCACGAGGTTGCAAAATTGGTGAAAATGGAGAGGGGACTTACTGTCAGGACTGCCGCTAGGTCCCAGCTCACAGAGGACCAACGCCCAGTGGATATTATATACAAAAGTCTTTATTGAAGTTTAGTTTCCATTTCCAAGCTCTGGGCGCGCAGGCCCACGTCTTAACGCTAGACCGGCTAAGTCCCCTCTGACTCACTGCTCCACCCACACCAGTTTAAGATTCTAGCCCGGCTCCACCTCTTGCGCTGCTCTTTCCTGCGTTGGGTCCTTCTGCCCTCTGGGGTTCCCTCCTTCCTGGACTCCTCTGACGCGGAGCCTCCTGAGTCTTGCCCCTCCCTCCGGCGGGCTTTAGGACCTGGCTCCCTTCCCGGGCTCCCCGCTGTGCCGCGCTCCTGTACATTTGAACTTGGCGCGCGCGCCCAGCCGGTGACTTTCCTTCTGACCGTTTCCCCGCTTCCTGATGTGGGTTGCCAAACCTGACTCCTCTCCTCCCTCTGGTGGTGAGGACACTGGTCCCGACTCCTGGGACTCCCCCTCCCCACTGCGCTCTGGTGGAGACGCTGGCCCTGATCTCCACCTGCTGTTCAGGGACTCCCCGCTGGCCCCTCCCTCTTGAGGTTTCTCCCTTGGAATCTCCCTTGCTCTGGCCACCGGCGCTCCCTTCTGTGAGTCCTCCGATTCGCTAGAGAGGCTTGTGGAATAACTCTGGCCACTGTCACTGCCTGCGCCCCCCTCGTACTCCTCCTCCTCACTCTCCATTTGCTCCCCCTCCTGTGTCTCTCCTTCTGAACCCCTGACAAAGACCCATCACTATTACGGAAGATCACTGATGTACTACTGCTATAGAACATGAGAAGATAAAAAGTGCCCTTAGGGATCAGGACAAAGGCCCATCTAGTCCTATATCCTGTTCAGGCACTCCAGCCTAGGGGAGGGGAGGCACTTTGCCCCCCCCAAGTTCTTAAGGAGGGGGCTGGCCCACCTCAATCTTGAGTGGCGACATGGCACGCTCTACGCCAGCGTGTTGCATGACGTGGTGCATGACATCAGACATTGGCCCCCTCAATAGCGAGGGGCAAGCCAGTGCTCCTGATCTTGTTCTCACAACTTGCGGAGAACCTGCAAGCAGGAACTGAGCGCAGCAGATTTTGATTTAAAATTGACCACAGAATCTATAGATTCTGACATCACTATTCGACATAAAGATTTTGTTTTCTTTCTACTGATCCTTGCATGTTTGCGGTTGGTGTACTTTCAGAAACCTCAGGCTGAACAATCTCTCAAGGTATGGTTCAAGAACATTTGGGATGTGGTCAGTGGTTTTTTTCTGGGGGAAACGGGTACGCATATCCCTAAACATTTTGTGAATCTAATGTGAATCCCACCGATTTCCACAGAGCACTACTAAGTAAACTTGCATTAAAATTGCAGCCTTCATTGATTAATTGCACCAATTATAGCTCATGGACTTTTTTCTTTTAAAAAATGACCCCAATGTAGCAACCAAGAAAGACATCCTTAAAATTAGGGTTACCCATGTATATTGCAAATAATGTGAGCGGGGGTGGGTGGGAGAATCATCAAGCCCTTTATTAATAATTTCTCAATAAAAGGGGACTGCGATTTTGGATGAAAATGCTGTAATTGGAGAGGCGAGGACACTGCCCATGGCTATATCCATTTGCAGGTCTCTCTCTCTCTCGCTCCCTCTCTCTCTCTCTCTCTCTCTCTCTGCCGGCTCTCTGCAGCTGACTGCACTGACGTCATCTCCAGAGCCATTGACACATTCTTTTGTGCGGTGTGAATGAAGAAGTAAATTGATCCCAGTGGGGGCTGCGTTCACAATGAACAGAAGCCGGTCGGCCGCTTCCCCAGCTCTAGGAGGCATTAGCTATCTGCCAGCACAGCCCCACAACTCAACACCCAAATCATTAACAGCCAGGAGTTGTGTTCACGCCCAGCGTGATTTTCATTTTGACTAAATCCACCCCAGGCGCTTTAAATTAGCAGCTAAACATTAATTAAGAACGTTTAGAATACCAATATTTTATTGAGGAAGCTCCAAGGACAATCTTGCAAAGGTAGGGGAAAAGAGCCAGGCTCTGGAAGCAATTGAGGTAAGGGAGTTTCCCAGGGCTGAGCTGCAGGAGAAATAGAGAGGAAGAAAAAAACAGCCCTAAAATGATGTGGAGCAGGACATATTTTATGCCAGCTGATTGGGTTTCCCCGGATAGGAAACTGCCTTATTCTGAGCCATACAATTGGTCCATCTAGCTCAGTAATGTTTATCTTGCCTGGCAGTATCTCTCTGGGGTTTCAGGTAAGCGTCTCACAGTCCTACCTGGAGATGCTGGGGATTCATGCTGTACCACTGAGCTATGAGCATTTGTCATCTCGTTATCTTCTGTTTTACCTCCCATAAACTTTCCCTTTTATTTACAGGGATGCAACATAGGGCTCATCATGTGGGGACTTCCGGAGAGGGAAAATGGTGGGCGCCACAGCAGTGAGCAGCTTCTGAAGCCAGCCAGATCCAACTGCACTACCAGGCTGGCTTTGGACTGCTGAGTGCTGCTGCCGCCGCCACTGCCAAAGGGGAACCGGGGATATCCAGGGGTATAGATCTCCCTGCCCCCTTTGTTTTGACTGATCAGCAGAGGCTCAGGAGTCATGGGTGGGTGCACCGTTGCCCAGTTTTTTAAAAAAACTCTTCACATGGTGCGAAAGAAGGGCTTTGCACCTTTATACAATATGCATGTGTGCCCAGGGTCTTTTGCCTCACCACCCCCACTACTGACTCCCTGTTGCTACTACTCAGCTTCCCCCCCCCAAAAAAAGTGCCCCCGGATTCATTGAAAAAAATCTGGTAACCATAATCCAGACCCCTGTTTGTCCTGTGATTCGTAGACACAGGTCTGAGAGGTTCTCACCCACCCCCCTGCTTTCTTCCGGGAAAACCTGCTGTTTACTGCTGAATCAGAACCAGGTTTTCTGCAGCTTGATGTTTGTTTTGATTCAGCTTCAAGTAACGGGTTTCCCCAGTGAATGTGGCAGGAGGAGAAAAGGACCTATTGGGCCCAAGACTTTCATTTTCAATCACAGGACAAACAGAAGGGTGGATGAGCCCCCAGATCGGGTGGAGAGGCAGTTTCCAGCATCACTGGCTTGGTGATGCTCTGTGCATGAATTGACTGCCGTTTCTGAACAACAACAGAGAAGAGTCTGAGACCTGATACCCTTTTTGGTGAGTGTTGTGAGGCAGTGGTGACATGGGCTACCAGTGATCCTGTTTGGCAGTGCCTTGTGGTGGGTGATTGTCTTCCCAGTCACCCTACAGGGCTCAAAGCTTTTCCACTTGACCCCCCTCCCAAAAGCCCCCTCCTGCCTTTTCCTCTTCTCCAAGGACTCCAAAACATACCTTAGACCCATAGGCAGCCCGTGAGTCTCTGACAGTCCCTTGTGGAGCATCTGTTCCTGCTGAATCCAGGGACTGCAAGTTGCAGGATTGCAGGCGCTAGCTCCTGGGTGGCAAGGGACTTTGACCCCTCAATGTTCAGAGGGTGTTTAGCTCCTCCCCCTGGCTCCTCACGATGTCATGCGCATGACATCGTGCCAGGCCTCCTCAATCATCTCGAGAAGCTGGCGCCTCTGTGTAGGATCCTGTGAAAGCTTCTGCCAGAAAGTCAACAGCTGAGGTAAGATGAAGGGGTGGGGATATGACTATTTCTATCCCTTGCCACAAAGCAGTGGTGCAGCATGGAGGCGGCCGGGAGGCTGTGGCCCTGGGGGCAAATTTCTGAGGGGCCACAACCAGGCGCCCCCACAACAGGCTCCCTCATTAAGGCCAGAGCTGTGGAGAAGCAACCCTCACCTGGGCAGGGCCTTTGGAGCTAGGGCGGTGGTGGCACCTCTTTCTCCTCAAGGCCAGTGAAGGGATATGTATGTGTGCCTTGCCCCTAGGCTCGCCGAGAGGGAAGGAGGAGGAGGGCACCACTACCATGGCCCACCGAGGAGGGAGGGAGAAAGAGGAAGGTAGGAAATCACTGCTGAAGCCACGTTCATTGCCCAAAGCACCTCGCTGCAGGGACAGGAAGGCGAGGTGACACAGTGGCGCTCCTGGCTTTGAGTTTCTCTGCCTTATCTCTGCTCCCAGGTTGGGGCTGATATTCAAGGAGAGGCTCCCTTGATTAGACGTTGGCAGGTTAAGGGACTGCCGCTGCCCAGTCCACCAAGGCAGCACAACACTCGCCCCACCCTGGGTGCCAGCAACCCACGCTACGCCCCTCCCACAAAGGCCCCTTCCCTTGGGGGACTGCCATAGTTTGGATTGGATTTGATATCCCACATTATCACTACCCAAAGGAGTCTCAAAGTGGCTAACATTCTTCTTTCGCTTCCTCCCCCACAACAAACACTCTGTGAGGTGAATGGGGCTGGGAGACGTCAGAGAAGTGTGACTGGCCCAAGGTCACCCAGCAGCTGCATGTGGAGGAGCGGAGATGCGAACCCGGTTCACCAGATTACAAGTCTACCGCTTTTAACCACTACATCACACTGGTTCTCCTATCTCCATAGGGATAGATGATCCCTTCCCTCTTACTTTAGGGACCCATCTGTATATTTGTGGCATCAGCAGCTCTTGCTATGCATGTCAAACCTATTTGCACGCCTAGCAACCAAATGCAAATCACATGAATGAATAGTAGTGCCAATGCTTGCAGCAAAGGATTAAGAACTGCATGGCTCACAGACAAACCACCACCACCAGCAGTGTTATGGTCTGGGAATGCAACAAAAGTGGCAGGGGATGCAAGAACCAGGAACTAGAGTACAGGAATGGAGGAGACAGGTGTGACAGAAAGCTAGACTTGGTACAGGTTCACTCCCTGCAGGCCATCTCTAGTTACACTTCCAGATGCAGTCTCTTAGTTTGGCAGGCATCCCGGCAGGGCAGTTCATGGGGCCAGTGCAAGATCCCAAAGTCTGACAAGGTTACAGTATTTTTCCCCACCATTGTAGACAGGTACTGCTGTGCAATAGTTCAGAGGGGGGTCCAACTTTTGGACTTTTATGGACTCATTCCCTATAAATTCCTGTCTCGTCTTTGACAGTGTTTCAAGTTTCATGCTATGTTCCTTGCAGATGGTTGCTGGCTCGCCACTGGGAATCCTCTTTCTGGAATGTGTCTTAGACTGCTTGCAGAGATGGCGATGATTTCTGTCTCCTTCCTTTTCTCCCACTATCAATAATTCAATCTTCTGAGAGAGAAGAGCGAAAAAATTATTCTGTATCATTGCACATGAGAGGGTGCGCGCTCTCTCTCTCTCTCTCTCTCTCTCTCTCTCTCTCCAGAATGGCAAAATCAATTTCTGTCAATACAAAAAAAGAAAAAAAGAAAAAAGTCTGAATGAATTCTGAAAGAGAGCAATCCTTTGCCTCGCAGTCTTTAAATGGCAAAGCAATCGATTTGTCTGAATTAATTTAATCACAGCAAAAGAGTTCTTCTTTCTAGGGCTATATATCAGCTCCTAGCATGAACGCCTTTGCGTTAGTACTATTCACAAACTGCGTGACACTGATGCTCCTCAAATTGGAGAAGGTGCAGCCCGGTCTGCCCTCCATAACGGTAGATCAGTGGCAGCCAGGGATGCGGAAGGAAGGCATTCAGAAATGCAAATCTGCCCAATTTCCGCTTCCCGAACTAATTCTCGAATTGCAGTGCAGGCATCTCTTGAAATTCACACCTCTCCACAGTTTGCGATGCAGTTCTCTGACAAAAACATGCATACCAAAGAAAAAAAAAGAAAAGAAAAAGCATATATGAAGAGAAACACCAAAAAAAAATAAATGCTTATAAATAGTGAGACTAATCTTAGGGGAAATTGATTGACAGGCTGTGATTGACAGGTATGGTCACAATGATTGCAGGAGCTACAGATGCAACACAGAGCCCTGGAGGAAGAAGTCACAGTGGAAAGGGGAACCCAGGAGAACCCCAAGTTGCAGGAGTGTCCAGAAAGGGGGAATTTGGTGAAGGAGACAGAGCAGGGGCCCTGTAGTTATTCCCATCATTCCTGACTATTGGCTGTGTTGGTGGGAACCAAGTTTGACACCTCTGGGACAAAGGATGGGGTGCATATGCTGCAGTGTACAGAGAAGAAGGCCTTGAGGCTTCTCTGACAGGGTTTTTCTATAGCTCAGCCCCTTGTCGTGCAGCCTCAGTCGCCTCTCCCTAGTCCCCATCCCACTTTGCAGTTCATATTGAAGACCTAGAAAACTTAAGCTACTGAGCTTGGATGAATAAAGGTATGATTTTACAGTGTGTGTGTGTGTGTGTGTGTGTGTGTGTGTGTGTGTAGGAAATCACCATATATCGAGGAAGGTTGCAAGAGTGCCTTTATCAGCGGAGGCCGGTTGAACATGCAAAACGACTTTGGGTTGCTCAGATTCAACTAATTTCATTTCACCGCCAGGATAAAATTCCAAATTTTATAAGACCAATCAACTCAATGCAATTTTGCACAAAAATACATAATGCATTGCCGATTGTTAGGCTGTGAAGTAGCTCCTGGGCACTGAAAGTGAATTCAAGTAGATTGACCACTTTTAAAAAATTAAGTAAACTTTGATGCATCTCCAGATTTAGACATTCTGATGGCCGTTCCTGATTTGCCATGCTTTTGACAAATCATTCAAATAAGCCATGGGACTGAATGTTACTGGACTAGAGCTCTCATCATTCCTGTCCACTGGCTCCGCTGACTGGGGCTGATGGAAGCTGGAGCCTAAGAATGCCTGGAAAACTACACATTTCCTACCTTGCTATAAATTTACATGTGCTTTTTTTTTGGGGGGGGGAGGCGTGGCGTTCTCCTGACTCCCCACAAGCCAATTCCAGGTGGCATAGGGGCCTACAGGGAAGAAGTCTATTTGTGCAAGCAGAAGTTCTTGTCCAGGGCTTCCACTGACAGGACTCATTGCTTGAAAACTGTCCAATGTATATTCCAGTAAAACTGTAATGCCTCCTTATCAAATTATCTTTGTGCCCTCATTAGCAACACAAGTGGTTTTTTCAGCTTTTCTCAGCTTGTCTCAACTGCTCTTATTGCTTTTATTTATTGCTTTTATTCTGGTGTTTTAGATTATTTCAACCACTTTGGAGTCCTTTGGGAACAGGAAAGTGGCCTACAAATTAAAATAAATGTATTTTATGCATACTTTGTATGCATGCATTTATGCATTTATATATGCATGTGTGCATGATGAAGTGGCTATTTGGGCAGTCTCAAAATTACAAAAGCCACAAGGCAATAAAACATGCATGTGCAAACTTAGGACCCAGCTACACAGCTGCAAATAAAATGTTTTAATGTGTTGTAAAGTGCAATATAAAATGTGACACTAGATGGTGACAGTGAGCTATGCAAATTCAATGTATTTTTCAAAACTTTTTTTTTAAAAAAGGCGTTTCACAGCATTTTTTTATATGTGTGTAGATTCCACCCCAATCCTGACCTCAGAATTCACCATATTGAATTATTGACCCTCTGCCAGGAACCACTGGAATTCAGAGTGACAGCTGCATTTTGTATAGAAATCTGTCTTCCCAGGTTGGAAAACAGAACTCCAGAACTGAGTTATTCAGCTGGTTGCCTCCGTGCTTCAAGGTAAGCATGCAGCCTTACTTAAGTTCCTATTAATGAAATAACAAGGGGGGAAAAGGTTAATTCTGATCTAGCATGAAGAAAATGAACAGATAGCTGAGACATTTTATGTAAGCTACCTTACAAGAACTGTTGACAATATTTTAATGAGAAGTGTGGCTACGCAGAAGTCAAAGTAGTTGGATTGGACTGGCAAGAATTTTCTCAGTGGTGTTTTATGCTTTATTTTAGCTTATAGAATTAGTGAGCATTAGTTCTGCACTTGTTAATGGTTTCTTTCCATATTTCCACCTGGTCACCACTGCCGAGAACTGGGATGGACCAAAATCAGTAGGTGGGTAGTCATCATTCATTCTTTCTCCATGTTTCCCTGCTCACCATATACAACATCAAACAAACCTGTCATATTGCTCCATGCACAGCAAGAATCATTTGGGGCCACTGATGGAAGCTTGTTAGTGGGACATGAATCTGAGCCAGCAAAGAATGTTCACAGCATTCCAGTTCAGGAAATTCAAAGCATTTCCCTGGCACAGTTTGGCAGTCTTGCTAACATGAATATCATATTGAGGCAGAAGGCAAACTGTCTCATGATGTAGCTTGTGGAACAACACAAATATTACTGATCAGCATCTATTCCTTACCCTTACAACTTTTTTCTTTTCTTTTTATAATTTTTTTTATGGTAATTAATTTGAGAAAAGAATTTTGTTTTTTGTTTTGTTGACTTCCCATCCCGTTTTCCATAGTGATTTTGTTTCCTCCCCTTTTGCTGCACCCTGCCTTCTATATCTTATATCGCAACAATACTGCACCAAGTCCTAAATCTTTCTGTTGCTCAAACTTCAAATCCTGCTTGCAAATTCATCAAACTGTCCGATTTCTTTAAATAGTCCAAAAAAGACTTCCATTCTTCCACAAAGCTGTCATCACTGGGTTCTTTCACATTAGCTGCTAACTTTGCCATTTCTGCATAGTCTGTCACCTTACTTATCCATTCTTCTTTTGTGGGAATTTCTTCTTCCTTCCATTTTTTTTTTTGAGCACACAAAATCCTTGCTGCTGTCGTAACATACACAAACAATTTAACCATCTTTTTGGGGAACTTCTGCCCCTATAATTCTTAAAAGGAAGTATACAACTATTGTCTTGAGACCCTACAGCAGCCTCTGTCAATCTGGTCCCCTCCAGATGTTTCAAATGACAACTCCCATCAGACCCAACCAACTCTGGTAGGAGTTGTAGTCCAAATACATCTGGAGACTGATGAAGGCTGCTATATAGTTCTTCTTCTTTGGTGATCACCCGTAGCCAAGAAAGATTGTCTTCCATAAACATGGTCTTAACAGTGAGTCCATAAGTGACTGTGGAGGCCAGTTCTGGATCCACACATCCTTCCACAGTGGGGACACAGGTTTTGGGGTGGGAGTTGATCACGGTGAGGGTTTGCCTAGCATGCCTTCCTCTTAGCACGTTTCTGCCTTTCGTCCTGAGTTTGAGCGTCTTCAAAGCCCATGACACCTTTGGTAAAGGCTGTTCTCCAAATGGAGCACTGGGTCATCACCTTGTCATGGTGAGTGGGCTTGCACATTCGTTCCCTTGACCCTTGTGAGCAAAGCCGTCGGGAGTCTTGTACTCCCAGCAGGGTCACCCAAGGCAGTAAGGTCAAAGGGGAGGAGGTAGACAAAGAATGATCCAAGAAGTCCTCAATGGCAGAACAGGCGGATGATAACAAGTGATATGTTACGATGGCTGTGAAGATGAATGGAGGTTGCAGCAGATAAGAATCTATACAGCATATGCCTACTGTTGATGGGTCTGTCTTCTCATAGTTCTCCATCCATCTTTCCTACCTTCCTGCAGTGGATGTGACAGAAGGATGTATTTCTGTATGTTGATCAATACCAATTCATTAAAGAAAACACCTACGTAGCACCCTGCAAGTCTAACCATGCAATTCAAGGTGTCTCTTACCACATGGTTATACACAATTGTATGCTAAGCATAATGGAAACAAAAACTTCCGGGATGTGTAGGAGCTTCAAGCCTTGCTTTGCATCGGTGCATCATTTTTGTCCCTAAAAAAATAAAAAAATACATGGTGGTATTCCTCGCCTTTAAGCCATTGTCCTTTTATAAGACGTAACAGTCATTTTTATGTGAAACTAGTATTTTAAAGACTGATCTCGCCATAACAGCTGAACACATCTTCAGGGAAAGGCAGGAACAGATTATAAATGTCTGTTCCATCTGTTTCCTGAAAGGATCCTTCTAGCCCCAAAGTGACCCTTTGATAGCTATTCTCAGTACTAGTGAGTCACTCATTAGAGCATTTGAGTCATAGATGGTATCAGTTTCACACAAGGATTAAAATTGCAACAACTCTACACACTATATATAAAGAAAGAGTAGCAGAGAGAGAGAGAGAGAGAATTACTCCACTAGAATATTTCTGTTTCCTGCTCTTCCTGGGTCTAATTTGATATTATCTTATATACAGGCATCCATTATGGAAATGTACAATGTCACCTGCAAATCTGATTTTGATCCAGTGTTACAAGGAAGAAAATAACATTTATCAGTCTTTGTTCTGCTGTAACCAGAACAGATGTCTCCCAGCAAAGTCATGTGGTTTTTTTAAAAAAAATTCCTCAGGGCTATTATAGGACTCAGCTACATTAGTAAAGAAATGACAATTTGAATGCATTATAAACATGCAACACCAGATGGTGCCAGAGAGCAGAAAAATTTTCTACACGATTTTCCATAGCGTTATTTTTTCTTTTGTTATAACAATCTAATTTCTGACTTATTTATAGCGTCTCCCCCCTCCGTCCGTGTGTAGATCTGCCGATAGTGACCAGCCAATGAAGGGAGATATGTACACTTTCATCTGGGTCAGCTACCATCCCTGCAGCAGCTCTTATCTATAGGACACAATAAGGAGAAGGCGCAAGGTGACTTGACTGAGATGCTCTTGCATCGTTTTCCACTCTATGATATTGCACAGTTCAATTCAGGGCAGTGTACCTTGTCTTTCATTGTAGGAGCAGCCACCCCACTCAGGAGGACAACCTGGAAGTTCTATTTCATTATGCATTCATGCAAAAGATGCAGATTGCCTCTTACCAACACGTACCTTTAAGATAGCATGAAACTGTGGCTGGGTTGTAATTAAGAGATCCACCTTTTATGATCTCAGTGCAAAAGCAGAGGAGGCAGCTGCTTGGATCAGGCCAGGATACTGCTTGAGACAAAGGACAACATGGCACACCTTTTTTCACTTACAGAAACCAAATGGACTTGCTGCTGGATCTTATTTCAATATTGGTGATGGAACAACACCCTCCCTTGCAACAGGCTAGTTTAGGGGGTGCGGGTCAGTCTGTGTGGTACACACAGGTTTGCCCTCCAACACTTTGCCAGTGCATCTTGTTCCCCGAGCCTCTGCTGACTCAAATTGCCTGAAGCTTTTTCAAGCTTATTCTTTTCCTTTTGTACCTCCCCTTCCAGGAGTATCGACTTGGCCCCATGACCATCGGTGCCTGGGGTCGTGGGTGCCATGCAACATGCATGGCCCTGGCACCAAAATTTGTGCGTGCTCGGCCCCTTCATGTGGAATTTTGTGATTGCTCAGGCACCCAGAGCCCCAGGGAGTTGGCACCTAGGTTCCCTTCCCTTGCCAGCCATAGTTAGTGGGATTCCAGGTGTGGTGCTTGATGGGCAAGGGAGAGGAGCAAGGCTGGGGGACAAACAAAGGAATTAAGTGGTCCATGGCTGCCTTGAGCACAAAGAGCAAACAGCCTCTTGTGCATTGTGGATTTTTTGAGTGGATATTTACTGAGAACACCACATTGGCAATCCCTGCCCTGCATGGAGCAAACAGAAATAGGTCCAGTAGCTCCCTATAGTGAAGCCAGAATGTAGCTTGGCATCAGCCCGGGGATGAACTTTAAAACATCTTTCCTTCTCTCATATTCACAGCACAATCCTTGCCTTGCCATTTGTTTAACTCCAGTGTCTCATTAGCGTAAGTACTTAATACAGACTGCACAGAAAAGGGCAATGTCAAGGCTTCAGTTTAAATCCATATTTGAATAAGAAGTAATATAGGAAAAAAGAGAAAGCTGCAGATTCCTTTTCAAGCTACCAATTTCACGAGTAATGGAACGGCACACGTTTACTCAGATGCAGCAGCCACTAGACAGGGTTTCTGCATTTGAGTTTTGAAAATCTGAATTTTCAGATATGAGTCTGCAAAGTTAAACAAGGTAAGCACATGCTTAATTATCTCCATTGAAATAATGGGATCGAAAAACTTTTGCCTGCTCTGGTTCACCAGAAGCGGCTTAGTCATGCTGGCCACATGACCCGGAAGCTGTCTGCGGACAAACACCGGCTCCCTCAGCCTATAGAGTGAGATGCGCACGCAACCCCAGAGTCATCCAAGACTGGACCTAATGGTCAGGGGTACCTTTACCTTTACCTTATATGCTTTTTTGACCAACCTAAAAATGGAAATGATTGAGAACTAGAGATTTCAGGCATGAACTAGAAAAACCAACAATTAAGCATATAGTAAACTCTCTTTCACTCATATCAGTGGAAGTGGCAGGTCCCTAATCTGGATTTTAGTACCTAAAATTGGCGTTTTGATTAATGATCAACACTAGACCTTCTTGGCACAAAGGGTTTTTTTTTAAAGAGCTAAACATTTTCATCTCATTTGAAAATATAGCATCTGACACGACTCAAAGAGAACCTCCAGGCTTCTTTTCTTGACACCAAAATGAAACAACCCCTCAAATGATAGCTTTGTTTGTGGCTCCTAGACAAAACCTGGAGTTGTTCCTCACTGCAAACATTTGGGGTGTAACAAGCCTACCACAAACATGTCCTACAAAGCTTTTATAGCAGCAAGCCATATCTACAGCTTGAAAGGAAGTTTGCAGAGTCCAGTTTGCAGCATGGGGAACAATCCCTTCTCTTTCTTTGGTATTCTGAATAATCTTTGGACCCAGCTTGAACAATAGCAAAATGGATATTCTCGCACTGGGGGAACCAACATGGTTCTCTCCAGATGTTGTTGGAACATCAACTCCCATCATTCTGGCCACTAGCCATGCTTGTTGGAGCTGATGTGAGTTGGAGGCCAACAACATCTGTAGGGCACCATGTTGGCTACCCGAGTGCAAGAATATCCATTTTCAAACACGTGTACTGTATACTAAATCTGGATATATAAGCTCAATGTTGTTGCATGTCTACCATTATCCCTGTTTCATGGTGCTAGTCCCATTGTCCTTGTTTTGTATTCACTTGGCTCTACGTAGCTTGTGTCCCAGCAAAATGAACACAGCCCACCAACCAAGGATATCCTAGATGACTTGGAACTGAAAGAATGATGGTTCTCACATAAAATCTGTCCTGAGGTCATCTAGTGAGGCTCTTCTCTGAGTCTTTCCATCTTCTGAGGAGAAGTGGGGCAACAAGCAGAGAAAAGGCCTTTTTTATGTTGCTTCCCTTTTTATGGAAATGTCCTCTCAGAGAGGCTCATTTGGCTCTCAGTTTTCCTATCCTTTTGGTGCCTTTTGATTCCCCCAGGATTTTTAAATAAAGAAGTTTAATTGTTTTAAACCTGCCGGTGTTGCTTTTAGTATTCATGTTGTCGATGTTTTGTTTTTGAAGCTTGTTGTGAACCAGCCTCTGGTTGAGCAAATGCCTAAAATAAAACCCATCAATTAAATGTACAGTGGGCTACCCAGGACTTGATAGATCTCCTTTATCTGTTGCCTTGTGAGGACTACAGAAAAAGTCACTGAGGACCTGGGAGGCCACTGGGAGGTGGCCTATATTTAGCTCGATGAGTAACAAGTTGTGTGGGCTTGACATGCATGGCAGAAGCCCTCTGCCGTTGAAATTCACTGTTAATAATGAAAGAGAGAAAGGGTCCAGGCTTTTGAAGTCAAAATTGCTTTATATCTGGCTTTTCACACTCTCAGGACTCCACTGCAACTCCTTTTTTCCATCTCTGCAAGGTGAGAATCCAGTACACGCTGGCTTACTACCTGAAGGGATAAGACGCTGTATAGAGGAGGAACCCACCCCCTCAAATTTCCCATGAAATAGCATCTAACTCCTCTGACTGGAAGACTGCAGGAGAAAGGATAGTTACCTTCGTTCTGGCATAATTTAATTCGGCGTCCAGCAAGCAGGTACAGGATGTTCTGAGGAGCTACAGAAACTCATTAGTTCTCTATAAGGAAAGGTTGCCCCAGAGTTCACAGTTATTATCCTTGAAGCGAAAGATATGAGTTGAAATTCAGCACAGCTTCAGTGCAGTATGGCTCCGCATACACTTTTTCACCTCAACTGAACCTTTATTGGCTTCTCAGAGTCTTGCCGTCGCCCATCAGCAGAAACTGCAAGAAACTTCCAGTAAAAACCCTTAGAGATACCACCAGATAATTTCTAGATCAATCAAAAAAAGTCTCCCAAAAGTCATTGATTTTGCATTGAAATGGTGGTGGAGGTGGAGAAACCTGAAAGGTCAGAATTTCATTGCAAGTTCATTGCATCCAAAGTTTTAGTCGATGTTCAAGTCAGCTGAACAAGGAGTGCTCATTGCGATCCGACATGTCTTCATGCTATTCCCCCCCTCCCTTCAGCTTGGGGAGATGGTTGATATGTGCATATGTGTTAGGAAGGTAACTGCTGAACAAAAGTGGATCAAATGTAAATTTAATTAACCCATCTTTTGCCAGCCTGGTGCCATCCAAATGTCTAAGTCTGCAGACTAAATTCCGAGCTAGCATAGGGTTCTAACAATACCCTTCCCACAGTACTTGCTGCCTATGTTGCAGAGCAGCCATTCTAGAGGGTCTATAGAATTCATAGTGTGAAGACTCTTCGTTCTATATATTGCTTTGGGGAGATTGGTGGGATATGGGATAAATCGAATGGGTTGTGTTTTTCCTTTTTAAAAATGTCAAACATTTGGTTTTGTTGCTATCCTTTGGTTCCAGTAGTGACATAAATACTGCATTCCTGTCTTGAATTGCCCATGAAGAGCTGTCCATGAAGCTTCACAACTGGTTAATTGCACAGTAAAAAGGTAATGCAGGAGCAGAACAAGACCACAGGCACTTGTACAGGGTGAGTCTTTTTAAAAGAGGCCCCGTGGAACATGTGTACTCTGTATCCACAGGGCTTCTTTTAAAGGACTCACCCTGTATATCTGAAATAATTTGATGGCCCCTTCTCTGACTATTCTCACCCTGTAATCTTTGAAAATATAGGGCTTAGAAAATACAGGACCTCATTCACCTACAGTATATGTCCCAAATACAGATACTAAAAAGCCACCTTCTTTCCTACAGACCCTCTCAGGTGTTAACATCGCCAGATGGGGCTCTCTGGGTAGTTATGCTGCCCTCAGAAATTCAGCAGGTTGGTGGCTTGGGATAGGGCAATTTCTGTGGCAGCCCATAATCTGTGAAATTCCATGCTTAGAAATGCAGAATAGTTACAAGCCTGTGGTTTCATACAACGGCCATCTCAAGTTAGAACATTTGCTGAAAATGCAATGCCTCATTCAATAGTTTCCTGGTGTTTTACCCCTCCTCTGTACCTGTGTTTTATTTTTATATTTTTATATTTATATTTATTTTTATTTGCCATATCCATAATTTTTATTGTCTTCTGTATCTGTTTCTGCCAATAAACTTTTAATTTTAAAAGAGCTAGAACATTTTGTAATTTCCACAATCACCCCCCCCAAAGGAAGGTGTGTGTGCATGAAATAAAAGTATAGTTTTACTACCTTTTTGTTTTCATTACAGTTCAACCACCAAGTTTGTTATCATGAATAAACACCTGCAGAATCTTCACTTACAGTATGTATCTGTAAACTACCTGGAGCTGAAAGATGTCGTCTCCTGCAGGCTTGTTAGGCAAGAAAGTCCTGAGATGTGGTCATCTGTGAAATAAGAAGCTGCCCTATTCTGTTGGACTATTGGTACATCTTTCTTGGCCATGTCTTCATTGCCTGGAAGCCATTCTCCAGGGTGTCAGATGAGAGTCTTTCTTAGTCCTCTTTAGCTCCTTGCTTTTGCCCCAAGCCTTCGAAACACTGACAACACTGGTTGACAACGAACATCACTGCATTCTTTCAGAACTAAAGTCTTTTCTTCTTTCTGTCAAATGCTTTCCTTTCTTTAGCAGTTGAGTGCTGTGTTGCAGGATGTGAGGAACAACACATTAATGCTGAAGAGATGAAACCTTTCAGCTCAGGGTACATATAACGGAATTTGCTCCCTTCTCTTAGGCCAGCAATGCTAATGGCGCTGGTGAGGAACCTCTAGGTCCTAATTTGTTTTCCCCAAACCAGAGCCATCGGCTTTACCCCTGATGTCATACAGGATGTAAGGTATGGGGCAGGTGAAGATCTCTGCCAAAAAGTGTGGTTTGCAAGCACTGCCAACTACTTGGAAGCGCCTGTCAACCTCTGCGTCTTTGCCTGCGTGGTTTGAATTTAAGCTGCCAGGGCAAAGGAAGACAGGTTTGCCCACACTGTTCAATTTCAAACCGCACAGCAAAATAAAGCGCTTATGATGATGTAAGTTGATTGGCCCTCCACTAACCTATCAGGATGACTTATAGAGGTTGGGGGATGTCAGGACCCCACCCACCAGCTGGCAAAGTCTCTCCACTCCTGCTCAATGGAGCTCATGCTGGAATATTGCTTGCGGTTGGATACCCCCACTGGATAATGCACAAGTATTCTCTCCCATTCTTTCTGTGTCTGTGTTTTAAATTCTATGTAGAATACTCTGAAAACAGATGAATAATGTAGTGTCTCACAGTTTGCTTGTTTGAAAAGCCCTGAAATCTACATTGCATGAAGAAAGGCACCAGGGCACAAAATGAAAGGAACTTTGTTAAATAAGTGGATCATTAGCATCTAGCATACTGTAAATATATTTTCTGAACAGGGAAAATACTGCTGTCAGTGAGCTGAATTCTGAACAAGCAGAAAACCCAAGCAAGAGGGGATTTTGATGGTGTTAGAAGTTCCTTGTGGAAATAGTCCTTGTGTGGTTCCTTTTTAATAAGCTTTTGATTACAGCTTTGAACAGCCTTTATAGCCCATTTAAGACATTTGAGCCAGAGTTCTTTCACTGGAAGTTGCTTTAATGCTTTGCACCTAAACGCACGAAATTGCCTCTTGGGATGCTTGAATAATTTGATAATTGTGAATTTCAGTATGAAATGGTTTAATATATGCCCCTCTTGGACTAATACATGGATCAGAAACTTATCTCTCCACCAGACTCTGCACTTCCTCGACCAAGACAACCCGGTATGCAGAGGTTTAAACGTATCAAAATATTTATTTAAATCTTATTTTGAGAGAAAGTACATACCTGAACACCTATTCTCAGAGAAAATACAGTTTTACATATGTAGTAAAATAACATTTGAATATCTATTTTTAAGGGAGGGGGGGGAGTTGCTTAATTTGAAACAGAACCAAGGGTGAAATTATGGGTAATAAGATAAGAAACTGTCAGATGTCAGAAACAGACATTTGCCCGTCTCCAGATATACTGAATCAGGTCACTAGTCCCTCAGCTCTGATGAGAAGAAATTTCCCAAGCTCTCGGGCACAGATCTCGCCTGGCCCTGCTATAGGGAATCCTTTTAGTGCAGGGGCAGCAAACCCTTGAATCCACTGAGCAAATTTATCTTCTCCCCTCTCACCAAAAAACCAACAATGTTGGCAAAAGGGTAGCTATTTAAAACCTCAAACTTCAAAAATGCAGTTGCACCCCAGAAAGTGAAATAGTATGGATGCTTCCCCCATATTTGCAAGGAACACAGGCCTACCTCTCTGCTGAGCACCACTGAACTTCACCCAAGTGAAACCTGCACTTCCACGTTCTGCTCCTTTACCTCCACCCCCTGGCCCACTACAGATTGGCTGATTCAAATATGAGGATTTGGCGGAAACCCATAGGCCTCCGTGGCAGCCCAGTGGGCAGAGCAATGGCCCAAAAGCATGGCGTGGCTTCGGGAGGATGGCAGGGCTGCAAACATCGCCCTCTGTTGGGGACTTGGTAAGTTGCCACAGCTGGTCCCTGGTCCAGGTGAGATGAGGTGTCCCCAGTACTTCTGGAAAACACCAGTGTTATAAAGCTGTTATTTATATGAGACAAAAAATAATTGACTATGTAATGCTCACTGGGCAGAATTTCTAATTATTGCAGAAGGATACATAATTCTTGTTTCTTCTGACACACACTCATTTTTATGCCCAAGATTTATTTCAAAGAGTAATTAATGAGGAACAATCTTCCAGGGGGAATTTGTATCATTTTTTCCCCCTTTAAAAAATTAGCTCTCAAGAACACTTCCAGAGACCATGGTCACTAAGAATAATGTTGCTAATACCCAAGGGCAAATGAACCATAAACACAATTTACATGCAGATCAAACACAGAAACAGAATCTGAAAAAATGTGTCACAAGCTTTAGAAAACAAAAAATGGATCATGATGTTCATTTGGGTATTATTCTTTGCACCTAATTATTGGGAAGCTGTGATTCTGCTGAACGCAAACAGTTGTCCCAGGCACTTTTGTTCTGGATTTCTGGGAAACAAACAAACAAGGAATCAAATTTGCCCCTGAAGATTCTCCTCAAAAGTCTCTGCTGTAGCTTTTGATGGTAATTAATTAGTCTCCAAATATTAGAGATGTAACCATTCCCTAAATGCTCTTTGGATATCTGGCAGCAGCATGTGTCCTCTTCACATTGTTTGAGATTATTTGTGTGTTGCTCTGTGGCTTTGAAGAAAGAAAAGGAAAGAATGCAAGACAAACCTCAAGAGGGTGGGCTGGCAGCCACCCAATGATCTTGCCTGCTGATATTAGGCCTGCCTGACATGTATTAATGCATTAGGGTAATTAGGCTGGGGTAATAGGGGTACCTAGCTTAGGTGCAACTCATCCAGAGGGTCAGGGGGAACTGATTCCAGCACGAGAGGCAAAGCATCTACTTTTGACGGCGTTTCTGAGCACAATTCAAAGTGTTGGTGCTGACCTTTAAAGCCATAAACGGCCTCGGCCCAGTATACCTGAAGGAGCATCTCCACCCCCATCGTTCAGACCGGACACTGACATTGAGCACTGAGGGCCTTCTGGCGGTTCCCTCATTGCGAGAAGTGAGGTTACAGGGAACCAGGCAGAGGGCCTTCTCTGTAATGGTGCCTGCCCTGTGAAATGCCCTCCCATCAGATGTAAAGGAAATCAACAACTTTTAGAAGACATCTGAAAGCAGCCCTGTTTAGGGAAGTTTTTAATGTTTGATGTTTTATCGCTTTAAAAAAAATTATGACTAATATTCTGTTGGGAGCTGCCCTGAGTGGCTGGGGAATAAATTTATTATTATTATTACTCAATATGGTGTCCTAGCTCTCTGGAGGAGAGAGGGAGGATGGGCCCCAGGGAAGGGCTCTGTGGATTGATGCACACCGACAGACACCACACTGGTGACTCCTGGTGTAGACAGTACTGCACTTGAAGGGCCAATGACCTGATTCAATATAAGGCAACTTCCTGTGTTCCCTAGGACATCTTCCTGACAACTGGAAATGCTGGTACATTGTTAAGGAAATATTTCTGCACCTGAGTATAAATGGTGTTGACAGAAAGAAGAGAAGAAAAACCCTCAAACTTTTCAGTTGAAGAAGGGGGTAAAGTGCTTTAAATGAAACAAAAAGCAAACCAGGTAAATCCCTAATGGAGCTTGCAATTTCATAGGGAAAACATATTTTGCTATTTCATACTGAGGTTATTCTACGTACGTGTTTTCTTTACCTAACTCAGAACTCTTGGTTTTAACCTCCAAATTAAGTGGTCTCTCCAGATTTTCTCTGATGTGTACTAGTTTCACCATTCTTCCATGTGATTTAACTTTCTCTCTCTTTTTTTGCAAGGGAAGGTTTCTCATTGCCTCACAAAATGATGAATTCCCTGCATTAAATGATTCCTCATTTTGTTTTCTTTCAAAGTGAGGGTGACACTTCGCTGCTAATGGGGTGTCAGGTTCCAAGGACACTTCAGCTGTGCTGAATGTAAATGACAAATAGCAGTTTATTAGCGAAGGTTGCTTTGCAAAAATGTGCATATTATAGGTAAAAATGCATATAACCACGAATATTAAACATTCACACTAAAATGCGGATGAATTTTCATGGGAACTTTTGACCAAAAAATTGCAAACTCATGTGGAAATGGAGAGAACTAGAGAGTAGAAAAATGAGAAATTGACAGATTTGTCCTTCTATACTCAGAAGTAAGTCCCACTTTGTTCAATAGGACTGACTTCTAAGTAAGTGTGCATAAGATAGATAGATCATAAGATCATTATGTTTAAGTGCATAAGATCATTCAGCCTTGCTGTAAGGTAGCCCTGTGAAATGTTAGTTATAAGACATGATGTGCTGGTTAGGACTGTAACAGCAACCTTTAGTTTGCAATCCCGACTAGGGAGGAAGTCCTGTTCAGCATAATGGGATTTCTTTCTAGTGAATATGCATAGGAAGGCACTGTTTATTGATATAATTGGTTAGCTTCAGTTAATTGATCCAAGTGGAGGGCAATTTTAATGCATGAGAACAAACTGTAATGGTGAGGATTACAGTTAACCTTCCCAACGTTTTATGCCAATATATCATTGTCACTGTGCATTTTGTTAAACCAGTTTTCAAGGCTAAAAGTTGAAGGGTTGATTTTACAAGATTAGTGACTGTGCTGAGTAGTGTCCTGGCACCTGGCAGATGACAGAATTGGTCCCTAAGAATTAACGTAAAATGTTAAGATTGTTGCCATTAATGATCTGCCCTCTCCTGCCTGTGGATAAATGCCAGTGGATCTAACCGAGATAACTTTGCTTAACGTGGCAGGAAAGCCCAAGGGAACAAAGAAACGACTCTGCCAAATTCCACTGCATACATGGACTTGTATTTCTTTCCCAGGGAAATGTAGGCTGTCAATCTGCTTCTCTGCTCTACTGTTCCAAATTAAAACCTAGGCAGCCTCACTCGTTTCAGTGGACTGATGTCTGGAATAAACCTGCCCTGAGTCATAGTGAATGGGTGGGTTGTATGTCACAATCAATTCTGCACTGCTTTGCAAATTGAGGGGTATCATTTCTCCGTGTTAATTTGTACCCAGTGTTATCCCAGAACTACGGTCATATAGTTCTCTTCCTCTGTTACTGAAATCTCATGCCTTTCTTTGACCCAGTTCATGGGTGGATGGATCTACTGTGTGTTTGGGGAAGTGGTTTGTCCATCTGTTCTCTAAGCATTCAAACGCCTCTAGAAATATCATTTTCAGCCACATTTGGATTCTGTTGGACATCACTGTGAATCAAGATGGCACATCAAACTATTCTAAAGTGCACTGATTCATATACTTCTGAAGGTATTGTTGCCCAATTTGTTGTGGTGGTTACCAGTGGTGAGGAGTAGGTTTTGGCCTATATTTGTACACCAATGGGTGAGTTGAAGGGGTCTGCTGCACCAGAGAACATGCTGGGGAAGCAGACCCTAGCAGAATTGAAAAGAGGATGCCCAAGACTCCAGAGGTCCCAAGACAGACCTCATTTAGGGTATGCATTAAAAAAGAAAAGAAAAAAGCATAAACATTTTTGTACAAATGCTTGCCTGGAAGATCACATTGCAAAGTTCAAAGAAGTGCAAATTTCAAAGATTGCTGGGTTTTGGTATACAAATTGCTTTGGAATGTGTGAACTTCATAATTTCACCTTTAAATCTGAACTGAATCTAATTCCCCCCCCCCATCCTCGGTATCAGGGGCCAACAAGAAGCTTTGATGCATGCCCCACTGCCATTGTTAAGTCTCTGAACAAGATACCTCAACTTTTAATGTCTCATCTCCAGAACACGCTTCCTTGAATATTATTTTGTCAGTCAGTTTGTTCCACTTCACGTAGGCTTGTGCTCCAATTATGCAAACTTAGTTACCCAAATATAGGGGTGGGGAATTTCTGACCCTCCAGATGCTGCTGGACTACAGCTCCCATTATCTCTGATTATTGGCTGTGCTGCCTGGGTCTAATGGGGGTTGGAGTTTGGCAACATATGAAAGGTCATTGCTTCCCTGTCCCTGCACTAATGAACTTGGCTAAACTGCTAGGCCTAGCATCAGCACTTGACATCGCTGGGCACCTGCAAGATCCCTGATGCCTCAGCAGGGTCCACTGCTGCTTCCTGTTTGGGTCACTCAGATGCTCCACTCGGCACCAGGGTGCCATTGCAATTCTACACAATGTCCCTGATATAGTGTTGCTCTGGGATGCTGTGGGAATGGCAGCTGATCAGAGCGCTGCTACCACCACTGCCCAACAAATAAGCTCAGCAGGATCACTGACCTGGGAGAGTGCCCAGCAGATGGCACTTTGCCAAGGACCCCCCCTCAAACCTGGAAACTTAGGTATCCATTAAAAATCGGCAGGAACAAATGCACAGCTAGCGCAACTCAATAAGAATTGACTGATTACTATGGCCCCTTACAGCTAAATAATAAATAAACACATCATACAGTTCTTTCTGTGATGCTGAATTAATGTTAGCAAGACAAAGAATAACTTCAAGGAAACCATGCATCAATTGATTATTTTTGTCAGCACGCTGCTTCACTCCTATTGTACGGCTTATTGTTTTATATAAAGATAAATGTTTCCTTCCTCTTTCACAAGAAATGTAACACATTTGTCTTGTTGAAGTCAGCACTGCCTAACAGCCAAATTTGTTTTCCAATTAAAACCACTAGAGCAAAAGCAAGTCAATAAAACAATGCACTTCTCTTTGGCTGTCTTAAAGGTATGGATATATTCTATGATGTTTTGGGGGACAGGGAGAGGAGAGATGCAAGGAAATCTCATGGGCTTATGTGCAAATTTGTATCATGTGTCCCCCAATATTTAGATCTCTGGGTATTCACCTAATCTACTAAGCAAAGCAAATACCTTTAGTCATATTCTTTTGTAGACCATCTGTTCATGAGAGAGGAAGAACTTTTCACCAGCTTGACCAAGCCAAATTTTAGAGTTATCTATGAACCAGAAATGATTATGATTAGGTCTGGGGTGGGGTGTTGCATAATGAGCCACTGAACTGTTAGATAAATGACCCCCCATCACCCTGTGACAGGCAGCATCTTTCTTAGATCTCTGCACCAATTTTCCCCTGGCTTGATCAGGAATTCTTGACCACATATGGTAAGCTGCACAACTGAACCGCTGACCACTGTCCCATGTCCCACTGTCCCAGCAACTCAGAGAAGAGTCTTCCGGATCTAGACAAGCTCTACCTTTCCAAGCTTGCCATTGACTTCTCTTAGAATCATAGGCTCATAGAATTGCAGCGTTGGGAGGGACCCCAAGGGTCATCTAGTCTAACCCCCTGCAATGCAGGAATCTCAACTAAAGCATCCATGACAGAAGGCCAACCAATCTCTGCTTTAAAACCTCCAAGGAAGGAGAGTCCACAATCTCCCAAGGGAGACCATTCCACTGCTGAACAGGTCTTACTGTCAGAAAGTTCTTCCTGATATTTAGTTGTAATCTCCTTTCTTGTATCTTGAAGCCATTGGTTCTCCAGAGCAGGAAAAAACAAGTTTGTTCTCTCTTCCATGTGACAGCCCTTGAGATATCTTGGGGAGGAAGGAGCATCCTGTCTCAGTAGAAGATCTGCCCGAACGGCTCTGACCAGAAGCAGGCCTTTCAGGACTTGCAGCCAAGATGGCATAGAGACAGACATGATTAAGCTGTTTTGAGTTCAATGGGTTTGAGTGGTCACTGTTGGACAATGGCAATTATCAGGGCTGGCCTACCTACGTATGAGGCAAGGTGAGGCAACCATCTCAGGTGGCAGGATCCATAGGGGTAGTGGATCTTAATGTAGATTTTGATTCAACCTCTTGTTCCTGATTTAGATATTCATGATACGATATGATAATCTTTATTGTCATTGTCCCATACAGAACAATGAAATTGAAAAATCTACATAAGACATTCAAAAACCAACAAGCCTTCTATCCCAGCTATCCCAGCTTGGTTAGCCCCCTAAAAACTTTGATACCCCATTTTTAAATACTGTACAATATACTCCCCTAGAGACACCTCACACTGCATTTAAAACCAAAATCGCATTTGGATAGAAACTGTTTCTCAGGTGGCTAGCCCTGTACCTTCTTCCAGAAGGCAGAAGCTGAAAAAGATCTTTTCCTGGGTGCACACTAGCCAGCGCTATCTCTGCAGCTTTCTTATGGCACCTGGAAGCACTCACCCCTTCTTCCCTAGCGGGGAGTGGGCACCATTTTGTGGTTCGCCTCAGATACCAAAATGTCTTGGGGCCAGCCCTGGCTTTTATGGTTAATGGGTAGAGACTCTGAGAATGGTGGTAGCATCTCTTGTCCCACAATTCTCTCTCCTAGTGTGGAGTTTCCATGACAGCATCAGCTGCTATTAAGCATAAGTCCCCCTGACACAGAAAGTTTCCGCATCGAGGGGAATCATGTAAATAGCTGCCTCTACATGTTAATACCTCACACTGGAACAAGACAGAGCAAGTTGATGTGGATTCAATGCCATGTGTATACCTAGCTGCAGGCACGCTCCATCTGGAGTTTCAGCGAGAAAAGTTTCCAAGCTTTTACAATGGAATTTGAAGATCTCCTTTTACCATAGCCCTTCATTCTACAGTAGCAAATGTTTTTGTCATTATATTCCTGTATTTCATGGCATAGAGGAAAAGCACGGAACAGGTAATATATGACCTAGGTCATACAGAGCCTGTGGGAATATATACTGTAAAAAAATTAAAAATCATATTTATTCTGCTAACCAGTGCCAAGTGCCATTAAACAGCACTGATGTAAAATTTAAAATCATTCAATTTCCAGAATCAGTGATAGGTTTTACATCTGTGGCCATTTATTGTGAATCAGGGTAATAACTCTGACCACGTTAGAATGTTTCCATTAGTATCTATTCATGGCTAACTCATTATACAAGAAATCTGGGAGCTGGATATCCTCCCCTAATGCCAGACTTAAGAACCTTATCCTCTCGACACTCTGGATAGATTTGTATTTACTCTAGCTTTACACAAGGCATTGTATCAGTAGATAAACTGAATTTCAAGAAAGGCATTAGTAGAAAAACAAACCTGGGCATTAAAAAAACTCTCCTATTGCTTTTGTGCTGTACTGGGATGCAATCTCAAAAATGATCACAATACGAATCCAAGGCAATAAAGAAGGTTGATCGCCGAAGAATTGATGCCTTTGAATTATGGTGCTGGAGGAGACTCTTGAGAGTCCCACTGCAAGAAGATCAAACCTCTCCATTCTTGGGGAAATCAGCCCTGAGTGCTCACTGGAAGGACAGATCCGGAAGCTGAGGCTCCAATACTTTGGCCACCTCATGAGAAGAGAAGACTCCCTGGAAAAGACCCTGATGTTGGGAAAGGTGGAGGGCACAAGGAGAAGGGGATGACAGAGGACGAGATGGTTGGACGGTGTTCTCGAAGCTACCAACATGAGTTTGACCAAACTACGGGAGGGAGTGGAAGACAGGAGTGCCTGGCGTGCTCTGGTCCATGGGGTCACAAAGAGTCGGACACAACTAAACGACTAACCAACAACAACATTACTTTTGTGACTTTTCTCCTATAGAAAAACATAGAAGATCATGCAACCATTTCTGATAATAGCAGTTCAGAATTTGTTACTACAGGGTGCAGTGATGGTCACTAATTTGAATAGCTTTAAAATGAGGATTAGAGACATTCCTGGAGAATAAGCCTATCAATGACTTCAAGCCATGATGGTTGTGTTCTCCTTCCAGTATCAGAGACAGCATGTCTCTGAGTGCCAGTTACTTAGACCCATAGTGGGAGATGGCTATTGCACTCATGTTTTGCTTGTCATCAACCAGAGTCATCTGGTTTGCCACTGTAGGCTCAAAACAAAGAGGAGAGTGGACTCTGGCTAGGCTTACTGCTGAAGACTTTTATTTGAGCTCTACGTGTTTCAGAGTACAATATTTCTTCTTCGGGAGTATTAAACAGACATAATGGACGCTAATAAAATGTTTCTTAAGGACAATATCCAGTCATACCATAAAAGAATTTTAGCATGCATGAATCTAAACAAAACTTTAAAAAACTTAAAATATTTATTATACAATAGACATAGCAAAGAAAAGAACATAGCACTAAGCCCATTTTACATGGTCTTAAAACATTGGCAGTCCATATAAGTTCTCCACAGGCAAGTTTGTGAGAAGAGATTTACTTTGTTTCCCCCCTACGTATGAAGAAAAGGGAGATTGGGTTTCATCAAAGGTATTTTCATTTATAACCCCATTTGCAACTCATCTAAGACCAGTTAGTTGTTCAGGACTAGCTATATCCCAAACATTATTGAACCATGTCTCAAGAGGTAGCTCCACCTGGGATTTCCAGTGACATGTGGCTGCCAGTAGAAAAAAGAATTAAATCTTTATGCTGGAAAGTATGATTGGAATCTGGGTTTGGTGAAAGCAAGGCTAAGGCTGGGTTTGGTGAGAGAGGTTGTTTAACGATTTTGGATATGATATCAAAGACCCTGGTCCAAAAACATAGAAACGATTTTGCATTCCCACCAAGCATGAAAATATGTTCCAAGGTCCCCACATTTAATACATGCACATTGAAGACTTAGCTTGATACACAGACTGTATCAAATGTCTGAAAAAACAAAGGCTATTGAGTGGCAGACAAGAAGAATGGAGGATCTTTGAAGCCTCAGTTATTCTGAATCTTATGAAGGCATTTAACTTCAGTATAAATGCAAGCTGTATCTGAAAACCCTGCACTGGCCTCAGTAGGAACAGAATGCTGGACTTAATGGGTTTGGGGTTGTTGTTTTTTTATTCAGCAGGGCTTGTCTTAATTTCTGAGAACGTTTGAAAGATTCCTGGAACAAGATTCGTACTGATAATTATTTTTTATGTTTTGGTTTTAACTTTTGGTTTAGAACCACTTTGGATTTCCCAGATAAATGATGAGGGTGGAACCAGCAGTCATTTGTTCCTCCTGTCCCCATTAAGGTTCTAATGGGGTACAATTTGTGATTCGAGGACTCGCCACACACTTGAGGATAAGAAAGACACATGGACGCAGTATATTAGGTTAATGAGCTAAGAAAGACCACAACTTTATTGATTACAGCATGTGAGAGGTACTGGCTTAGGCACTGGATAAAACAACAGAGCGTGACTCCACCCCCTCAGGGAGGGGTGAGTCTAACAAGGGTTAACCACCAGTAGGAGGAGCCTGTTGATGCAAATACAACTATAAGCTCACCCCTGATGTCACCAGGACTCCTAGCCACCAGCAGGGCATCGGACAGGATCCACGACCGCTGGATTCCTTTAATGGAATACTCATAAAGTATTTGTCTTTGTTGTTGTAAAAAATATATACTAAAAGGATCAAAATCAGCCCCGAGAAGATTGTGCCATCATTTATTTATTTATTTGCTGCAGGTGCAAAAATGTCTCAGAAGAATGGATAGGAGAGAACTATGGTCTCGAGTGAATAAAATACTCTATGAGCCCTTTAATAAAAGGTGCCATACAAATTGCATTGCTGTCAAAATACAGTCGCAGTCCGTTCAAGGCAGAAATATATAGGGCATTCTCTCAGCAATATGTAATGAATTTAGATGTGTTTATGCAAAGGTATTTTGATTTATGACTGTAAAGGCTTTTTTTGGAATACATTCCGCTCTACAGTGTAATTGTAACAAGATTATAGTCGGTATGCCCTTGAGTTCCCGGTGGGTATAAAGCTATCTCGGTATACTTTTACCCAGTGACTGCATGTATATTTTGACATCCTTACTATCACTTAGGAACAAGGACATTACAGTATTCTGACATCATCCCCTAAGGTCTTGCCTGAGGAGAGAGGAAGTACATTGCTGCTCTAGAAATTCCACTTTGCTGCGAGCAGCTGAAACTGATTGCAGTTTGTCTAAAGCCAGTTAAATGGCTAGGTTACTGATACTCACTGTTTCAGAAACAGAACATGGTCACAGTGTAGTCAGTAAGGCTGGCTCAATACATTTTTCTGCCCCAATCTTCCTTTCTCCAGGAGGACCAACACTTTAAATTAAGGATATGGCACCTCAGACCGGGGGGGGGGGGTAGGGGGCGGGAGAGGTATAGTTTAGGATAAATCAGAAGAGGGGTATTTTTGTTGTCTGAGAAATGAGGGCATAATTGGGGTGATGATGGAAGTAGCTCTGAAACCTTTGAGGAAAGGTGGTTTCCACCATGATGGAAACAGAGACAGCTTTCCCCAGTTCAGGGGTGCCAACTTGAATAAAAAATGGGGGGGGGGAGGTAAGCCCTATTCTGCATAATCCAGGGGCCTAATCCGGCCCACCAGTCGGTTTAATCCGGCCCCTGTGGCAGTCTATTTCCTGGGGTAAAATCTTAAAAAAACCTCTAGAACTTCAATCCTAAAACAAAAAAGCTCCACAACTTCTTCAATCCTAAGAAAAGCTCAACAACTTTGGCTGGCCCTTTGTTCGGCCCTGGCCCACTGGCATAATTAATCCCTCACTGACATGCAGACATACCTTGGAGGTCGAACGGAAGTCCGTTCGACTTCCAAAATGTTCAACTTCCAAGGCATGGCTCCTGCATTTCAATTGTTTGGAAGCCGTTCCAGTTTAGAGGTATTTGGCTTCCGAGGTTCCACTGTATATATAACTTTCAGGTTGTGAACATGGCAAACCCAGAAGTGTATACTTCTGGGTTTCGCTGCGCGCGCATGCACAGAAGTGCTCGGCATGCCTCGCGCATGCACAGAAGCACTCTATCACACATGCGCAGAAGCCTCTCCTTACAAAAGTTCCTTGGTGTGCACGGACCCCCAGAACGAACTAAATTCGTATCCGGAGGGTCCACTGTGTGTATATATATATATAGAGAGAGAGAGAGAGAGAGAGAGAGGGAGGGAGAAAGTGACTTATGTAGGAATGTTTGTGGGCATTAGGCTTCACCCACTATCTGTCCCTTGAGAATTCAGGATGATGATGATGATGATCAGTGTTACCCAAACAAATTACAGTTGTAGGGATAGGGAATTTGCTTGGGATATGAATTTTGCATTTCACCACTTGACTTGTTACATTTCCTTTGGTTGTTGTCAGTGAGTCATATGGTCAAGTCTAAAAGGCATATCTGCCAACTTGGAAAGCTCTGAACTCGTGCACTCGCGCTCAAAATGGTTCTTGAAAATTTTAGTACAGTTTCTGCTTGCCCTGCCAAATGGGCAGGTCACTTTTCAGGTTAGCGTTCCTTTCACCATTTCATCCATGCAAGTAGGTGAAATCTTCAAAGACTAGGCTCTGCATGTGCTCGTAATTCAGGTGTGAACATCATTTTCTAGGATTCCAGCCCACGTGACTACAGCTTTGTTTACGTGAATGGAAATTATTGTTCAGGGAGTGGACATCGGAACGGTGTTTCTGAAAGTAATTAGTGAATCAAATAGAGAGCTCAAAGCCATTCATTACCACCAAATCCATGGGGGAAAGCAGGAGCTAATTATTTCAATGTCAGCATATGGAGGCTCAAATTATAGACAGAGCGTGCCTCTGCCTTGCTCCAGGAAGGCTTGTGGTGTCATTGCTCAAAGGGATGTGGGGATTATTATTATTTTACTCTGGAATGCTGTTTGTACCATCAAAGGAAGTATATCTATATAAATAGGATGGTTTGATAAACCAATCTATAATTTTGACGGGTCAAGAGGGATGCAACGTAAGGCAAAAAAAGAGGAGGCTTTCCCAAAAGCTGTTTTTACTAGGAACTAAAGTTGATTATGAAAATAAGAGTCATCAAGACACGGATGGAAAACATCTGGTTCTCTCGGGCAGATGGGCAATTCAGTTATCAACGCTGCTAAGTGAATAGGCAGATTTAATGCTGAAAGCATGGCTTCCCCATCCCCATTCATTTGCAGTTTGTTGAAATGCTTGTTCTGATGAAACAGAGCTTTTCAACTATTTGACACGCTCTGCGTTTGCTTGGTCTATCTCCCCCCCCCGCCCACAATCCCGCTCAGTCCACACCTTCCCTGTGCTTTGTTCCTACCCCCATTTCTAAAACAAAGAGAGATGAGTCACCGTTCAGGAAGGCACAAGAGTAGAGCAGTCATGTGGCTTTTCCATTAAAGGACCGTCAAGGCAAATTCATGCCTTGAATAACTCGCCTGCGATTTCTATGGAGCTGCGTGGCAAATTTGCTGGGAACCATGATGTGTGGCACAAAAGGAAATAATAGCATACACAACAATGGCTCGGAATAATGCTAGAATCACATAGAAGAGGATAGAGCTGTCTTTGAATTTTACTGTCAGAAATTGAATCTATTGAGATAAATTGGAAAGGGCTAGCCCTGAAGGTCGTGGCGGGATATCAACAGTAAAAGCAATTGCCAAACACACTCCAGAAGTCCCTTTGAACTCTCATAGTCAGGATGGAACTTTCTACATTTTGGGATTGTCAAATATCTATATAATATCCATAATTCAGACTCTTAGTAATGCCTGGTTAAATTCTGTCCTTTGTTACACTTGAAATCAGAAGGGATGACCCTGACTTCCTAACAGTGCAATAAGCAGCAGGCAGTTATTATGTCTTGGCAGATTATCCTACCCACATATTCTGATTTGGGGTGTTTATGTGTCTGCATGACCTTTGTGGAGCAACATACTTCATTGTCATTGCCCTGCCTTCCTGCTGCCATGCAGAGGGAAGAGGCCACTTTTGTCATACTGATTTCAGTCTCATAGACTAGAAATTCTCTGAGCACTGCCTCTTGAATTATGCAATGGAAATATTAGAATATATACACATATAAACATGTGGAGCTGGGTATGTTTGGCCTGGAAAAGAGGAGACTGAGAGGGGATAGTCATCTTCAAATATCTCAAGGGCTGTTGCATGGAAGATGGAGCAAGCTTGTTTTCTCCTGCTCTGGAAGGTAGGACTCGAACCAGGGGCTTCGAGTTACAAGAAAGGAGATTCTGACTAAACATCAGGAAAAACTTTCTGACAGTAAGAAAGGTGACTTACAGTGGAGCGGTCTCCCTTGGGAGGTTGTGGACTCTCCAATACCTCACACTATCAAGGAAACGTAATAAACTAATAGAATGAGAACCAACCTGTTGATGCTGACAACATCTAGATTCTGATATAGAACTAACTGATACTATGACCTTTGAGCTGGCTATACATCAAAAATAAGAACAGCCTTTCCCCTCCTAGAGGAAAGAGTCTCTAAAATGAAAACCATTTATAAATCTAATTTGTGAGATGTTTTTGGAAGTGTCAAGCAGCTTGCGTGGTTTGTTTTTTGTACAATTGTCTTGATTTCTTATTGATTGCTAGACATCCCACCCAATGGATTGTGTTTTGAGTGAGATCAAAAGTGGCTGGCTTTACCAAACATTTCATCCATCAGCAACTGTTGCTCATATATCTGAAAATAAAAGTAATTGAATCTGATTGGAAACTATTTTGTGCAAACATGAACCTGCTATAGACCTGTGTGTGTGTCCCAATTTTGTTAGCTGATACGCTCATTTAGAGACATATCCCTGTTCTTGGACATCCACAAGCACATGTTTTGTCTACACTATAAATTTAAGATTCAGTGCTAGATCACGTCGGCAAGCATCACTGAGGTGCAGCATCCCAGACTCCAAACAACTGGGAACACATATAAGAAACCATAAGAAACTATAGACTTGTATGGGTTGAATGGCACCACTTTGAAGAAGGACACATGTATTTGATCAAAACATAACAAGGGGCAGGAATGCGACTATATAGTCTTTGTTAACATGGCGACCTCCAGATGTTTACATCAGCTCCAGCTAGCATGGACAGTAGTCGGGGATGGTAAGATTTGGAGTCTGCAGCATGCAGAGGGGGCACCATGTCTTGAAGTGATTGTGTTCAGAATACTATTTAAAACAATGATTTAGCTAACATATATGCTGGGGTGGGGGTGGGAAGTTTCCTAAAGGGAAACAAGATAGCTTTTCTCACAGTGCAATCCCAGACACATCTCATCCCACAGAGCTCAGTGGACACAGGTAAGTGGGCACAGAGTTAAGATTGCAATCTTCACATTCTTTTAAATGGTTTGCCATAACGCAAAGCTTGCCCTTTCCCCCAAGTACAAGCTCTTAAAAAAGAAGAAGAAGGGGGAAAAACCACCCACAACCCAAAGAGCATCTTTTTCAGACTCACAGCTAGCATACATTTTATTATACAAAATGGGGGAAATAATTGAAACGACAATTTTGCTGCAGTAAATCTGGCTATTTCCCAAGTGCGATGTATGAATAATGCTGTATAAGAAATAAAAGTAAACCCTCAAGGTCTGATGGAGATGATGCAAATGGTTGTATAATGCCATTTGTTTGCCAAGAGTTTCTAGAAATGACTTGCAAACACCCACTAATTTTTTATTTTTTTTGCCTGTGATGTCTAGAAATGACTTGCAAAACACCTACCCAGATTTATTTTAGGACACTTCCTGGCTGTGGGATGTTAGGAACGGAAATGTATAGTTGCATCACCATAGTCACCCTGATTGGCTTTGTAGTTTGCTGAGGACAGACTTTCCGACGGTGGCTGACAGTTAGCCTTCCCCAACCCAGTGACCCCCAAATGCTGCGAACTACCACTCCCACCAGCCTCAACCAGCCCAGCTGGAGAAGGCAACTGCAATAGAATATAGAGCTAGAATCTGTATCTGTTATACCATCTCTGTGTACAGGAATCAAACTTCTGTCATTCCATGAGGGAAACTTGAATCGTGTTGGGCTAAAGGCCGAGACATAATACACAGGTGTTGCTTATTTTTTAGTGAAAGGTGAGCTTCCCTTGGCTCATGTTAGAATGGCTCAGACTTAAGACAATTGGCTTCCTGATCATCATAGGGTTAAGCTTGGGGGTGTGGAGCTTGTCTGATTTTTGAGGCAGCCTGAATTAAGAGACCTAACCCATCACCCATCTATCCTGAAACTGTCATCTGCATCCCAAAATAATGGAGAGGGATATATCTTCTGCTTTCATATGCCCATTCTATCCTGTTCCACATTAATCATTTGTTGTTGTTGTGTTTTTTTTTAAAAAACACACCAAAAATCATGTGTGTGTGGAGAGAGAGAGAGAGATGTCAGAGTGTCAGACTAGCACCTGAAAGACCAGGATTTGAATCCTCACTTGGTGTGACATTGAGCCAGTCACTGCCTCTCAGCCTAACCTACTTCACAGGGTTGTTGTGTGGATTAAATGACAAGGGGGAGAACTATGTTTGCCACCTTGAGCTCCCTGGAGAACAGGGTGGGGTGTAAATGCAATAATAAATGAACAAGTAAACCATTGTGCAAAGTCTGGCTACAATATCTTAAGAAGTGCAGAAATAATAGAGAGACAACTTTCCAAAATATATTTCAAATAAAACATATGGTGTTGGGCTTACTCTTGCATGCACTGAGGGGGATCTGTGGGCTTGCCCTCTCTTCGTCACCCTATTAGATAAATGAACTGTCTATGATTTTCCCACTAGAGATTGGGGGCATTTAGTAGCCCCCGCCCCCGCACCTCCGTCTGGAAAGGAGTCACTTTGACATCAATAAATCTTCTCCAGCTCTAGGTTTAATTTCAACTGGAAAATAATTTGGGGGCTCCTAGTCCTTTCTTCTTTTTGCTTGTTTCTAGGCCCAAGCATAGTGAGTGTCACTGACATCTCTATTTGTTCTGAAAGATAATCCAGTAAACAACAAACCTTGTTTTTTCCAGATCTTTGCCTGTTTTTATTTTTATAATCTCAATGTTTCCATGAAAGGGTATAGGTCAGACATGAGACCAACAGAGCTGTAAACAGTTAATAACACATCCACCATCCCCTCAGTGATTTGCCTGCCCACCTTAAAAAGAGGGTGCTTCAAGCTTCTTGACTAGAATAGTTGCTAAGTAACTAGATCAGCAATATACTCCTCTTTTTATCTCTTCCTTCTCCCAAAGTATAACTGCAGCCTTTAAAAGCAACCCAAACCATCAAGTTTCGTTTGAGTACATTTCTAGAGCATGTGCATCCAACTATGGCACTTTTATGCAAAACCTCTAGGACAAAGTCCAACAGAAGTGAACAAATATATGGTGAGGTCAGAAACAAAATGTCTAAGCATTCCTGACCTAAGATGTTACTGTTACTCTCCCTAACAGAGGTGCTAACTTGACTAACATATTGTGGGGGCCCAGGTAAGCCCCGCCTCACATAACTGATCACATGACACGGTGCACACACACACCATTTGAATGGCAATGTCCATCAACTTTGGTGGGAGGCCTTAAATATTTTATTGCAGGGGCAAAGCCCCCACAGCCCCTAGGAATTGGCTCCTATGCTCCTTAATCTATGCCCGGTGTCTTGGGGAACTGACCCAAATTCCCCTCATGTCTAGTAGCAGCTGTGAATTAAAGCAAATTATTGCTTCCATAACTTAAGTGAGAAACAAGAAAATATAATTGGAAAAAAAATGAAAGTTCAGGTATGGATATAGTAGACTAATAGCCTCGGGGGCACTCTTGCTTAATTCATGTTCTCAGAATGGCCCCAGGAAGTGCAAATTGAAACACTTGGGTGCATGCCTTTCATTGATCCTTCAGCATACAATGTGTCTTGCTCCTTCTGTTACTGTGTCTCTGTATAGCCTTCTGCTAGAAAGTGCTCTGCTCTGCATAGCCTATGCAGAGCAGAGCACTTTCTAGCAGAAGGCTATACAGAGACACAGTAACAGAAGGAGCAAGACCATTCTGAGAACATGAATTAAGCAAGAGTGCCCCCGAGGCTATTAGTCTACTATATCCATACCTGAACTTTCATTTTTTTTCCAATTATATTTTCTTGTTTCTCACTTAAGTTAAGGAAGCAATAATTTGCTTTAATTCACAATATGCCAACCAAAACATACCCATCCTTTGAAATTTGCATTTCTCTAAATTTTGCAATGAAATTCCTTTGCCGAGTATTGTGTTGAGTAATGTGTACTTCCACATTGTTGTTGTTGTTGTTGTTTAGTTGTTTAGTCGTGTACGACTCTTCGTGACCCCATGGACCAGAGAACGCCAGGCACCTCTGTCCTCCACTGCCTCCCGCAGTTTGGTCAAACTCATGCTGGTAACCTCGAAAACACTATCCAACCATCTTGTCCTCTGTCGCCCCCTTCTCCTTGTGCCCTCCATCTTTCCCAACATCAGGGTCTTCTCCAGGGAGTCTTCTCTTCTCATGAGGTGGCCAAAGTACTGGAGTACTTCCACATTATGGATACTTTTTTTTTTTTTTGCATAAAAATACATGCATTAGCAATAGCAATACAGAGTTATAGAGAAGTTCCACAACACAGCTAAAAGTCTTTGAACTATCAGAAGTGCTTAGGTGAATATCACCCCCAGTTCTCATATCTGCTATTGAACATCTAGTTTGGTCCTCAATATGTGATCACAAAGGTCATCGGAGTACTGATGCTACCAAGTCAAAATTCTAAGAACTGGCTCTTAAATATAATGGTCCCCACTTCCACTTAGTAGTGCTTAATAAAAGAGAATGATTTCGAAGTCGCTAAGCCTTAGAACCGAGGCAAACTGAGTTATAATGAGCAACACACAAAACAATTAAATCTGCTTAAACTGAAAGCCACTTGACTCAATTGTCTTTGTGTCACTGTAAATGTTATCAGTAGCCATTGATTCATTTCACCAGTGACTGCAAAGACAATGAAAGGTTATGACTTGTTTGACAAATACGTTGTACTGGTTTGCATAGAATGTAAATAGGCTCTGCTTGTTGTTGCTGAATCATTAAACTAAGTGACCGTGGAAATTAAATTCAGTTGAATGTGGCCTACAAACCACATCCAGCAAAATAGGAAGCTCTCAGAGAGGTCCTTCCTTTTGAAGAAAAATGAGCATAGGATAGGCAAGGAGGTGGGTGGGAAATAAAGGGAGGGATGGTTTGGTCAGGTGTGGGAGAAGGGCAAAGAGATAGGAGGGGTTTGTGAGTGAGGTGAGCAGGGGTTGCACACAATATGCATGTGACTTTTATATTGTTACATATATGGATATTGTGCTGTTGAATAGCTATGGACTTGGGTTGTCACCTCCACCCTTATAATGTTGAGATCGTGTTTGTTTATTGCATACTTATGCACGCACATATACATATGCACAGAGTTACAATTCTCGAAGTGGTTTAAAAGTCATACTTTCTTCAGAGGAAACTGGGAATTGTAGCTCTGTAGGGGAAGGAGAGGTCTCCTAACAACTCTCAAAACCCTTAAGAAACTACAGCTCCCCAAAGTCCTTGGGGGAAGCCCTCACTATTTAAAGTGGCACAATAACACTTTAAATGCATTGGTGTGAATGTGGCCTGTATCAACTGACTAGGATGCCATACTGCTCAACTGTCCTGGTAACCGGGACATCTCATTTTTTTATCACGAGAACACGGTGGCCATTTTGGACACTGCAATCTCACATGATTTCTCGCTGCAATCTCTCCCTGAAGAAATTGTTTTTTGTGGGGCCACAATCTCACGTGGTTCACACAACTTAGGTGAGAGTGTGGCCTTGGAAGATTCACACCCCAGTTTTTCACCTCGAAGCTTTTGATGGTATGGGATGTATGTGAAGTTACTTACACCAATTCCCTCAAGTCAGTATTTCTGATTAGAATATCTTAACCACCATACTGCACTCTGTCTCCTCCCCCCCCCTTTTGGCAGGCATGCTAAGCAACCTCTTAAAATGTGCCCGTATTGTAGAATGAGAGCGTGTCTGATTTTTGTCCGTGTGTACCCCCATTTTTCAACACACCTGTTTTTGTCTGTTGTCTGTCATGCTGCTTTGCTTCGTTTGACACGACGTGACAGAAAAGGTAAACCAGAGAACTATTTTGTTCTCCTCTGACAACATGCGGCTAATGCGAGCTCTGCTTTGCGTGACATTTAAGACGACAGGAAGACCTTTGTCCAGTGCCGCTATTACGATTAGGCACTCTGCGGTTCTAATGATAATTAGAGCCATTTCCTTCCTTTAGTTAAAATATGCCCTTTACTGATGATTGTGCTGCTTCTGGCCTTCAGGATGACTCACCACCTGAGTGCAGATACATACAGAATCATCTGAGAGGTTTGTCTCCTGGAAGGATATTAAAACTGTATTTCATTCTGTGAATCAAGGTTTGAGCCTCCCTTTCTCTGCCCACCTCACCCCTCAGAGGGGAGGTCAAAGATAATTCTAGCCTTGAAAGTTTCAGACGGTGAGCTCTGCTCACAATTATGCTGCAACAAATAAAACCCATCAAAACTCTGGAGTGAGGTAGCCATTGACAAATCTATTTGGTTTAAAAGGTGATTAAAAAACACACGTTTTGGATAGCTTAAGGCTTTCCATTGATTTCAGTGCCGGTTCAACAGGCTGATTTTCAAATCTTTGACGCTTTTCCCTATTCATTTTTATTTTGTCTAAGAAAGATTTTTGACAAGGAAGCAGGAGATATGTGTATGCAGGGGCTGGGAGATGTGGCAGATTTTCAGATTTTAGTAAAATATTCTGCTTTGGTGCTGGCATGACACAGCTAAAAAAATGAAGCATAATGGCAGCTGGGGTTGTCCCCAAATAATTTCCTGCCTGAGAAAGAATAGCAAATGGTCACATTCTCCCTCAGAATCAAGGTGCATAATACCCAATTTGCTACGTTTACAGAATTCCAGCAGATGTGGATCTCCAAGCAAGAATACAAAGGAGAAAAACAATGTGTAGAAAGGAAATGCCCATAAAAACCTATGATTAAAAATACTGCTGCCTTCCCCAGTGCTTCTAATATTGGATAGCTTTAGCATACTCAGGAATCAAAAGTTTTGTGTCTCTTTCGTGAGAAATGTACGTATACTTTTTTGTGCATTCTGCAATCTCCATTTTTTACTTGAGGCAGCTGCCTCACCAGACTCTGATAGTGACACGTTATTATTATAATCATTGTTGTGATGGTTTATTATGCCCTTGAACCTCCTAAGTATATTTATTAAACAGAAGGAACTCTGCCCTCAGGCTTACAATATAAAAAAACACAAAAAAATAAACACTCTTCATTCATATAGTTCATTAAGTATTTAAAAAATACTTCACGTATCTTGGTAAGCCTTCCAGCAGACCTATAAACCGGTATAAGAAAAGCAACATATCAGAGTCAGTTGAGGCAATCTAGTGATTTCATGGCTGTGGCCAATGAGATACTTTCTAGCTGACATGTCAGGGTCAGGTTTGACCCAGACCCTGAGGAGACCTCTTTGGAGGAAGCTTGGAGCGTCACCCTACAGAAGACTCTGTTCCAGCTGAAGACATGGGGGAACTTGCAGTACTCCATCGGCAAGAGAAACCCAAAGAACCCCATCTCATGTGTGCTTTGTCTGGTCCACCTATGAAGCCATTCAACCCCAACCTGAGCCCCGCCTTGATCCCCTGTTCTCCTCTATCACTCCTTGGGCCTCAGGAATGAAGATGGCAGTGGAACTAACTATGGAGGAGAATCCACAGACTACCAGGGTGCCCCACATTAATATTTTTTTTCCTATTACTGACTGCAGTTCTTGCAACAGCCACTTTTCTACCTCAGCTACACCTCTAATGTGTGGTCCTCAGAGGGCTGGCCATGGGCCAATGTGGCCCTCTTTCCGAAGAATGCTAGCCACATGGCCAGTGTAGTGTAGTGGTTAAGAGTGGTAGTCTTGTAATCTGGGGAACCGGGTTCGCGTCCCCGTTCCTCCACATGCAGCTGCTGGCTGACCGTGGGCCAGTCACACTTCTCTGAAGTCTCTCAGCCCCACTCACCTCACAGAGTGTTTGTTGTGGGGGAGGAAGGGAAAGGAGAACGTTAGCCACTTTGAGGCTCCTTCGGCTAGTGATAAAGCAGGATATCAGATCCAAACTCCTCCTCCTCCTCTTCTTCTTCTTCTTCTTCTTCTTCTTCTTCACACAATACAGTGGTGTCTTGGTTTTCGAACGTAATCCGTTCTGGAAGACCATTTGAGTACTGAAACGTTCAAAAACTGAGGACTCAAGAGCCGACAGCTAGCCCTCCGGATCTTGCACTCAGCGGAAGCTGAGTAGCATGTTCGACTTCTGAGGCGTGTTCAAAAACCGAAGCATTTACTTCCGGGTTTACAGTGTTTGAAAACCAAAATGTTCGACTTCTGAGACATTTGAAAACTGAGGTACCACTGTACACAATTTCCTCCTTTAAATAATGCAGAATAACTACCAGTCCCTAATACTCCAGTATTGTACCACCTACATTTCAATAGGTGCACTTAATTCCCTCCCCCTTGCCTGTGCTAAACATTGCTGAAAAGCCACTGCATATTTCGAGACTGCCACTGAACAGATACTAAAAGAGCACTCAAGCCTTCCCTGGGGCAACGCATCTCAGCAGTACTCTATAGGGCATTCTGGTGGGAAAGAGGTGGGGGTGGGGATCTCCTTTAATGTAGATAGATTCCCCCAGCCTATGCCTTTAAATATTGCTGCTTTGGATCTCACATCCTACTTGCAGCGGCTCAGTCTTGCTTTTAGTCATTTCAGAAGAGGCTGCCGCTTCTGGTGCTGCTAATGTGGGGGAGGTATGTTGGGTCTATGTGAAGCAAGTCAGCCGGTACATGTGTGGGCAGCCTTTTGATTGTACTTCAAGTGGTTTGTTGTTCGCTGAAAGGATGGGATGAGTGGAATAGTAACAGTAGCTTCTGCAGGAGTGGGAGAAAAGCTAAGAGGTTCTTTTTTTCCTGCTGCTTTTCTCTCTCTTTTCTTCTTTTTTTCTAAAAAAATTGTTTTGCTTGCAAGCTGTACAACTGGTGCTATGTCTGAAGGAATGAGGAAAACACACACACAGTGAAGAAGAAGATTTACTGCAACAGTCAAGATTTCTAACCAGCATAAACAGGCTGTTTGATTTAATGGAAGCACACTGGCTTGGATCCTGAGTTTTCACTCCATAAGGGCATATTGGCATATTGCACTATGGGCATATTGCACTAATGGAAGCAGAATTTGGAAGGCAGTACTTACGGATTGGGACTGCTATTTGCATTTTAATATGAACCTAGCTAATGCATACTTCATGAAACTACATACAAACCGAAACAAAGCTATTCTTCGGAAATCACACTTCTCCAAATGTTGTTCTCTATCCAAAAAAAATATGGACAAAAATACAAATATATTTAGGGAAAGTACATATAAAATAGACAGCATCTTAAAAAGCAGAGACATCACATTGCCAACAAAGGTCCGTATAGTCAAAGCTATGGTTTTCCCAGTAGTGATGTATGAAAGTGAGAGCTGGACCGTAAAGAAGGCTGATCGCCGAAGAATTTATGCTTTTGAATTATGGTGCTGGAGGAGACTCTTGAGAGTCCCATGGACTGCAAGAAGATCAAACCTCTCCATTCTGAAGGAAATCAACCCTGAGTGCTCACTGGAAGGACAGATCCGGAAGCTGAGGCTCCAATACTTGGGCCACCTCATGAGAAGAGAAGACTCCCTGGAAAAGACCCTGATGTTGGGAAAGATGGAGGGCACAAGGAGAAGGGGACGACAGAGGACAAGATGGTTGGACAGTGTTCTCGAAGCTACCAGCATGAGTTTGACTGAACTGCAGGAGGCAGTGGAAGACAGGAGTGCCTGGCGTGTTCTGGTCCATGGGGTCACGAAGAGTTGGATATGACTAAACGACTAAACAACAAACATATAAAACTGCATCGCAATAGGGGAAATTCCTTGCAAAAATGTGATTAAGAGTGGAACCTTGGTCAGCACAGTGTAAACCATACTGGACGCAGTTACAGTACTGATAACAATTGTATCTGTCTGCTTGCACATCCTTTCTATGTTTCCACTGTCTTGAAGTACAGCATTGCCCTTCAGTGAGAAATGCAATCAGCTGGTGATATTTGAAAAATCTCCATCTTCCATGTTCTTGCTGCCTTATGTTACCTTTGGGAGCAAAGAGTGGCTCACAATGTCATGGAACATTGTCCAATATCCCTATAGACAAATTAGGTTCAATATTCAACAATCTGGAGGCAATCATTACACACACACACACACACACAAAATTCAGTGCAATCATTTATGTAAACTGTGGTGTGATCCTCAGATGAAGGGTAGTAAATAAATTTAATTAGTAAGAATAATGATGACACGTGTCTATGGAGAAGTAAAAGCTGTTGAGTTCAATGGGGAGTACTCCCAGGCAAGTGGGAATAGGATTTTATATTTAATGCATTTAGGAAAACCTGTCAGGCTGAGTCTGCAATGCTTCTCAGTCCCCAGCACGGGAACATGATCTGGGAGATGTTATTGGAAGATAAATATCTGAATCTGCACAGTAATAGGTCCTTTCGCCACTTTATCCATTACCTTCAAAGCCCAGGAAATTATCAAAAGCCATCATTTCCCAATCAAACAGAAAATATGGTTTCACAGGAAGTAATAATTGATGTACTGAGAAAATTTTAAGGAAAAAAGTAAACGGCTGGCAGGGGCTGGTGGAATCCATTATCACTGCTTAATTCAAGATAATCTGCCTTGTTCCGCTTCTAGCCTAAGTTCTGCAGGGATGTCTAACCCTTAATTATGTAGTTCTGTGAAGCTTACTCTGCCTTTTAAAAGCCAGGCAGTCAAGAGAGCATGCTCTTCTTCGCGTTCAAAATAAAAAAGCCCTCACAAAAATGTGTGTGTTTGGGGGTGGGGGGGAACAATCTCCCTGTAATTCTTGTCACAGTTCATGAATGCATGCCAAGTGGCTATTTCCTAATTTGAATGTTTTTCAGGTCACTTGCCTGATTTTGCGCTGTAATTAATATCCATATGTAAAACAAACAGTCTCTCCGTCAATTCCGACTTCCATATCATCCACTATTCCTGTTAGCCTGGAGCAATATTCAGGGAGGGCTCTCAAGACATGGTGCTCATTTTACACTGAGTCACATCCATCTAAAATAGCTTGTTGCTTACTAAAGAGCTTTTAGTAAGAAATAAAGTTACCTTGGGCATCACCGAATGCAGGTTTAAATTTAAAAGGTAAGCACAGCTTACTAGTGAAAACATTTGCACACAGATAAGGAAAGCTTTTGGAGAATTTGTGTTGTTTGTTTACCACTGTCAAATGAATCCTGTATAAATAGTTTCATTTTTCTTGAAGGGAAAGAATGTGGAACCTGTGGCCCTGCAAAGGTTGTTGGACTACAATTCTCATAATCTCTGACCACTGGGCATGCTGGATGGGACTGAGATAAATTGGAGTCCAATAACCTCTGGTTGACCAAAGGGTTCCCATCCTTGTCGTAGGAGAAGAGGAGGATTGTGAGGGCAGCATGCTGGACTTTGATCTCAGAGACCAGGGTATAAAATTCCTTTCTCAGCTTGGAAGGTCCTCCTTGAACCTATGGTATCTCTCTAAGACCAATTCTGGATTGTGGGATTGTTGTGACGGTTATATAGTATGGATAGCATGTTGGACTTTGATGCTGGATACCTGGGCACAAATACCTTCTCCACTTAAGTTCTCCAACATGCTATCCATACTATACAACCGTCACAACAATCCCACAATGCAGAATTGGGCTTAGAGAGATACCATAGGTTCATGGTGGACCTTCCAAGCTGAGAAAGGAGTTTTCTGCATCACTTGTAGTTTTCTCAGCCTAATCCTACATCCCAGGGATTGTTGTGAGGACAAAACGTTATAACTCCATTGGTGCCTCCTGAATTATTTTGGGGGTAGGATAGTTTGCAAGGGTACTGATACCACCACCAACAATAACGAAACATTCACCACCACTTCCAGTGGATAACCCAGCATGTTGGAGCAGAAAGTGGTGTTGTTGCACAAAATTGCAGAACTGTTTGGTAGATTTGGTTGGGGACCCTCTGGTGTAGGTTATGGAGGTGTACCAGGGGTTGAAGGAGGAAGCAGGAAAACTGAAAGTCCTTTTTGCAACTGGGTGGACTTCATGTCACTTAGGGTGCTATACACTTTCATCTGACATGATAAAAAAAATTTACAAAAGGAATTTGGTATTTGGAAACTGGAAACTGGAAATTGGGGACACCATTCAAGGAGGGAACAGTGCACCACCACTGTTCATGAAGGGAATAACCTGCATCTCTGCTTATAATGAGATACACTAAAGAAACCACAGCAAAAACTCCTAAAATATTCCAAAGCTCTTCTCAGGGGAAATGATCTGAGTTTTCCCAGAAAAGTGCCCCCACCTATGGCACCTGAGTGGAGAAGCAAGGAATGCTTGATCTCTGCAATTTTTGATATTATTGATTATGGCATGCTACCTGATTGCCTTAAAGGGTTGAGAGTTGGGGGCACCATATTATGGTGGTCTCACTCCTATTTCAAGGACTGAAACCAGAGAGAAGCACCGGGAGGCTCTTGTTCAGCCCCTTGACAGCTGAAATGTTACCCTAAAAAGGAGGGTGTTCTGCAAACTTCTATCCTTTTCTCCATGCTTTTTATGCATCCCAGTAGATGCAAGTACTGTATGATGTCACCAGTATGTGCATGACACCCAGCTTTATTTCTCCATTTGAATTAGAAGAGGCTATGGAGATGTTGGGTCAGAATCTGGAGGCAGTGATGGTCCAATAACCTGAGATAGAATCCTGATAAGATGAGGGCACTCATGGCGGGTGTCTCTGGGTCCAGGAAATGAGCTAATGGCTTGCTCTGGATTGAATTGCAGTCTCCAAAAGAATAGCTTGGGGCACTCCTAAAGCATTGATACATGCTCAGGCCACAGTAGTACATGCTCTTGTAACCTCACACTCCACATGGGACTATTGTTGAACACAGTCTGGGTGCTGCAGCTGGTCAAGAATGCAACTACCAGGCTATTAATTCAATAATATGCCACTGATCCTTAGGGAACTATACTGCCTGCCTGTTTGGTACCTGGTCAAATTTAAGTGGTTGATCTTGATATACAAGTCCTATATGGTTTGGGCCCAAGTATTTGAAGGACAGCGTCTCCCATACCTGCTGACCCATGCCTGACCTCTAGGAAGGCCCTGCTTGCAGTTCCATCAATGGCTGAAATTCAATTTATGACAGCATAGGTAAGGCCTTTTTTTTTGTCTTGGCACCCCAATATGCAACTCCCTCCCATTGCATTAACAGCTTCCACACAACTACTTAAGGTTTACTTTTTGTTCAGGCTTAGGACACCTTCTTTGCTCCCATAATCCCCTTAGATAATCCTGCAGCGAATGGGTCGAGTCAGGATACAGTTAAGCACAGCATTGACTTTCTCTCCACTGACTCTGAACTTCTGCTGTGATGGCTATTGATTCAAATAACTGCATGAATCGGGAAAGTTGTGAATAGAACTTGGTAGCAAGGAATTAAATAACTCCGATGCAACTTTTAAGAGAATCTGAGATTTATTTATGACCATTTATTGTTAATCCTTTTAATATGGCTGAGGTGGGAGCAGGGAAACAACATGGCCCCTGTTTTAAGTCCTACAGACTCCTTCATAACTGACACAGTGTGCTGATAAATGAATAAACTGGTTTTTTAAATAAAAAAACTCAGGGTCGGAGAAGACTAGATTTCATAGCGAAGGAACAGGACCCTATTCTTAAAATCCTTGTGCTTCTCACTGCTTTCTCTATACATATTTAAATACTTCCAGGAGCTCCATACAGGCTTCAGTTGGTTCCTGTTTAAATAAAGCGAGATTCATTTCCCCCCCTTAAAAAAAAAAACCCATAGAATTCACGCAAGGGGAAGAAAAGGTCATGCCAAAATAGAGAAAGCAATTTCCTCATTCTTCATATCAGAGCCTACCTTTGGGATTTGCAATTTACATTTCCCAGACAGGTCTCCCTTTTCTTCTTTTTTTAAAACAGATATTGCATATATCTGGCAAGGCAATTCAGTGAAGCTTGTCTGATCCTAAAGTAAAATATTGAAGGTTGTTAAAATAGTTGAATATGAAAGGAGAGACTGTAGCGCAGCGAGCAGAGTGCTCAACTTCTGCCAGAGAGAGTTAGGTTCAAACCCCCAATTCTACCATGAAGCCAGATGGGAGGAAGCAAGCATTAAACTCTTAATGAATAAAACTAATAATCTAAGAACATTCATAGGCACACATCCTCTGGCAGTGGAGGTAGAACATAGAGATTGTGGCTAGTAGCCATTGACACAAAAGCTAACTTCCCCAGTTTATTTACTTATAGGCCTGCTTTCTAGAATATGGAATAAAGTGGTGGGCCAGTCTCCACTTGGCCATGAAGCTCATGGTGCCACCTTGGGGCAGGCACAGTCTCTGAGCTTAAGCAACCTTTAATCTATGTTATAAACATATATATTTTTAATCATTGTAATCCACTTTGAGCCCAAGGTGGAATCTACACGTGTATTAAAAAATGCTGCGAAAATGCTTTTTTAAAAAACGTTTTGAAAAATACATTGAATTTGCCATAGCTCACTGTTGCCATCTAGTGTCACATTTGTATATTGCATTTTACCACACACTTATCTGTAGCTGTGTAGCTGAGTCCCAAGATGGTGAAAAGCAGGATATAAGCAAATAAGTAAATAATAAAAAAAGCTAGGCCAATGAGTATGCCAGGGCAAATTGGGAGGCAGGAACGAGGAGCAAGCCATAACTCAGGATTGAAGAATAAATGAGAATACAGGAGCACACCAGAGCTCTGGAAAATAATGTTGCTCAAGCAAGAAACAGCTGGAACAGAAACCCTTGTATAGTTCTTCTCATGCCAAAGGATCCAAGGGCTAAGCATTGGGTGGGCGGAATCAGGCCAGTGGCTGAAGATACTTCACCAAGAAGCTGCCGCTTGTAGTTCAAAAGTCCACCACACACAGGCCCAGTACTTCCTGACACACTAGTGCCATTCTCACTACTTCTTTTTGACCCTGTATCAGGAATATTAGGTGGAATAATTTGCCTGGAAATTGCATGTGGGCACATGACCTCTGAACTATAAAGGAGCTGTAGCTCAGTGGTTTTGCATGCAGAAGGTTTCAGGTTCATTTCTCATCCTCTCTGGGTAGTGTTGGGAATGTCCCTTGTCTGATACCGTGGAGAACTGCTGCCAGTCTGTGAGGACAGTACAGTGGTACCTTGGTTCCTGAACAGCTTATCTCCCAAACAAATCAGTTCCCAAATGCCGCAAACCCGGAAGTGAGTGTTCCGGTTTGCAAATGTTTTTCGGAAGCCGAACGTCCGACGTGGCTTCTACGGCTTCCACTTGAGTGCAGGAAGCTCTGGCAGCCAATTGGAAGCTGCACCTTGGTTTTCAAACCATTTCAGGAGTTGAATAGACTCCTGGAACGAATTAAGTTTGAGAACCAAGGTACCACTGTACTGAACAGGATGGACCAATGATCTGTTATGGTATAAGCCTCCTCTGTTCATATAGCACAGCATCCTTTGAGCAATGTGCCCCTACTATATATGCAGATACCCTTTAGACAGCCAGTGGAAAAAAATGGTGTCTGGGCCATTCATCCATGGAAAGCAGCAGGGTCAGTCATCCATGGAAAGCAGCAGGTAAGAAAGTAAGAATTACGGGCAACATCCTTCAGCATCTCCAATAAAAAAACCTACTATGTGTACAAGATCGATGTCTAGTATTAGACCACAGTTGGTAGCTATTTATCTGGGAAGAAGAGCCCTACTGTTGCTCAGTATCGAGAGCACAGAGCACCCCACTGCCTGCAGCTTCTACCTTCTCCACCGAACAAATTGTTCAGAGATCAAAAACCAAGCTGTTGCGGAGTTAAGAACTTGCAGCAGGTGGCAACATATGTGTCCACCCAGTTCTAGCCAAAACAAACCAATTTGTAGGAAAGGGTACAGGATCTTACTGTGACTCAGTACTGAGGGGGCGAGGAAGGAACAGAAGGGGCTGTGGCTCAAGCACCATGCCTGCGGAGAAGGGAGAAAATTCTTCAAATGGTATTATTCAAATGCAGAAATGCCTACGATGACACATTTTCCAACAGTCAGGAGACAAATGAGGTGATGGATCTAAGGCAGGGATGGGGAGCTTGGGCACTCCAGATGTTGCTAAGGTATCTTGGTCCAAACAGCCTTGGCCAGCATAGCATATAGCCAGGGATGCTGGGAATTATAGTCCAGGAACATTTGGAGGTCCCATCCCTAATTGAAAGCATGCAGGCAGACAGCTGTGCTGGGTTTCCATTTGATAAATGCAGGGGTTGAGGGTGTGTGCATTGCTATCATCCATAGATGCACCATCTCTTTTACCAGAAAACCTCTTAAGCACGGGATGGGTTCAGAGGGCCTGCACCTGGTTTTGGGTCAAAGAGACAGGCTGCAGATGCTGCTGGTCTGTTGACTACTCTGTTGCCCAGCAGCAACCAGACCAAGCTGGCTGGGTGATCTCTAGTGCGGTGTTGGAAAACCTCAGGACAATAGTTCTGGGTGACTTCAACATCCATGTGGAGGCTAGCCAGCATGGAATTCCATGGCTTTCATGACAACTATGGGATTGTCCCAAATAATTGATTATTGGACATCCTTGATCATTGGACATCCTTGATGTAGTCTTTACCTCGAGTGATTTGGGATGAACTGATGGTAGGGTGTGTGTGCAATGCTCTCCCTTGTCATGATTCGGACCCATTTGGACAGCCTGACCTCGGAGACCGATCAAATATGATGTGTTCCTGAAGCCTCTGGGTGATTTTTCATCCGAGAAACCTGGTGATTCTGTTGAAGCCCTGGTTTCGCAATGGAAAGGACAGAATAAGTGGGATGTTAACATGAACATAGATGGATAGAATGGATAGATGAACAGGATGTCAACTCCTGAGCATCCTCTGCAGCATTGTGGAACCCGAATAGCTACTTGGTATTTGGGGGGGGGGGGGCATTGGGCTATGAAGCAAGCCAGACAAAAACTAGAGCGTAAGTGGTCTCATGCCGAAATTGACTGAACCCCGGTTAGCACACAGAATCATACCTGACATGTGGCAGTGTGACTTGTGAAGAAAGCTCATTTTGCAGCTTGCATTGCATCTTCTAGTAGTCAACCAGCAGGGTTATTTTGAACAGTCTGGGGGCTGCTGACTTCCACTGTGGGGGAGCTGTCCTCTGAAAAAAATCGATGACCCACAGTGATCAACTGGCTACACAATTTGAGGATAAAGTTGCTCATCATTGGAGTGACTTTAACTCTGTAGTTGTTTCAGTTGCAGGGTTGGTGATGTCGTGTGCAATCAGTTTTATCTTATGTTGTCATCTGATGTAGGCAAGGTGCTTGTGGCTCAGCCAAGTGCCCTCTCGACCCTTGCCCCTCTTGGCTTATTAAATCTAGCAGAGAAGGGCTGATGGTTTGGATCCAGGGCATTGTTAATGCTTCATTGCGTCAGGGGCAATGATTCAACCACTCATAAAGAAACTTGCCCTGGACCCTTTGGTCTGGAATAACTATGAACCAATCACAAATACCTTTTTCTGGTTCCCATCTGAAACCTTGGAGAAACTTTGTCCATCAGTGTTGGCAGTGCTAGCTTGGATGGACCAAAGCCTTGGTGTATGGCAGCTTCCTTTGTTCTTGCCCTATATAACAATGCAGTGAAATATATCTCCCTCCCCACCCAAAGACTGTAAGAGCCTTGGAAACAATCTGCCTTTGTTATGAAAAATTTAAAACAATCTCACATGTATAGATCTCAGAAATGTTTAGACAGAGTTGTCATTTATGGAAGGACAGAATAAGGTCCCTCTCCCCAGTCAAGCTTCAGACCAGATGTGATTATTCCTCAGGAACACCTCTGCTTCTTAACACTTGAGTGACTTTTGTTATAAACATTTAAATTGGTCTCTGCACGACGACTACATAAAAAGAGGGGGTAAGCTTTTGTCATTTGCTCAGAAATTTGCTATAGTTCTTATGAAGTATCAAAAAAGACAGGAAATATTGAGCTCAAATGCTGTTAGTGTTGGTTGGCAAGGAAAAATAAAAGAGGTATATAAAAGAAGAATTCCTGGATGCCAAGATCCAAGTTTGGGGCAAGTATCTTTGATGAGAGACAGACCAGAATGGAGGGGTGGACTTAGATCTTTCAAATTTCAGTGCCCCCTGCCTCTTGCCTTCCATTCTGCACGTGCACTACATCATAGTTGTGGCTCCCTGTGGTGACCCCCCCTTGGCTCGGTGCCCAGTGCGGGGGAACAGCTTGCGCTGCCCTAAGTCCGCCTCTGCAAGATGTTGCAAAGACGTCTGTAAGGTAGCATAGAGCAATACTTATGAAAAATGGCAGGTGAATAGCCAAATGACTCATCCTCTCTATAGGTACAGAAAGACACAGCATGCCATGGATACTGATGTGAGCTGATAAATTTCATTGTTGAATTAATTGTAAAAAGGTAAAGGTAAAGGGACTCCTGACCATTAGGTCCAGTCGCAGACGACTCTGGGGTTGTGGTGCTCATTGTGGAGATAGCTAAATACGGAAACAAACATGTTTTTGAAAGAGAAAGGTATGGAAATGCATGGGTTTAAGCAACTGTGCTTTACTATGAGATTTCACATGAAGCCAAGATTATGACGAGTGCTGCACTCAACTAGAACATACTAGATGCCAATTGTACCTGGATTTGTAGAATGTTCTTGACAGAGCTCTCATAATTGGGCAGCTTTTTAGGAAGCCCATATGTCTACAAGAAACAGCTTGTTGATATGATTGCTCCCACTGCTTAATCCTTTTCGAGGCAGAAAAACACACTGTAGTTCTTTATTTGTATAGAGATACAATTATTTTATCAAATAATGTCCCATACATCTACGGCTGCTTCGCCTCCTGAACCACTTTGCTGGTATGGATGGGATTATCTGCATATGTTGTAAAGCTTAAGGGCAAAGGAAAGTCACAGACTGCGTGTGGGCAATCTACCCCTTGGGGATACTGCTCCTAAATCCACCTGCTTGGCTGAGCCATTAGTTCTTTTAAGGCATCAACAGCAATTGCTACCAATCTCCTCTCTCATCTTAGACCTATTTGCATGTATACTAACAAGGGAAGGAATAAAGACTGCCATGCTTTCTTGATCTGGAAGCAAAGTGTCAAGCAAAATATAGACGTGCATAAAGCAGTAAATGAAATCATTCTTGGCTCAGAAGATGCCAACATTTGTGCCATGATCCTAAACTGATTTATCTAGCACTTGAGGGTTTTGTAATTTTGGAGTATGAGTTGATTTGGTAAAGGTAAAGGACCCCTGGACGCTTAAGCCCAATTAAAGGCAACAATAGGGTTGCGGTGCTCATCTCGCTTTTAGGTCGAGGGAGCCGGCGTTTGTCCACAAAGAGCTTTCCGGGCCATGTGACCAGCATGACTAAACTGCTTCTGGTGCAACGGAACACTGTGATGGAAACCAGAGCGCACAGAAACACTGTTTATGCAGCAGTACTTATTTATCTACTTGCACTGGCATGCTTCCAAATTGCTAGGTTGGCAGGAGCTGGGACAGAGCAACGGGAGCTCACCCTGTCGTGGGGATTCAAACTGCTGACCTTCTGATTGGCAAGCCCCAGAAGCTCAGTGGTTTAGACCACAGTACCACCCACAGTGTGGTGGTACCCACAGTACCACCACAGTACCACAGTACCACCCTGAGTTGATTTACACATATACAGGTAGAGTAGAGGTGGAGACTCACTGTCAGAACAAACACTGCAAGAGAAAGCCATAGTCACTGGCTGACTTCAAACCCTTAGAGAGGCAGCCCTCTATTACTTATACTCCTTCCCTGTGCCATCCTCCAGAAACTTTGGCTGCAGTCTGCTCCCTTTGTTCCTGTTCACCCAGAGAAAACACACACCTGAAGCACATCATCCTTAGGTTGTGTGTTTGTGAAAGAGAGAGACAGTGTGCTCCTTCCTTGTTTAAGGTAAAGGTAAAGGTACCCCTGACCATTAGGTTCAGTCGTGACCAACTCTGGGGTTGCGGTGCTCATCTCGCTCTATGGGCCGAGGGAGCCGGCGTTTGTCCGCAGACAGCTTCCAGGTCATGTAGCCAGCATGACTAAGCCGCTTCTGGCGAACCAGAGCAGCACACGGAAATGCTGTTTACCTTCCCACCGGAGTGGTACCTATTTATCTACTTGCACTTTGACATGCTTTCGAACTGCTAGGTTGGCGGGAGCTGGGAGCGAGCAATGGGAGCTCACCCCGTCACTGGGATTTGAACTGCCGACCTTCTAATCAGCAAGTCCTAGGCTCCGTGGTTTAACCCACAGCGCCACCCGCGTCCCTCCTTCCTTGTTTGGTTTTCTACAATTCAAAGCATCCCAGAGTAGCTCTGCATATCAAACAGCAATCATCACCAATTAGGTTGCCTTGAGACACATCACCTGATCTTGGGATCTAAGATTTTGTCCAGGTATTGCCTTAAGTAAAACCACACAGTGATCGTCCTATTCATAGAAATCTAACAGCAAAACCTTTAATAATCTGTAATTTCTTTGGACTCATTTGACCGAGGGCATAAGCAAAAGCTAAACTGTAAGTCACTAGCTGTGTTGTTTTAGAAATTGGCAACAGGATGAGAAATTGTACCTGGTTCCTCTATGTTTACACTAGTGAAATATTATTAACCTACCCCATTGTTTGTCCTAAAGGAATTCACCCTTCTTGCCTGACAATCTTTACTGTAGTAACACAGAGAATGTCCAGTGAGCTATGTTCTTAAGAGAAAGGAACTGAACATTCTGGATCAGAAAAAGATGGTTGTTGCCCATTGTTTCTGGCTTTGCAGATCTGCCTTGGTGAAATGATGAAACCAGAGGCAAGTAAATTTCTAATTGCTGAAGTTTTCTGAAGCCAGTCTGAAGTTCAGATCTGGTCTTGCATTTTAGTATTGTCCAAACTGCATTTCCCAAGTCACTCTGATCTAATTGGAGCAAGTATGTGTGTGATGAATGAATGAATAATTTTTAAAGAAATGTTTTCCAGAATACAACAAATGCCCATGGACTTTCTGGAAGCATTTGTTTGGACAGTGTGGGAAACAAGATATGAGACAAGATGGGCATTTGATCTGATTCTTTATGCCACAACTCTGACTCAAACCTCCATACCTTCTGTCTCTCCTTGGTTAATTATATATGGGTAATGTTCAGTGAAAGGGATGCAGGTGGCACTGTGGGTTAAACCACAGAGCCTAGGACTTGCCGATCAGAAGGTCGGTGGTTCGAATCCCCGTGACGGGGTGAGCTCCCTTTGCTCAGTCCCTGCTCCTGCCAACCTAGCAGTTTGAAAGCACGTCAAACTGCAAGTAGATAAATAGGAAAGTAAACGGCGTTTCCGTGCACTGCTCTGGTTCGCCAGAAGCGGCTTAGTCATGCTGGCCACATGACCCGGAAGCTGTACGCCAGCTCCCTCGGCCAATAAAGCAAGATGAGTGCAGCAACCCTAGAATCAGCCACTACTGGACCAAACAGTCAGGGGTCCCTTTACCTTTAATGTTCAGTGATTGTTCTTCCTTTTTTACATATAGGGAAAACTGGAGGAAAAGTATTAATTTTTTAATAAAAATATTTATATACCACTTTATTTCAAAATATCAGGACTATGCATAGCGATATAAAAAACATTTTAACCCATTAAAAGTAGTATAGAACAGTAAAAGGACTCACTACTCAAGAATGGCTAAGAGCATATTGAAGATCACTTACCACAGATGAGTTATCCCTTGTGAGTTACAATACACGTAAGGCATTATTAAGCATGCTTACATGGGAGTAAATCCAACTCTGAACTCATTGGGAGTAATTCAGAGTAGACAGGAATATGAGTATTACATTGAGCATTTCAGAGTAACATATCCAGAGTAAAAGAAATAAAATTACTAGGGATTTGTATGTTGTGATGCCACCGGATCCAGCTGTTTGTGTATGTGGTTTCTTGCTGTGCGAACTGGATCATTCACATAAAGCAATTATGCCTCAGGCATGACTTGTGCTGGCAGACACTTCGATTAACTTTTCCTGTTGGGAATGGAGAGAAGGCAAAGAGCCTTTTGTTCCACAGGACCTTCCATAATTCTGGGGTTGCCACAGTACTGCTTACATCAGTGCGGTATTTCTCAGAACACCCAAGGTCCCAATATTGTCCCTGTGGGGAAAATATGCTCTGCTAGGGTTCTAGGGGCTTTAAACTCCGCGGCTGCTCTGTTCTGCTTTATTATCCAAAGTTTGGTGTTTGGACCAAGGAGTGGGGAAGGGGGAAGTGGCAGATCAGGGTACTTGACAGGAGCTCTGTCAAGCCTTTTTCAAGTGCTTGAATCAGCTTGATCCTTCTAGGATTGAACTCCATCTCCATGCAGAGGCTATCACAAGAACCATAGCCTTTTATGTCATTGTTGCCGTCCCAGCACTTTGGGGCATCCTTGGGACATGTGCCTCTATTTTTAATTCCTTTGCAAATGCTTTTCTATTTCCCCTCCATTAACTAATTTATTAAATAACTATTTACTGTGTGTGCGTGTGTCTCCCTCCCTGCCCCCAGCCCTAACATACTTAGGGGACATTTTAATTTTTGCAAAACACTTATGCAATTTTTAATTGAAAATCAGTATAAGAATATTTTTAAATAAATGAATAGATATAAATGCCCTGCTCTTACAGAATAACACTGACTCAGAACCACATACAGTGAAGCTGGGAAATTTGTCGTTAAATTTATGCCAAGGGTATTATTCTACTGACTATAATCCACGTCACAGGTATGGAAAAATAAGAATTTAAAACGGCATCTGCTACAGTTTGATTTTCCTTCTGATGAACCGTCTATAGCTTGTCTTGATGTCCAGGTTCTTCCCCACTATCTTCTGTAACAGGCCGTTGTCTGTAGAGCATCACTGGCAGTGCATTTGTTTGGCTGGAAAGTGCTTTCATTTTCTTCCTGCTGTATCTATTTTTAGTAGGCTGAGAAGAAAAGGTACTTAACGTTTTGTTCCTTGTATGTGAAGAGAAATGACACTTCTTTGTTGTGCGGAGACAAATTTCCATTCACTAACCTGAATGGGCAGAAAACCATGAACCGGGTTAAACAATAGAATTGTCAAACCTTAGGCCGCATCTAGTCTTCTGCGAAAGTCACCCCTAATCTTCTGCAAATAAAGATGAAATAAAATAAAAACACTCCTTTTGAAATATCCCAGGAAACCCTTGCCAAGTGCAATCCATCGTTTAGGAAGGGCTTAGTTTCAAACACGATTTCCTTCGCCTATGCTCATGCACGTTGAGTCAGGAAGCTACAGTCTAAATCAATGCCAAATGTGTTTGCTTTTAAGACTTCAGGCGGCTTGTACGTAAACGATGGATCCAGTGATTCATAATTTCCATCCTGATTGTTTGCATTTCAATTTACACCCAGGCAGGTGAGCTGTCATGTTCAGGATCATCAAGCTATAAAACTGATGCTATCCATTAAGCCAGCTATTTGGAAAGGAAAAAAAATTGCATGCATATAAACGAGCTCAGGAAAGGGAAGCATATTTCAAAAAAGGAAATAATTTTGCCTTCCCCCTGACATATAGTAAACAAAAGCAAAGATGGAGGGTTGCAACCGGTCTTGGAGTGGATTGCTCAAGGATTATGTTCACAACTTGGGAGTGCTCTTCAACTCAAAGCTAACTGAGCAGTCCTTGATGATCACTGGGGAACACAGGGAGTAGACAAGATAGGCTTTGGTTTGATCCAAAACCACTCCTCTTCTGAGCAGGGCCTAGCCAACAAGCAATTTTGGCAAGGTGGTTTTTGGTAGTGTTGCTTTGCTTTTTTCAGGGTTTTATTTTCCCATTTGCTTTGACATTTTAAGCTATGCATAGAATGGCTCTCAAACAGCGCAGAAAGTATTATAAACATAATTAAAACAAAAGAGCATGCAATAAGGTACCGGCGTTTTTTTAAAACAACAACAGTGTACCAACAATGCAGAAACTGAAAGGTAGAAAACATTAAAAATTAACTGTTCAGTAAATTAGAATGACTACAAATCTAAACAAAACATTTTCTTTTAACCAGCTACCAGATGCTTGTGCGAGAAGCTGCCTCTCCTTGAGAAGCGAGTGCCAGTGATTACCACCAATTATATATTTACTTGCCTTTCCTCTAGGGCTTTCACATGTTTTCTTCACAACAACCCTGTCAGGCAGGTCAGGTGGAGAAACAGTGAGTGGCTTAAGGTCACCCAGGGGTCTTCATAACTGGGTGGAATTAGAACCTGAGTTCCTAGAGTTTGTGCCTTAACGTCCCAACCATTATACCATCCAGGTTGACATAGCTTAGTAGCTAAGATAGTGGTGGCAAACTCGTGGTCCATGGGCCAGATCCAGTCTGCCAAGACAGGGGAAGTGTCCTGCCAGCCTTTATCTCCTGATCTCAGTGCTGTGGTGCTCAGCGCTGAGATGGGGAGATCAAATTCCTCTGCCTGCTCTGTAGGGATTACTCAGTTAGAGGACTTTTTCCTCCCATGTCAGTGCTGCGGCAGGTGGATTGGAAGCACTACTTGTTACTCTTCAGAGAGCATGTGTGCATGTGTGCATGAGTGTGCATGTGTGAGTGTGCGGCTGTATATGTGTGTGGTTCTGACATTGACTCACCACACGGATTATTTTTAAAAGTTACTAGAAAGTAGGTAAGCTATATCCCATCTGCTTCCAGATAAACAACTGTAGGTGACATATATCTGAAGTTTGAGTTACCAACTAATCATATTGCACCAGAAACATATTTATTCAGCTGTTAGCACAAAAACAAGCAGCTGGAAACCAACTCCCATGCTAACAGCAGCAGAACTACTGGGGACTCATTTATTTACTATTAAAATGTATGCAGTTGTCGGGGCATCTGGTCTAATTTTATTTTGTCAAGACTGGGTACCTGGGAGGGATGGCTGTTTGAATAATCTGCAGGCTGCTTAAGATGCATGAGGTTGTATCATTAGCATTGGAGTTTCTCGCAGAAATCATTTCCGGCCCCAATTTGAGTTGAGATATATTTAACGTAGCATATCACTGTTTTGGATGCATTCATCATAGGTACTTGTGTGCAAACTGCACTGAGCTACCAACAGGAGAGGAAAAAATGAAAGAGAAAAGATGAGTTGCTCAAGAGGAGGAAGGTTGTGTTTTTTTCCCCCATTTCATTTGCTTCCAGAGAAAAAATGAGACTTGCAAAATGTACAGTCAGATAATTGTGTCCAAGCCAGAAATCTAAACCTTTAATTGCATTCAGTTGAGAAATACTGTTTCGTGTTTACATCACGGAAAGGAATATGTAACAGCAGCCTAACACTCTTAAAATAAACTCATTCTGTTCCTGGTAGGGAATAACACCCTGGTAACTCAAATGGGCTTAAGCTCATTTTGTTGCTGTATGTTGACGTATATCCTTGGCCAGTTCTGGATTCCATTTTGGTGAATAATATGGATTCACAAATTTCAGGGGTACTGTACATCTTTAGAAACATTTGAGAATTAGATCCAGACTTAGCAATGCTTTGACTAGACCCACTAAACCCAACCCTGAGTAGAGAACAATTTCAGTTTCAATAAATGGAAACAGAGGAATTAAAATAAGTAAGCAGCAAGATGTTTCATTCTTGGTCCTAACATCAGAGGAGAAGGTTCAGGAGAAGAGCAATTTTTACCCTTATTATCTGAACACCCTCAAAGTTAAAAATATTCAGAATGGCATACAGGGCTGGAAAAAGCAACATAGCAATCCATGACAATTCAGCAATAATTAACCTCAGCCCTTATTGGCGCTTGGGGCAGTCACTCGCTCTCAGCCTAACCTACCACACTAGATTGTTGTAAAAATAATATAGGAAGGGGGACAACTATGTACGCCACCTTGAGCTCCTTGAAGGAAGGATGGGATATAAATGTAATAAACAAATGAATAAATAAATTATACGTGAGGGACAGGGAGGTTGTGTAAAAACGAAAACAAAAGGGATGTGGAGCCATTTTTTTCAACAAAGGAAAGGAAACATTTTCCATTCAAAGTACCATGCAAGTCGTTTGATTCCAAAACCAGTGCTTCACAATGGCAATGTGGAAGTTTGTTTGTTCCTCTTTTATTCTGACATTGCTTGAAGACCATGCTGATCCAGCAAGCTTTTGGTCTGTCTGCCACTTGAATCTATTGTTTGAGGGCTCTCTGTTGTTGAAGGTTCTACCTGCAGCTTTTCAAGCTTTTTGTTTAGATTGCTTTATGACTGCTTTGTTTAGATTGCTTTTTTATTGTTTATTTGATGCGAACTGCCTGGGACGTTTCTTTGGAAATGGAAAGGTGGAATGGACATTCTTTAGTAAACAGATAAATAAACTACAACAGTTAACCAAAGTAAATCCATATTCTACTCATATCTGGCAGGGTGTGCATTCATCACAGTTCAAGACCCTAATTCAACACTTTGAAAATCAGCCCAATTTGGTCTGAACTGAACTGATTTGAAGGCTGTCTGATTCAGATCATGGTCCAAGGCCAAATTTCAATTTGGAAAACTGAAGCTTCATTTTGTTCTGGTTCACTATTACGGGGGAGGGGAAGAAAGAAAGCTTCCCCCCCCCCAGCACCATTTCCCCATTTTTGACTTGTAATAATACTGGTGGTGGGTGGAAGAGGGTTTTTACCATCTTGCTTAGTACTAGTGGCATCAAAATGTCTCGGGGGCCAGTCATGCAATGCTGGCAGGTGTGTCTGGCCTGGGGACTTGCCTAGAAGATTGGGCCACAAACTCGAGGAGAGTGAACAGAGGGACAAAGCAAATGGAGAGATCATAGGATTAGTATTCACATTTCCCTTTGTATCAACCGTAGATGCAAACTAGAGTTGGCCTTCAAGGAGGGGTCAAAGACAAGGAAGAAAACTCTTTGTCCAGGTTGGGTTGCACAGAGCATGGAAGAAGAACTCAGCAAAACACTCAAACTTATTAGGAAAAAGTCATTAGGAACTTGGTGCTAACCAGAGTGTGGCGCTTAGGGCTTTTTCAGATAGTGACAACAAAATCGTTGGTTGATGTTTGATGTTAACTAAACTGTTATCTTAGGTGATAATTAAGACAAGCATTAAAAAGCATGTCAATTAGCTGAAAAACATTCATTTCATGTCTAATTAGGCTAACATCAAAAGTGAAAGACTCACTCGGTAATTTCCAAGGGCTCTTTCCTCTGTCTTGGTGCTATATATATATATATATATATATATATATATATATATATTTAAAATGCCACTTAGCTATGAGCTTTCTTTTTGGGAAAGTTTATTAACTGGATGTGAAGTCCAACTCTGAAAGGATGGCGAAACCAGACACATTTGCTCAGAGGACACTGTGGATGGATGCACTAATCGTGCCCATGAAAAGTGCTCATTTAAGATGAGTGGGGTTTTTCAGACACAAGGCTATAAATGCGAAGCCCCAATTATCCGAGCATCCATTAGCCTAGTTGTCTAAATTAGGTCTTCTGTGCTTCAAAAAAATAAGCTGGTAATGGAAAACATGGAGAGACAGCTGCCATGGATAAAATAACCAGGAGAAGGGAAATGGGAGAGCAAATGAGATATGGGAGGGCCATTGGTTTGGAACCTGAGACTTGGGAGCCGAAGAAAGGTTGTTGAGGGTCCCCCCTGCCACCGCCTTCTTCTCCCATTATGGCCCCTCTATACCGCACTCCTGAGGATCAGGAGATCCTGCAGAACAAAGTGGGATGGTCAAGTGGCCAAAATCAGCTGGCAGCACCTTGAGCTCCATTAAGGCAAGCAACCATACACATCACACCTAATTCTGGAGGGACCACTGACCATCTCAGGAGTGGCACAAATAACACAGGTGACGAGAATTTGTCACTTTTCTACGAGTATCACCAGTAGACAGAGCCAATGCAAAACAAGTTAGTTTTAACGTTAATTTACCATCTAAAAGTTAGTTTCCCTTTAAGAGAGCCGGTGTGGTATGGTGGTTAGAGTGTTGGACTAGGAATGGCATTCAAATTCCCACTTGGCTGTGAAGCTCACTGGCTGAACTTAGGCCAGTCACTGCCTCTCAGCCTAACCTACCTTGTGGGGATCAAAAGAGGAGGAGGAGAACCATCTATTCAACCTTGAACAACTTGGAGGAAAAGGTGGGATATAAACACAATGAATGCAATAAATAAATACAACAAATATTGTTTTTTTTTAAATTGAAGGAGGTTCAGATAAGCCCCCTTATATGCTTTGAATGATGGGAGATGGGACTGCACTGCAGGAGCTAGCCTTGCTGGTCCCCACCCCACCAATTACCTTTTCAGTGACAGAGAAAAGGGAGCTTACTCATGTAGTGATGTACAGTGGTACCTTGGGTTAAAGACGCTTCAGGTTACAGACGCCACTAACCCAGAAATAGTACCTCGGTTTAAGAACTTTGCTTCAGGATGAGAACAGAAATCGCGCGGCAGCAGCGGGAGGCCCCATTAGCTAAAGTGGTACCTCAGGTTAAGTACAGTTTCAGGTTAAGAACCGACCTCCAGAACGAATTAAGTTCTTAACCCGAGGTACCACTGTATATACATAGATCTCCACACAAGAGAAGTGTTGATAACACATGGTTTGGACAAATCCTAGATCCCAAACTGAGTCAGGCCGATCTGAAGCAATCCATTCGGGACTCCATATTGCACTTGTAGCTCACCAAATGAAGTTCTGGGTGTGGTCCAGAAATAGCATGCAGAGGGAGGTCCATTGCAACCTCACACTGGGCTAGTGCTCTGCCGCTATCCAGAGGCCCTCAGAATCCAGATCCACTCTGGATATTTAGTAGAACAGACTCCTCTTTTCCCCAGAAGTCTACCAAAAGAAGCTGGAGTAGACCTACTAAGTTTAATTCACTCCTAAAGAGTCACGATTCAGAAAAGATTGCCTCTGATTTCTGTATGCATTTTTAATCAATATGTTTTTTGACAAAAAAAGAGAACATCAGATTAACTGTGATAGTGAGCATCTGCAGTTATGTGGGCATCATGTTGCCCTTGGTTCTTAAGTAAACTTGATAATTTCTGGAGTATTTATGTTACATTTTATATCCTTTTCAAGAGAATTGGTGAAACACACATACACAACCAGTTCTCTTGAAAAAGATGCAAATTGCAGATCCTATTTAATTGCATAATAGAAATTAAGCAGAATCTATTCGGCTATCTATACTTTTACACACACACACACACACACACACACACACACACACACAGCAAAATTCCAGAATTCCAAAGCTATTTTTGTTTGAACTCAGAGTTTTACTAGCTTTCCACCCATCTGGATAGAGAACAAGGGGGAAAATACACTTGCGGCTACTATGTGAAATGGATTTCAGTAATCATAAATCCTCTTTACTCTCTCATCATGCAGATGGTGTACAACAGTAGATGCAGAATAATGGAAGTTGCTTCAGTGTTCTCTAGATCATGTCCCAATTTAACAATTTAGGTGTAAAAATCTTCCCAAGAAGCTCTTTTCTTTCTTTTAATTTAGTTAGGGTTTGTTTCAGTTTGGCAATGCTGCATTCCTAAGCACATTGACATGGAAATAAGCCCAGGGAGACTTTACTTGTGAGTAAATGTGGCTCAGGCTGAAAATGTAACTTTCGCATTTAATTGATACAGGTCCTCTGAGGAGGGAACTAGCTGTGTCAATGAACCATCAGCTACCAGACCCATCAGCACCATGTTACTTTCCCCCTTCCTTACCCTAGGATGATGCTACATTATGCATTTTCAGAACTACATATAACACCACAAGGTCACCATTTTTATTTTCTTATTAGCAGCTACAGGGCTTTCTTACCCATAAGCGCTAGGGGTGCGGGGCACCTGGGTGCCAGGCTCTCAGGTGCGCCAGGCCAAGAGTCCAGGGCCCAAGAATTGAGTCTGGGGAAGAGCTCGTCCACTGGTCAGAGCGCCGCAGCAGGCTCTTCTGCTGTGGGTGGCTCTGCACTGTGAGTTCAGGGGCGACCGAGCCAGTGAGACGCTGAGGTGGCCAGCTGGCTGTGCCTTCCTGTGCGCCTGGGACTGGGCAACCTGGGGGGTGGGGCGCGAGGCGGATCTTTGCACCCTGGCGCCACATGTGCTTACAACAGTCCTGAGCAGCTAACCTACCTTCATTCTCACATCTATTACTCTAGCTTGAGAAATAGTAGTTTCTGACCATTTGATGATAAGAAAATAAGGAAGAGTAGACTGAATCAGGCCCAACCTTGGTCTGGCATCCTTTTCTCACAGTGGCCAAACAGATGGCTATGGGAAGCAGGACCTAAGCAGAAGAGCACTCTTCCCTCCTGTGGTTTGCAGCGACTGATATTTGGAAGAATTACTGCCTCCAAACCATACCAGGCATGGCTCACTCTTACTCTTTTTTTCATTAGGTGGCATGAGAACTTTCAGGCTCTATTTCAAAGGAATAACAACATGGTACTCCTTCTTACTGGGACGCGGGTGGTGCTGTGGGTTAAACCACAGAGCCTAGGACTTGCCAATCAGAAGATCGGCGGTTTGAATCCCCGTGACGGTGTGAGCTCCCATTGCTCGGTCCCTAGCAGTTTGAAAGCACGTCAAAGTGCAAGTAGATAAATAGGTACCGCTCCAGTGGGAAGGTAAACGGCGTTTCTGTGCGCTGCTCTGGTTTGCCAGAAGCGATTTAGTCATGCTGGCCACATGATCCGGAAGCTGTACGCCGGCTCCCAGAGTCGGTCACGACTGGACCTAATGGTCAGGCAATTGTATGGAAAAAAAGATGGAAGCCTCCATGAAACTATGGGGGCAGCTGTCTCTCCCCCCCCGAATGTTTATGGATGCCTTATAGCAGGATTAGAGAACCTACGTCCCTCCAGATGCTGTTGGACTCCCCTAATGATCAGCTGGCATGGCCAATGGCCAGTGATGATGGGAGCTTTAGTCTAGCCACAATTTCCTCATACCTGCCTTGCAGAAGATTTCTGTAGGATATACCACTAAGGGGGAAGCCCTCTGTTTCTCTGCACAACTACTGAGGAAGGGGTGCCATGTCATAACATAATGCTCCTTTCAGAGGCTTTCTCCTCAAAGTTTTTCACTGAGCAGCATGGCAAGAATTGGGCTTTCTGTGTGCTTCAAACAGCTAGAAATGGTTGTTGTTTACAAAAAGAAAAAAAGAAAAAAGAGCCATAGAAATTCTTGGACCACCTCATAAGTGCTTTATAATTTCCTTTTCCATTGTAAAAGTAGGCTTGTCCTTTTTGTATTTTGCCTAAGAAATCCGCACAGGCATTGTGGGACCTACGAGACCACCTCTCCTAGTATGTCCCACAGAGGAACTTACGGTCTTCAAACAAAAACATCCTGAAGGTCCCAGGCCACAGAGAGGTTAGACTGGCCTCAACCAGAGCCAAGGCTTTTTCGGCTGTGGCTCTGATCTGGTGGAATGCTCTGCCACAAGAGACTAGGGCCCTGCGGGACTTGACATCTTTCCACAGGGCCTGCAAGACAGAGCTGTTCCACCAGGCCTTTGGTCAGGGCACAGCCTGACTCCCTCCTTTGGCAATCTTCACAGAACTTTGCCCCAATGGTTGCCATCAATTTGATTTGAATTACTTTTATAATGAATTGATTTTAGAATGTTCTACTATTTTATTGTTGTTAGCCGCCCTGAGCCTGGCTTTGGCTGGGGAGGGCAGGATATAAATAAAAATTGTTGTTGTTGTTATTATTATTATTATTTGATGGCATGGATTTGCCTGTCTACTCAAGTGCAAAGGACACAAACATGATTAAGACCATTTTGTTCACACCTCCTCTCACAGAATTACGACAGGCAAAAAACATAATTCGAATCCTCCCCCTGCCCCAGATTAGTGTACTTTTGGAAAACTGTACTAAGATAATGTATGGTGCAGCATTCTGAAGGCATGATAAATGTGATGCTGATTGAATTGCATACTGAACTGGAGGGAAAACAACATCCTCATTTGGTTGCAGTAGTTTCTTCATAAGGTGTTGGGACAATGTGGGTGATCAATTTCTCTGGCTGTAGATTTTCGTTTTTCTTTAAATAGAAGAGACACATCTTGAAGTATTACCTCAAACACACACACATGCTGAAAAGGTATCTTCAACTGATGGCAGTATTGATAGAACAGAATGTCAGAGTGTTCTGAATACAGTAAAGTACCTGCTGAGTATGATTTACAGACTCCTACTGAGAGGGAATAAAGAATGCAGCCATGCCTCCCTTCAACCAATTTATAGCCTTCTGCAAAAGCAGTGCATGTGAAACAGCTATGAGTGATGGCAGAATGAGCAAACTCAATGTAAGCTTCCAGAACGGAGATACCCAACAATAGTCCAAACACACATCCAGAGGGTGCCAAAGGAGACGTATCTCTGTCCCGTACAATGTAGGGACAATTCAGTCCATCCATATTCTGTTCTTTTGTGGGACTCAACCGTTTCAAAAGCTGATCAGATACCGCGGCAGGAGTAAAATAAATAGGAGTGAATACAGACACAGCTGGAAAATGGATACAGAAAGAAGGAGCAGGGAGTACAGTTCCTGTTTGACCTTTTGGAAAATATGGGTGCAACCCCAACCTCCCAACCTGTGTCTGAAGATGCGTGGAAAAGGCACCTTAGGAGATAAGAAAAACAATGGATCTGAATATACAAAATCCAGGTTTGAAGTAGATTTGCTGAGTTCTAAAATTAAAATATTGTCAAAAATGTATAAATTACTTTTAAAATGGCATGTGAAAAATGAGGAAGTTAAATCGGTTATGACACATTGGGCAAAGGATATTGGTTATAATATACAATTAGAGGATTGGGGAAAACTTTGGAAAGATGGAATAAATTTTACAGCTAGCAGTTTGCTTAAAGAAAATGTCATGAAAATGATGTAACACCAGTGAAGTTAGCAAAAATGTACAGACTAAATAATCAATGTTGGAAATGTAAAGAAAAAGAGGGTCCCTTCTATCATATGTGGTGCATTGGTAAGAAACTGAAGGCTTTCTGGGAAATGGTACGTAATGAACTTTAAAAAATGTTGAAATATACATTTGTAAAGAAACCAGAAGTCTTCCTATTGGGTATTGTAGGTAGAGAAATACACAAGCAAGATAAAACATTGTTTTTGTATGCAACAACTGCAGCAAGAAGATTATCTGCCCAAAAATGGAAACAGGAAGAGATCCCAACAAAAGAAGAGTGGCAAATGAAAATAATGGACTATGCCAAGTTGGCGAAAATAACTGGGAAAATTCAAAACCAGCAGGACCAGACCTTTTTGAAAGACTGGAATAAATTTACATTGTATTTGAGAGACAATTGTAAACAACTGACATCATTAGTAGGGCTACAAGAAGTTTTGTAAGGTTAGAGATATCAATTATTATCAATCTGATGTTTAAATGGTGTATTTAAGATTTGGATTTAAGGGTAATAATAATAATAACAAAATGCAATATGAGAGTATAATTAGGAAGACCATTAGTTGAGGAGGAGGGAAGTCTCAGGCCAAGATGGCCAAGTGGTTTTTATATATTAAATGTAAGATGGATGTTTTGTCAATTATTTTAAATAAAATTTAATAAAAAAGTATATATATATATAAAGGAAAAGGCACCTTAGGAAGGCATCCCTCTTGGGTGGAAGGTGGGCCATTTGTCTCATGGGCTGTGTCCTTCACACCCAGAAGAAAAACCCCTTGTTGTTTATTAACAGGGAAGGTCCTTCTTCCTGCTAATTCCTCTGCCTCCAAGAAGGGCCAGGTAGTAGGGAACAGGAACATTATTCCAGAAAACCTCTGGGCCTTTCAGCTGTCCCTGATCTAGTCTTAAAAGATTGAATGTAAGCTTACATATTCAGTGAAGACAAAGTGGCTCTCAACATACAGAAGGTAAAACGATATTCTCATGCAGGCAAGGATAGGGATTGAGATAGGGCCCACCCCTTGGCTTGCACACACTCAGCCATAGTGGAGAATTAGGTGCATGTGTGTATTCTCTAGGGCCGTTATTTACAACCAGGAACACCAACTGTTGTTCATATGTAGACTTCATTATGTTCTCACCTCCAGCTGAACATATGGATGCTGGGAGATGGGATTCGGGACACATGGAAATTGAGGGTAGGGAATATGGGCATTATAGTACTCTTCCCATCATGCATTCAATGGATGTATGGATACGAGTCAAGTCAGTCAACCTCTCAATGTGATCAACTGTCCAAGTCCAGGATCCATTTTTGTTCAGAAGCTGAATACAGTTCAGCTGAATACAATACTGTGAGTCAAGATGACCATCAAAGTCACAACGTTCTTACTGATCTAATAGTTGGGAGATGGTATTTCTTTTAAAAAGTATTTAATTTGAAGTCAAAAAGTTCTGGCTGTTTTGACAAATATTCTTAAGTTACTTTCCTCTACTCTCAGGCATTTGATCGTTCATTTTATATCCTGCTATTTGATGGTTCTTGTTATTTTGCTCTTTTTAAGGCTGATCATGCTAATATACCCAGGGAATGAGAGAAGTAATTGTTGGAAGGGGTGCATTATTACTTTATACTATGGTCTAGTGCATGGGATTGTTTTATTTTACTTCCTTGCATTGCCCCTTTAAGGAGACATAAGAAAATGATTAAATAAAGAAGTAATGGCGATGATATTGGTGATACTATCATCATCCACCAGTGGAAGTTTAACATGTGGAAATTTAGCAAAAGGTCACTGAAGATATATTTAATAATATCAAGGCAGGGACAAATGGTGGTATTGCTGTGATAATAAATCTATATCGTTTTAGTTAGGAAATGAGAAGCATGTCTGAAAATTCTGTAGGATATGAGTCATGCTTGGCACCCAACCAGCCTAGCCCTCTGATATTACTAAGAGATCTTAGAGCCATCTGATGGAATTATGTGTCATTTTCAGGACTAAAATTAGTCAATGTTCAAGATGCCCTAATGGAGTCCCAGTGAGTTTCACCACTGATGGAGAATTCAGAGCTATGAAACCTGTCAAGATATGCCCAAATGGATTGTAATAATAGTTCTACAGCACTTTTCATCCATATTGCATAACTTCAAATGCTTTAGAGAGACAAATGAAGGCTTCCTGCATGAAACATTTGATGTTGGAGATATCAAAACACACACACACAAAAACCATCTCAATGGCGGTAGGCAGACTCAGGAAGTCGGGTACTATGTCCACTTGCACTTAAGTGGACAAGATCGTGAAATTGTGCCAAAAACTAATGTGGTGCTTAATCATAGATGCTTTCATGCTAAAGTTGGAGGCAAGTTCATAGATCAGGAGATAATGGGATATATGACACTGATTAGGATAAAAGAAAAATCGATAAGGAGAGACGTGCACTCACACTTGGCTTCAGCATATCAACTCCATCAATGACAGGTTATATTTTGTGTTGTTCTGCAATTGCAGTTCCAGCCATTCCAAAGTTAGCCTTCATATTGGTTTAATCCAAAAGGTTGCCTTTATAGAATTAGAAGGGGTATTTTCTTCCTTACAAAACAACAAGCACATGCTTGACAAAGGGTGTATACTCAACAGGGAGCCTCACCAAGGCCCTGTTAATATGATGTACGTTGATTTATTTTGAATACTTATATGCTGCAGTAAAAGAAGGCAATGGTTTAAAAACATTCTTAACCACCTTAATTCTTAATGTCACTACAGATTCATCAGTGCACTCCTCATTGGATCTTGCATGTATGGTTGGACTGTTCATTTGAGAACTCAATGAAAGAGGCTATTGGAGGTGGTGGAGGAACAGTAATGGGGAAAATGTCCCCTCTTATTGCTCTTTTTGCCTAATGAGACCTGCACAGGCTGCAGCGTCTGAGTCCACCACCTCAAAGTGTATTACAGAGTACCAGGCCTGGGTCACTTAGCATTCAAAGGAGGTAGGAGTTTCTTCTCACCTGGGCAGAAGGTATCATTATATGTTAGGATGCAAGATATCATACATTTACATCATGGATGCAGAACATGCGGCACTCCAGGTGTTGCTGGATCACAATTCTCAACAGCCTCATTCAGCATGGCCAGGGAAAGTGATTGGAGTTGCCGTCTATCAACATCTGGAAAGCCACAGGTTCCCCACTCCTGTTTAAAAAGTAAGACAGGGCAACAGTTAAAACACACTAGAGCATCTTCCTGCAAAAAGTTCTGCTACAGTTTAATCTGTTTGCACCTTCTTTTGGATGCCTGTCAGCCACATTTACATTTTATTTCTGTTTTAAAATGGAAAGCTTAAAAATTCGGAGGAGCACACCTACCTTCCCACCAACATACAAACTTCAGAAAACAAGCATTTGTTTACATATGGGTTGCCACAGGGGACAATAGCTGCTTTGCAGAGAGTACTGGGTAAGTCGTTGTTGAGGACGAATGTCTTGTCTTCAAAGGTGAGGGTCTCTTTAGGCATACAGTTGACCCAATTCTAACCTATTTTTTGCTTTGATTTCAGCTCTTCAGGCAACTGCATTGTTGGGACGTGATGGACATGTTACCTAATTGTGACCCAGGTATATGAACTACAAGTTCTGAGCATATGAAAAAACTTCAGCTCAGAATACTTACTGTGAGCCAAGTTCAGATCCAGATTTTGGGGGGCCCTGGGCAGACTCCCCTGAGTAGGTTCCTTGCCAAAGATGCAGAGTTCCCCACCAACCTGGTCCATTTGTGCACCAAAATGGTGGTACGGCCACCTCTCCCTTCAGAAGCATCAGTGCTATAATCTAGTGCTGTAATTTTTTAAAATTTTTTATTTTGCCATCCTCATTACAGAAGTGTCTGTGGAGGGGATATATTGATTGAAAACGTCTAGCCAACCAGATCGGTAGCTGGGTCCCTACTGAGGATATTCAGTGAGCCAACATAACAGTGATGTGGGATTGAAGAATGGAATGATCGTTCTGTGATATTATGGCAGTGGACAAAGCTGTAATGTAACTTTTGAACAGAAAAGAAAAGAAAAGAACAAGCTATCTCAAATGCTGTCCCGTGCTATCTCACACAACCCTGTGGGAGATAAAACAGGGCTGTTACTGAGCACTGGTCCAATCAGCCATTTGGAACCCAGAACATTGCAGTGCTGCTGGGTAAGCCCAGTGTAAGGTACAGTGGTACCTCGGGTTAAGTACTTAATTCATTCCGGAGGTCTGTTCTTAGTAGTAAACTGTTCTTAACCTGAAGCACCACTTTAGCTAATGGGGCCTGCTGCTGCTGCTGCGCCACCAGAGCACAATTTCTGTTCTCATCCTGAAGCAAAGTTCTTAACCCGAGGTACTATTTCTGGGTTAGCAGAGTCTGTAACCTGAAGCGTATGTAACCTGAAGAGTATGTAACCTGAGGTACCACTGTATATTGCTTTAGCTTGAATAGCTCAAAACTATTTGGTATATGTCCACATCTTTTTCTTTTAAAAAAAGTGTATATGAGTGATTTGTAGTGGACACACACACAGACACACAAAATAAGGGATAAATCTAGTTCCACATCTCTGCACATGAAGATCCAGTTGTGACATGTAAGAAGCAAATTGGCACAGCATCACAGTCTCTGGGACTTTTTGCAAAATTACTGTAAGCCTTGACCTCTCTGGATTTTTGAACTCTTTAAGCTACTTCTTGGGCTCTTTCAAATGATTGGGAACAAAATGCAAGAGTTGCTGTCTTCTTTGAATGCAATCCTTCCCCTTCAAAACTATCAGTTCTACTGTTTTAAAAATAGAAATGGACTTGATCCTGAACAAGTAAGGAACAAAAAAGTGGCCACAGATCATAATATAACACAGAACTGAGACTAGATGGGTTTCAGAAGGATGGGCGAGATGGAGAGAGAGAATAATGAGGGCAAAACCAGAAATGTCAGCTTTTTCTTATAAACAATTACCTTAGTACTTTCCTTTATTTCCAGTATACATAATGCACTCTGCCAGGGCCGTCTTAAGCATATCTGGCGCCGTGGTGCAAAGTTCCCTCTGCCCCCCTGCAGTGGCGTAGCATGGGTTGTCAGCACCCGGTGCAAGGCAAGTAATTTGTGCCCCCTAACCCGTGGATTTGTGCCCCCTAACCCTAACCCCCAGATGTTGCGCCCGGTGCGGCTGGCCCCCCTGCACCCCCACTGCCCCCCTGTTTCCCAGAGTTTTTTAGGGAGGCCGGCACTGCCGGTGGGGCTGGAGGAGGCGGGCATTGGCTGGCAGGTGGCTCCTCCAGTGGGGAAGAGGCAGAGGCTGGACACGGCACCTCCCGGCTCAGCTGGCCACTTTGTGCCGTGGTGGCCATGGCAGACGGAGGCTCCAGGCGCGGCGCTGCTTCAGCGCGGCATGGCAGAGCCGGGCGAGGGTGGCAGGCTGATGCTGGGAGGTGCCGCATCCAGCCTCCGCCTCTTCCCTGGCGCCCTCCAGAACTTGGCACCCCGGTGCCCCGTGCTACTAGCCTCTATGGGTAAGACGCCCCTCCACTCTGCAGCTCTGTCCTGTACAACTCTTTTGTTTTGCTTCAGTGGAAGTTCCCATAGCATGCTTCCAGCAGCATTCATACAGACACATATAGAGTTATTTCCCCTTTCAGTGTACAATTAAACAATTATGCTTAATAATAGCTCCATGTTATATTTGCATGCAGAAGAACCCCTAAGTTCAATCTCTTGCCATCTTTGCTAGGGGTGGAAAATATTGACTGAAGAACTGCTGCCCATCAGTGTAGTGTCAACAGTACTGACCTGGACGGACCAACAGACTGGCTCGCTTCCTATGTTCCAGTCTCGGAGAAAGTGAAGGCCAATGTTTCTCCATATCCAGGTTATTCATGGTGGATATTTTATTTACAAATCAGATGTGTTCATGTTAGGTTCTATTTAGGAGTTGTCTTGCTTCACTTGCAAGACCTTATTTTTCTCCTCCTAATATTGGATATATAAAACAGACCATTTTCTGACGAGTCTTAAGGAGCTGCCGTATAAACATGCTGTCACATTGATTTTATGTAGCAGTGTTGCTGTTACTAAGTGCCTGACAGCTCTGACAACTCGATCGATAAGTGATTCTTTTCATGCAGACCTGCAGGTGCCTTTTGTGTGTCCCCCCCCCGCCCTCTGGAAGATGACAATCAGACTCATTAAAGACAACACAAAACATTACCAATGACATGTTTCATGTCAGATAGATACAGATGGGCCCTATTATGATTTTATCGGGAGTAACTGATTTAATCAGCTTTGCCAGGACTTAGCCTATTGTTAATAATGCAATTTAAACCCCGTTCTCCCCTGATTTTGCAGCAGCCTATCTCAAATTTAAATGGTTAGAAGTGATGCAGATAAGCTCTTAGCGCCAATCATATTAGCAACTGAAAGAAAATGGCTGAATCGGCCCTGCTGTTTGACATTCATTGTGAGGGATTATCCCATTCAGTTCCAGAATTCCCTCCTTGAATGGCCAGCGAGGAACAGGAAATGGCTTTCCAGAGCTGTTATGACAGATTTAGGCCCCTTAATTTGGTCCGCTTATTTCAGCACACACAACCAAATTCGAGCATGCTGCATTTTCAAAGCGGATTGAAACTGAATACAAATTTTACGGAACTTCATTCGTGTGTGGAATTTCCTTATTTTCATGCCCCGGTGCTTCTGTTTTGGCATGATTCGGTAATGAAATCCGTGAGAGGGATTAATTTCTTAAGGCCATCTTTGTCTACCTGGTGTTCACCCATCTAGTCCAAACATCTGGAGGTTGCTAGGGTGAGGAAGGCCTGTTGAATGAGTTGCCTTTTATTTTCCAAATCTCAGTTTCGATGAAATGGCAAAGGAGGGCTTGCCTTAGGTGAAGATTCATAGGACTGCCCTTCCCCTCCCATTCAAAATACAACACAGAACACCACAGAATATTCAGAGCATTGGCATCCAATAAGTTAATTAAATTCCAATGTGCTTCAAAGCAGGGAAGGAGAGCAAGCAAAGTATATTGTACTAAAGCATGGGTGAAGTAGATCATTCCAGATAAGTCATAGTTAATCCACAAAACTCAGTAGCTGGGTGTCCTGCACACAAAATGGAGGTGCAGACTGGTTTGTTCATGTGTCTGTGAGTAATTTGTTGGACAGGCAGTGCATTCAAGCCAAAGATTCTTCACATCAATCTATATACACCTTATATTGTGAGGGGGAAAGATTGTGTAATTCAGATAACTATACATATCTGCTTCCTTACTAGGTAAGGTAAAAAGGTAAAGGACCCCTGGACAGTTAAGTCCAGTCAAAGGTGACTATGGGGTGTGATGCTCATCTCGCTTCAGGCCAAGGGAACTGGTGTTTGTCCACAGGCAGCTTTCTGGTTCATGTGGCCAGCATGACTAAACCCTTTTGGTGCAACGGAACACCATGACAGAAACCAGAGTGCACAGAAATGCCATTTTACCTTCCCACTGTAGCAGTACCTATTTATCTACTTGCACTGGTGTGCTTTCGAACTGCTAGTTTGGCAGGACTTTGGACAGAGCAACGGGAGCTCACCCCATCATGTGGACTGCCGACCTTCCGATTGGCAAGCCCAAGAGGCTCAGTGATTTAGACCACAGCATCACCTGCATCCCTTACATTCCTGCTCCCTTACTACATATACACCACCACTCCAGCCACTGAGTATGCCAACTTGGCCTTAAGCACATTAGCCAAGCTTTGATCAACAGCAGATAGCAACACAACCACCAAGATAACTCACTAATGCGATGTAGAAAATGTCTCTTCCACATTCCAATTATGGTTGAGTCCTGAGAATGCCACCATTGCAATCTGTGGAGCATATCTCAAACAGATTTTCGAAGACCACATTCTACACGTTTGCATGGCAGCTCCAGAGGAAAAGGAGAGAAACATCATAATTCAGGGAGTCCCTCCAGATTTATGCAGATCACAAGTAAGGCATCAAAGTAAAAATGCACTCTTTCTCGTACTCCAGAGAGACTAAGAACAGAAGAAGAGCCTTTGGATCAGGTCCATTGTTCATCTAGTCCAGCATCCTGTTCTCACAGTGGCCACCCAGATAGCAGATAATAGAATTTTAAAGTTGGAAGGGACCACAAGGGTCATCGATTACAACCCCCTGCAATGCAGAAACCTTTTGCCCAATGTAGGGCTCAAACCCACGACCCTGAAATCAAGAGTATCATGTTCTACCAACTGAGCTAGTATCAGATACCTGTGGGAAACCCTCAAACTGAACCCCAGCACAAGAGCACTCTTGCCTCCTGTGGTTTCCAGAAACTGGTATTCAGAAACAAACTCTTTTAAACCTAAATTAGTCTAACCATGTGCTTTGTGAAGAAGTACTTCCTTTTGTCTGTCTTGAATATTTGAACGTTCAGCTTCATTGGCTATCCAAGAATAATCTGTGGACATCATTGGATTTGTTGCCCTGACTTTGGATATTGGGAGCTTCAGTAATGGAGGCCTCAGGGAGAGGACAGCCTCAGAAGTGCTGGTGGGTCCATGTATGGCTCTGCAGATTGAACTTTGGTTCCCAGCCAATATACAGTGGTACCTTGGAATATAAACGCTTCGGGTTACAAACACTTCGGGTTACAAACTCCGCTAACCTGCAAGTAGTACCTTGGGTTGAGAACTTTGCTTCAGGATAACAGAAATCGTGTGCTGGTGGCGCGGTGGCAGAGGGAGGCCCCATTAGCAAAAGCACGCCTCAGGTTAAGAACGGTTTCGGGTTAAGAACGGACCTCCGGAATGAATTAAGTTCGTAACCCGAGGTACCACTGTATTCCAAATGAGGCCTCAAAAAGGCCTTGTACCATGTTTCCTTATTGAGATGTTAGATCGCAGCTCCCACCATCCCTGAGCCACTGGCCAGGCTGTCGGGAGCTGATGGGAGTTCAACGACGATGGGAAAGTTACAGGTTCCCTAACTCTGCCTTACCGGAAACACTGTAGCCAGAATATCCCCCCCCCCCACTTCATTTGCAGCTGCATCACATGGGGGGTCTCCCTTCAAATGGGGCAGCTGAAAAGTAGTGTATGAAATTTTAAAGTAAAAGTAAATAAATATTAAGAACACAGTGTTCACTCTTACAGGTCTCCCTCAAGGTGTATCATTGTATCCAGGATTGGCCTAAGACATTTTGGTATCTGAGGTGAGCAATAAAATGGTACCTCCCTCCCCAACCAGGAAAGAAAGGGGGAGTACAGGTCTACATCAGGAACAAGGGATGATGGGATAAAAATCTACACCAGGATCAGCTGCCCCTATGGATCCTGCCATCTGAAACGGCCCCCTCACATTGCCTTATGGGTGGGCTGGCTCTGACTGTATCCACAAAGAGATAGCCATCTTAAAACTCTAACATTATATGGAGCAATCGGAATGGCATTGCTTCATTAAATGTGTCATTTCAGCTGGCAGTACTGTGATTAGTTTAAGAAGGTGAAGTTCTTTCCCCCTGCCCCAGCCACCAATTTGAAATACTTTTCTCTCCCTAACAATATCAGTAATGCACTTGCACAATTTTGATTACCGTGTTATTTTCCATGGCACAATGAAAATTGTAATAATGGTTTCCATTTCCTCTAGAAATTCTGCAAAGTCGATGCCTTAACACCATTAATAATGTTGGAAGATTCATGCTTATTAAAGCCAAACAAAACCACCTGGTTTTGATAGCTTCCTAATCCGCCTTAAAATAAGAGCTACTGTAGACTTTCCCTTTTTCTTTTCCACAGCAAAGCTCTGCAATTATGGATTCACTCAGGCTTTGTTTTTCTTTCTTTCTTTTTCTTTTTTCTTTTGCCAGCATGCTCTGTGCATCTTCTGTGTGCAAACTCCTACAGCTGTCAGCTTTAGGCTGACTGTGAAAAACATGCCTCTCTCAATGTTTCAGATACTTCCCCCCTCCCTCCCGTTTGATAGTTCATGTGACAAGTTATCCAGACGGTGCCAAATTACAGAGCTCAAATCGCAGATGGGTATGATTTGTACCAGATAGGCCAGGATAATCTGCTCTAGACAGAGGACTTCTATAAGTGGAAACACAGTTGTGAAACACCTGCCCAAACTGCTCAGCTTCAGTTTGCTTGGAATTTTTTATTTTTATTTTTTAGTCACTGTGTTGTCAATTGGAACCTCCAATTGCTGAATGCAGGCTTCATGCAGTTGCTGGCACATAACAGGCTTATCAAACCGGATTCTGTACAGCTCTCTGGCAGGGATCTTATACAGCTCTCTGCAGCATGGTCAAGAATGGATAGACCTCATGGGGCAGAGATGCAGAGACAGCTTCCTGGCACTGCCATTTCCTGGATGTACAAAATAGAACAACATAAGAATATAAAGAGAGCCAGTGGCTGATCTAGTCCAGTTCTCACAGTGGCCAACCAGATGTCTATGGGAAGCCCACAAGCATGACATGAGCACAACAGCTCTCTCTCCTCCTGTGGTTTTCAACAACTGGTATTCAGAAGAATGCTGCCTCCCACAATGAAGGGAGAACATAGCCATCAGGGTTAGTAGCCACTGGTAGCCTTATCCTCCAAGAATGTCTCTAATCCACTTTTAAAGCCATCCAACATGGTGGACAGTCAGGGTGCCATTTTGTCCCTTCACTTCAGGCAGCAACATTTGTGGTGTAGTGGTTAAGAGCGGTAGACTCGTAATCTGGGGAACCAGGTTCGCGCCTCCGCTCCTCCACATGCAGCTGCTGGGTGACCTTGGGCTAGTCACACTTCTTTGAAGTCTCTCAGCCCCACTCACCTCACAGAGTGTTTGTTGTGGGGGAGGAAGGGAAAGGAGAATGTTAGCTGCTTTGAGACTCCTTCGGATAGTGATAAAGCGGGATATCAAATCCAAACTCTTCTTCTTCCTGAGCCAGCTCTAGCTGAAGGTTTTACATGTATTGCATTCATGGTTTTTTTAATTACTTTTTTTTAAAGAAAAAGGTTATTATACATCATCTGGAACTTTTATAGAAGGAGGATCTATGTAGAAATAAATTGTGTGTGTTGAATTTACTCCTGATGAGTTCTGCATAACACTGGTTCCTAATATCCTTGCCTGATCATGGATGTTTTCAGGGGAACCACAGACAGTGGTCCCCCATGTCTTGGACACAGGACTGTTTTCTACTAGGAGCTGTGCATACAGCATTGTGGGTCCAGCCCTGTGGAACTCCCAGCTGTGATCAGATGCAAGTCTGGAGAGCCAAAGGAGCTCAAAACGACCTCTTCCAGCAGTTTCATGTAGATCCCCACACCTGATCTACATGAAACTGATGGAGGAGGTCATTTCACGATTTGCATTGTGGAATCACCAGTATGCTAATGTCTCCCAACTCTGTCTCTTATGCTCACCTAGTACAAGAGAGTCAGTAGAAAGGTTGGACCTTTGTTTGGCAGCTGTGAAAGACACAATGAGGTGTGGAAGATGGCTTTAGGAATTTATTCTGCTTGGCGGATCTCATGAAGTCTTATAAGCCTAATGTAGAACGATTATTAATTTAGAAGTCTAATTATGCTTGCCTGCATAAGGAAACTCCTAATAACTGCTGGTGAATGGATGTTGGCAATGGCAGAAGTAATCAAGCATTCTCAGATTCCAGATGTAATTGTAAGCTGGGATGAAATTGCATTTGGCACCAATATAGTTTCAAAGTATCTTTAGCTTGTCTGAATTACTGTTCCAAAAGTGGGGCTAAGCACAGCTTGTCATGCCCTGCAATTGTGCTGAAAGCAGATAAAATAAAAATAGTCACCAGTTGCTGACATAGATTGTCAGCAATGGTATCCCCACCCGCTGAACCGAGGAGCCTAGGACTGATGACCCTCACACCTTTCAAAAGAAATAATGATTGTTATAGAATAACCTCTTTCATCACATTTTCAAGTTATTCTGTTTGTGCTGGACTGGCAGAATAATTGGTGGTGCGTAGGAGGAAAAATAAAAAAAAATACTGGAGTTCTGAGGGTCTTCAAGGGGCTTAAAAGCCATGAAATTGATTGGTTCCATTTGTAGTGTGTTATCTGGGATCACTCAAAGAGAGGAGGTGTTCTGTTTTTATGACGGGAAGTCAAATTTGCCAAATTGTTCTAAATAATACAAACTTGTATTATTATTATTATTATTATTATTATTATTATTATTATTATTATTATTTGTTGTTGTTTAGTCGTTTAGTCGTGTCCGACTCTTCGTGACCCCATGGACCAGAGCACGCCAGGCACTTCTGTCTTCCACTGCCTCCCGCAGTTTGGTCAGACTCATGTTTGTAGCTTCGAAGACACTATCCAACCATCTCGTCCTCTGTCGTCCCCTTCTCCTTGTGCCCTCCACCTTTCCCAACATCAGGGTCTTTTCCAGGGAGTCTTCTCTTCTCATGAGGTGGCCAAAGTATTGGAGCCTCAGCTTCACGATCTGTCCTTCCAGTGAGCACTCAGGGCTGATTTCCTTCAGAATGGATAGGTTTGTTCTTCATGCAGTCCATAGGACTCTCAAGAGTCTCCTCCAGCACCATAATTCAAAAGTATCAATTCTTCGGTGATCTGCCTTCTTTATGGTCCAGCTCTCACTTCCAATTATTATTATTATTATTATTATTATTATTATTATTATTATTATTACAGTGGTACCTTGGTTACATACGCTTTAGGTTACAGACTCCGTTAACCTTGGGTTAAGAACTTTGCTTCAGGATGAGAACAGAAATCGTGCTCCGGTGGCGTGGCGGCAGCGGGAGGCCCCATTAGCTAAAGTGGTGCTTCAGGTTAAGAATGAATTAAGTACTTAACCCGGGGTACCACTGTAGTCAGTTTCAGAGAAAAGGCAATAACACATAAGGATTATGTATGTGTATTATATTTTATGATGATTCTACAACATTCAGGCTCCAAAAGTAGCAAACACATTTTAATATAAATAGACCCTAGCACTGTCATGTCAGTTTTTGACTCTTCAGATACCAATCATTTGAGCAACCAATAGGAGGAATTTGCAAACAGTTCATAATTACAGTTTTGGATTGTTTATTTTTTACTTCTATATCCTCTCTCTCCTCTAAGAAATTCATGTCCCAATCCCTTCTTCATGTTATCCTCACAGCGGAGGAACTGTGATTGGCCCAAGGGTGCCCAGTAAACTTCATGGCTGAGTGGGGATTTGAACCCAAGTCTCCCAGAGGCTCAGATTGCCTAAGTTATTTAGAAGGCCTGGGTGAACACAAAGATCTTCACCAGACATCTGTTGGCAGCTTGTTTGCCAGAAAAAAACTGAAAACAGTTTCAATCATTTTATGAAAATGAATTTGTTTGTTTGTTTTTGACGAATATTCATGAGAAAATGATGTCCTATAACATTTACCAAGCCAAAAGATGCAAAATCAGAACAGAAAGAATTATAATTATTATTATTAAAATAATTATTTCCCCAAGACCCAGCTCTGTAAAACATCACACAGAATTTTTACTGGAATTAGTTGCACTGAAGTCACCATCACTCACCAAATGTAAAATGCACACTGTAATTTATGCTTTGGTGGAGCCAAACATTAACTAGGGCTGTGTTGAGAATTCTCAACAATATTTCTTTAATTTGAATTGCATTAATGCCATGTGAGCTGGCTGTCTAGACTAAGGGGTGATTTTTTTTTTTAAGTAAAAATTAAAACCCACCAACAACAAAATTGTGCTGTGCCCACTATATCTCTGCAGAACATAAACTTGCTATAGCTGGGGCGGGGGGCGGGCACATCTTGAAATATTGCTTTTCAGGAAGAGAGACAGATTTTGTATTATATAAGTTGAGAACATTTCAGATAAATTTTGACAGTTTCAATTTAATGGGAAGATTCCTTCCACCAGGAACAAATGGAGTGAAGGCATTGGTACAGTGATGGGCAAAAAGTGACTGAAAATAAGAGAGGCTGAAGGTATTGAAACAGTGAGTGCTCAAAGCAAGCTACAGTTGCTTTTCCTGGAAAAGTAGTGAAATGACAGGAAAAGCTTCACCTCCTAAGGCTTCCATTCTATGTAGAGTTTGGCCTATCTAACTTGATTCCACTGAATTCAACATTTTGGTCTCCTAATGACAAAATATTGTGCTTTAGATTTCTTCCTTTCATACCATACAACCCTGGTTGACAGTACTAAATCCTATATATTTACGGCATGCAACATCCAAAGCTGTCATCACAGTGATACGCTTGGAGAAGACAGGAAATACTGAGAGGGCATTGAAGAAGAAAACTTTCCAGAAGTTTGCTAACTTGCTAGGTGCTCAAACAGTCACAACTCAGCCTTGTTTGATTGGCATCCCATCTAAGCTGGAGGATGAGAAACCACCTCTTTTCATTGAATATTGAACTTTATGTAAGCTTGGCATGTAGCAAGTTGGCAAATGGCTCTTTCTCTAGTCATCAGCAGTCAGAACGATTGCTGTCAAATTGCAGTATCGGCCCTACCATTGGACAAAGAGAGATGGCTGCCTCAAGCAGCCAATTGTGGGAGCCTTGAAAGAACGGCAATCTGTCTGTTAATTTTTATTGTATTTTAACTGCCACACGAAGGTGCTTGTGGGGTTTTTTTCTGCCTTGTGTGTCTTGATGTGGGGAGAGACACCATTTTTTTTTCTAGGCAGCCAAATGTTTTGGGCTGGCTTTCTCTGGCTCTACAAAACAAACCCTGTGTAGTTATCAGCCCTATCCAAGCAGTCAAATAACCTGTGAGGACTTCACTAGGAAGGGAGTGTGGACACTCGCATACCAGCCCTCATTCCCAGGTTCCCTATACATGCATACTCCATCCCTGACCTTCCTCGGAGAATGCCCAGAGAGATATTGTGCTTGCATTCAGCTGAACAAGTCTACAAGTCTTGTGACCCCAAAACCATGAAAAGGAGAGTTCCTGAATGTGAGAAAGCTTGTGTGTTCAGCTGAATGCTTTTGCAAGCTCTCTTTAGACTTTTCTGCTGACTGTAGAAAGGTGAATGCAGAGATGGTGGTTAGAATGGGACTCCTCCCTCCTGTTTAAGCCCTTGCATATTTTTTTTTGAATGCTTGAATTTTAGAATTTCATCTACCCATTCAGTTCTCATGACAGAAGAGGAAGAGGAAGAAGAAGAAGAAGAAGAGGAGGAGGAGGTGGAGTTTGGACTTGATACCCCGCCTTTCACTCCCCTTTAGGAGTCTCAAAGCGGCTAACAATCTCCTTTCCCTTCCTCCCCCACAACAAAGACTCTGTGAGGTGAGTGAGAGGCTGAGAGACTTCAGAGAAATGTGACTAGCCCAAGGTCACCCAGCAGCTACATTTGAGGAGCTGGGAATCAAACCCGCTTCACCAGATACCAAGTCCACTGCTCTTAACCACTACACCGCACTGGCTGTTCACCTGTTCAATACACTGCATGATTGTCTCGGTTTACCATAAGTTTTGAGCTCTACTATGTTTACAGTCGGGCACGGGTGGCGCTGTGGGTTAAACCACAGAGCCTAGGACTTGCTGATCAGAAGGTTGGCGGTTCGAATCCCCCTGATGGGGTGAGCTCCTGTTGCTCGGTCCCTGCTCCTGCCAACCTAGCAGTTTGAAATCACGTCAAAGTGCAAGTAGATAAATAGGTACTGCTCTGGTGGGAAGGTAAACGGCGTTTCTGTGCGCTGCTCTGGTTTGCCAGAAGCGGCTTAGTCATGCTGGCCACATGACCCGGAAACTGTATGCCGGCTCCCTCGACCAATAAAGCAAGATGAGCGCAGTAACCCCAGAATCGGCCACGACTGGACCTAATGGTCAGGGGTCCCTTTACCTTTACCTTATGTTTACAGTCATGGCTCCCCCCCCCCCTGGCAAAAATAATAATCCTGGGAACAGTATTTTATTCGATCAGAGCGCTGCAGTTACTTTTAACAAACTAGTTGTTTGAAAGGTAGAAATTCAACAAGTGCAGCTTTCACAATTGTTGAACTTCCATGCTGCTAGAAGGGTCACCTACTGAATTTCTGTCTATTGTGTCACTCCTAAAGATGCCATATTTGCAAACTATTCAGCTTGCAAAAATGTCCTATTTAGTCTGCATCCTTTCCCCCCCCAACATTCCAAGTGGTGCGACAGGCAGCAATAACATCTGAGCGCCATTTTCTAGTTTACAATGTCCGCAAGGGAGAAAGCTGCTAAACCACTATGCCTAGGAAACACTGACACAGACAATGCTAGAGGATGAAAGGATGGTAACTCTATCAGGTTAGTATATAGAGGTCGAAAGATTTTTGCCTAGGAACTGAAAGCTTGGCCCAACAGTAAAGCAAAACCTATTAGAAATAAGATGATCATGTCCAACATACCCAGCCTCAATTTATTGCAGAGGGTGAGGTTTGTTTTTCCCCTCCCCCCAAAAAAAATCACACCATCCCTTTCAAAGCCCATCAAGTGCATCTGGCATACATTTGCAGACATTTTAGTAATTCTCCTTTAAGGATTATTCAAGCAGAGGAAGAATGTTCCCTCAGGAGATAGCTGTAAAAGCCTTGTGAGGTTCTGTTTTCCTTTTGAACTGTTGACAAGAGCTGTACACCAGCACCAAGTGGAGTTATCCCCCATGTTTAATTTCCTGCCATCCTAGGGGGTACAATATTAGTTCATCTTCCTGTTGCTTGCTTTACATTCCCTCTAGGACAACAAATTTGGAAGGAAGGCAGAAAAGGGACTATAGGGATAAAAGATTTTCCTCAGAAGGCAGTGGTGACTCCTCTGCAGTACCAATAAGTGAAGAAGAAGCATCAAGGAGTTTGGGTTTTAGTGCTATGGGGAGTCCCCTTATAGTCTCTGTGTTGCAAATCAGGTCACCCACTGGTCAGAGAAAGGTTAACCTTTAGTAGCAACCTGGTCATTCAGAAGCCATGAGAAAGTGAAGCTAATTTCATTACATGGAGATAAGTAACATCATGTCTGCTGACAAGCTGTTGTTGGGAGCACAGAAGTAAACTTGGGCTGCTGAGAAGAAACGCCTTTTAGAATAATAGAATCGCAGAATTGTAGAGTTGGAAGAGATCCCAAGGGTCATCTGCAACGCAGGAATCTCAGCTGAAGCGTCCATGACAGATGGCCATCCAACCTCTGCTTAAAAACCTCCAAGGAAGAAGAGTCCACAACCTCTTGAGGGAGACCGCTCCACTGTGGAACAGCTCTTACTGTCAGAAAGTTTTTTTCTGATGTTTGGTCGGAATCTCCTTTTTTGTAACTTGAAGCCATTGGTTCGAGACCTGCCCACCAGAGCAGGAGGAAACAAACTTGCTCCCTCTTCCATAGGACAGCCCTTGAGATATCATAAGATGGCTATCATATCTCCTCTCAGTCTCCCCTTTTCCAGGCTAAACATATCTAGTTCCTTCAACTGTTCCCCATAAGGCTTGGTTTCCGTACCCTTGATCATCTTATAGCGGCAGCTAGACTGGTAACTGGGAGCGGCCGCCGAGACCACATAACACCGGTCTTAAAAGACCTACATTGGCTCCCAGTACGTTTCCGAGCACAATTCAAAGTATTGGTGCTGACCTTTAAAGCCCTAAACGGCCTCGGTCCTGTATACTTGAAGGAGCGTCTCCACCCCCATCTTTCTGCCCGGACACTGAGGTCCAGCACCGAGGGCCTTCTGATGGTTCCCTCACTGCGAGAAGCCAAGTTACAGGGAACCAGGCAGAGGGCCTTCTTGGTAGTGGCACCCTCCCTGTGGAACGCCCTCCCACCAGATGTCAAAGAGAACAACAACTACCAGACTTTTAGAAGACATCTGAAGGCAGCCCTGTTCAGGGAAGCTTTTAATGTTTGATGTAATAGAGTATTTTAATATTATTATTATTTTTGGAAGCCACCCAGAGGGTTGGGGAAGCCCAGCCAGATGGGCGGGGTACAAATAATAAATTATCTGTCCATTTCAGTTTCTCTAAATTTCTCATTTTCCAATCTGAAATTGAGTTCTCCACATTTCCACATCAGTCTGCATTATTATTTTTTTACAAAAAATTGTGCTCATGAAAATCCACCAGCATTTTAGTGAGAAATGTTCCCAATGTGCACATTTTTGCATGCAATGTTGCCCAATTCACACATTTTTTTGCAAAGCAATCTCCCCTGATATAATGCATTTCCGTATGCTGTTTTCACTAATATATGCATTCAAATGCACACTTTACCTCAGTAAATGCTTCCCCCCCCTTTTTTACACATTACATGGCTGGAGAAGGACGCTGGAGGATTTGGAAAAGTGCCAATGTCAAGGGATAGCTGTGTTTTGATTTGCGCGTTGTTCAGAAACTATGAATCAAGTATGATTGCTTTTAAATGTGAACTGAAGTTCTCCCTTCTCCCTACTCAGGAGTCAGGCTAGTTAAAAAGTGACAATACTAAATGCATATCAGCTTTTGTGCCCTAGAATATTTTGAAGGCTAGGGCAAGGAAGAAAGTTAGGAGGAGCAAAAGATGTAATTTGAAGTAAGAAATGAAAGGGAATCAGGGACTCAATGGAAGGGGGAACTGCTGGTGGAGATTGGGGGTCAGGAGTTGGCTAGTAATATTAATGCAAGCGAAATAAAACATAAATTTTAAAGGATGGTTTGAATCTCTTTTCAAAAAGTCATGGGGTGGGGGAGAGAATGTTGCTCGAAAGACTAAATCCTTTGGGTGTTATCAACATGTTTTTCTTTTCTTTCTTTTTTTAACTGGGATTTTGCCCAGGCCATAAAATTCCACATCCTTTAAAGGATGTGATCCTATAATTGCACTTTCAGCCATGGAGCCCCACCGAAATGACTCGTAACATTTGTTTAGGAACTCAGCCAGTTTGTGTGGGGTACTGGGATATTGGCTTCTTAGCTCTCTCGACCACCTGTTCTTTGGAAACCTTTCTAAGGCTGCGTTTGTTGGGAGATGATATTTTGGTGCCATTCCTCATGTGGGAGAGCTAAGAAAATAAAAATCTCGAGGAAGGTTAGATATTTCCCTTTGCCAAACACAGTGTTGAACTCCTTGGCTCCCCCCTCCCACCCGATCAGCTCCCTGCAGGGCCCCTCTGCCTTTAAACAGTGGCACAACACCAAGATATCCAAGTGATAAATATTTCCCCACCATTGCATTGCCTTGACCTCCCGAGGCATCCCATTTGTCTCTCCAGACCTGTTTCTTAAGGGAGGTGTTACACAAACAGGTTCCGTATGAAGCAACAGCAGCTGCCTTATAGAAGGTCAAACAGCTTGTCCACATAGCTTAATACTTTCCGTTCTTCCCTGTGGCTTTCAGGCAGAGAGGGCTTTTTCTTACCACCTACAACCTCAGGAATGGGGAATCTCTGGTCCTCCAGGGGCTGTGGGACTCCCATCATCCCTGATCATTGGCCGTGCTGGAGTTGTAGTTCAGCAATATCTGTAGGTTCCCCACCCCTACGCTGCCCGATACTTGGGACCTTCTGCATGCAAAATGTGTGCTCTGCCACTGAGTGATGGGCTCTCCCATCAATAACACAGGGTGGAATTTCACAATGCATCCACTCAACCCAATAATTCCCACCTGGGAATTCGTTTGGCTATTTTGAGATGCCCCAAATTTGCCAAAACATATTGTCCCAAAGGCAGTGGGATCCGACCACTATGCCTTTGCCTCCACATCTGGGGAAAGGTGGGGTTGGTAGGTAGGGCTGGGAGTAACATCTGCTAGGCTTCATCTTTCAAACTTTTCATAATAACAATAACATCCACACTAGACACACCATGCCTCCAGCCCACATGCTTGAGGAAGCTCATACTTGTCAACTTTAATGCCTTCCCCCTACCATGTTATTTTGAGCAAGGAGTGGGTGAGACCAACATCAGGGAGTTTTGGTGCCATGGCACAAACACTGGGAAAATTTAGTCTAATCTCATACTGCCATGTTGTTTTCTGATCTGAAGGAATTAATTTCCTAACAATCTGCCCCCTTCCCCCAAATTCTTCATTTGGGCGTCATCACCAGGAACCAGGATGTGTTAAAGATATAGGCTTAAAATGCATAAAGTGATATGTTTGAATGCATTATTTTGAGAAATGCTTTGCAGATTGGTTTGCATTAGTTAGGAAGCTTGCCTCTACGTAAATATGGCAAAGAAAAGGGCGGATGTTTCCATTTCAGGTTAAATGATGACGCATCCCAGAAGCCCAAGCAGAGATCTCTCACAGCAGGAGATGAAACCTGAGAACTCAACCTCTTAGTCAGTTGGTGAAGACAGCAGGAGCAGGAGTGGCAAAGTTCTACTGTGATGAACAAGCAAGTTCCTTAGGATCTCTCTCTCTCTCTCTCTCTCTCTCTCTCTCTCTCTCTCTCTCTGGAACCAGAAAGAAGAAAGTCATTGGTCTGAATTAAGGACAGGAGAAATGAGATTCTCTGCATCTGAGGACATGACTTTTACATAGTTCAAAGTATAATGCAACATGATTAAATCACTGAAAAGTTTTATTTTACATTCTCAGAAGTGTACTAATATCTCATGTTAGGAATGGGATGAAAAAAACTATTGGGTGTTATTTGAATCAGCTTAGAATCTAAACTAGAATCTATTTCTGTGATCCTATTTGTCATGCTGATATCTTCCTGAAGATGTTGAAATGTAAGTAATTTATTTAAATATATAACATTACATTCCAAGTATATTTACTCTGAAGTGGGAATGGATGAGCCTGTCATTTTTGGTTTCTTCAGCTTCCCATCTTCCCAGTTTTAAATTCAGTTCTCCACATTTTCACACCAATTTGCCATTAAAAAAAATCATCATGAAAATTCATCAGCATTTCAGTATGAATGTACACATTTTTGCAAGCAATATATGGGGATATATAGAGCATTTTTGCATACTTTCACTAACAAATGCATTTCCATGTAAACTTTCCTCTAATATATACATTTCTGCATACATTGGGTTGTGGGAGAACTGCACTGAAAAATTCAGAGAAGTGCAAATTTTGAAAGGCAGCTGTGTTTCAGTTCATCCTGTGGATGAGGTAGTTTCTCATTAAAAGGCAAATTGAATTAAATTTCTTTATTTCTCACAATTCTCACAAAATTCTGACAAACTTCAGAGAAACTAACTCTCCAGTAACCATGCTCAGGACTGTAGCCTTAACTAGCAATTCTGAAAGGTTTGGTTTTACTGTATTTTTGTTTCATAGACTTCAATTATATAATCATTTTTGTCTTTGTGATAATATTATCCATTAGTTCTAGATGTGTGAGACTTGGTTTTCTTGTGGCTATGGTGATGTCTTTGCAATGTCAAATTCACAGTTACTGAAAGTATTGTCGTGCTGTCCTAGTAAGGCCAGCTGCATAAGTGGTAAGTTGAAAGACTCTGTCTCCCCGGTAAAGGTAAAGGACAGTTAAATCCAGTCATGAACGACTCTGTGGTTGCAGCACTCATCTCACTTTACTGGCTGAGGGAGCCAACATTTGTCCACAGACAGTTTTTCCGGGTCATGTGGCCAGCATGACTAAGCCGCTTCTGGCAAAACCAGAGCAGTGCATGGAAATGCTGTTTACCTTCCCGCTGGAGCGGTACCTATTAATCTACTTGCACTTTGACCTGCTTTCGAACTGCTAGGTGGGCAGGAGCAGGGACCAAACAACAAGCGCTCACCTCGTTGCGGGGATTTGAACCGTCGACCTTCCGATCAGCAAGCCCTAGGTCCAGTGGTTTAGACCGCAACACCACAAAATTATTAAGTGGGCCACATCCTTGTGGGGAGGTGGGGGGAGCTAATGGCATTCAGTGAAGAGAGAAAATCTTTTGTAAGGTCAGACTTTACTCAGAGTAAGTGGTGATGTTAGATAGCGACTTTCTATTTAATGTTCATGGTGTGTTTGTATATAGCTGAAGAAGGAGCATCTGTTTATATTCTAGCCTATACATTACAGGCAACAAATTGCTGTTACTACTTTTCAAAATCAGCCAACTTGAAGAAAAATGAATGAAAACTGTGGGGGGTAATGGTACCTCTGCCAGTGCTCAAATGTGCAAGGACTTTGCATGAACTAGATTTCAAGCAATGACCAGGAAGTAACTTGTCATTTGCTACCATAAAGTAACTTGAAGTAACTTGTCATTTATTAACTATCCCACTCCCCTTTTCACAGTCAGCGAAGAAAGACACGACTGAAAATTACATTTTTTTTAAAAGGAGCACCAAACTAATGATAAGCTTTTCATATGATTGATAATTTATCAATCACCTCCAACAGGAGGTGACCAAAACTCAGGGCTAATATCATAGCTATTAACTTTTCCCTTTTCTTGCGAGGAATCCTATTCGGAACAAGGGAATTTCCCTTTAAAAAGGGGAAACGTTGACAGCTATGGCTAATGTACCTCCTGGAGTGACTTGTGAGGTTCTGCTGGAGTTGTGCTGATCCTTCGTAGTTCATGATGCAGTACATTTAGGTGTGAAAGGGTTCCCAGATATTGTCCTGGTAACCTTTATAAAAGCAATGGAAAACCCATGGCCCTCCTGATGTTGTTGCACCTCCGCTCCCATCAGCCTCAGCCAGCATGGCCAATGGACAAGGATGAGAGGAGCTGCAGTCCAGAAACCTCTGGAAGACCACAGGCTCCTCAGCCCTAATTTTACAACAGCCTCACAAAATCACTCCCCTGTTATTAGACCCATGTTATAAATGGGCAAGGAACTGAATCTATAATGGCACCTGCTGATGTTATGGCTAAGGTAAGACTTGGGAACTTTCTAGCTCACTACCATACCACTGCTTTCCAAAATATACTAATTATTATCCTCCAGTAACTATTCCATTAATTTTTAACTGCAACACAGTGAAGGGAACTCTCAGCACACTTAACAAACCATAGTTCCCGTAGTTCCCAGGATTCCTTAGGGCAGCGGTTCTCAACCTGTGGGTCCCCAGATATTGTTGGAGTACAACTCCCATCATTCCTGAGCTCTGGCCTTGCTAGCTAGGGGTGATGGGAGTTGTAGTTCAACAACATCAGGGGACCCACAGGTTGAAAAGGCTGCTTCTATGACTGTTTAAAGTGGTATGGTATTGTTTTAAATGCATAGTGCAGATGGGGTCCTAACATTGTTTTGTGGCATAATCATGATTGAATCTGGAATTGTGGTCTCTTTCTCACGTCCAACATTCACATTTACCCAGTCAAGTAGAAGGTAGCTAAAGAAGTCACTATTGAGCTTTCAAGGCCATTTTGATTTCCTCTTTACATATCACTTTCTACTGACAGTTCTCCTCCTACTCTGCGAGCCCCATAATATTGACCTGGCACCACTTGTCTGTCATTGCTCTGAGAAGTGTTACTTTCAGAATTATCATTCCACACAGCAGGGAGCTTCTAGAATAACCTTTGCTGAGTGCTATTTGCACATACATTTCTATGTGATTGAAACCTGGGGAGCGGGGAAGGGTGTTGTAGGAGATTAGTGACTTCAGACACAAGGAGAATTGCCCAGAAAGGTAATTTTATAGCAGTGTATAAAATGAGTATGCTAAGATGACCCAGAAGATTGTCTGAATACACAACACAGCTCTACTCTGAAACAAATCTGGCCTTGTAAGGAAGTGTAAAATGCTCCAAGGAAGAAGAGCAGGTTATAAGTATAATTTTATTTAGTTGGTTAATTAGTTATTACATTTAGATCCCACCCTTCCTCCCAAAGGAGTCCAGCATAAACAGAGTGACAACTGACAGAATGAGAGACCCAGAGTGAAAGGTTATGACCTGGGAGGTCACAGTTCAAGGAACCACACGGCCATGAAGATCGCTAGATGAGTCTGGGCCAGTCATTGTCTCTCAGCCTAACCTACCTCACAAGGTTGTTTTGATGATAAAATGGAAAGAGGGAGAACCATGTATGCCACTTTGAGCTCCTTGGGGGGAAAGGGGGGATATCATCATCGTCATCATCATCATCATCATCATCATCATCATCATTTAATACTGAATTTGGAGATCGTAAAGGTAGGTTCAAATCCTCACTCAGCTATGAAGCTCAGGGTTACTCTTTGGAAAACCCCAGCGTTTTTGATTATAGCAAACCATAATCAGAATTGTTGCCCAGAATGTTCTGGGCTTGATCCCAGCCTTGGCTTCAGTCATGAACTGGGAATACACCTCATTTAATTAAATAAGATTTACTTCTGAGTAGACGTGGGACGCGGGTGGCACTGTGGGTTAAACCACAGAGCCTAGGACTTGCTGATCAGAAGGTCGGTGGTTCAAATCCCCACGACGGGGTGAGCTCCGGTTGCTCTGTCCCTGCTCCTGCCAACCTAGCAGTTCGAAAGCACGTCAAAGTGCAAGTAGATAAATAGGTACCGCTCCTGCGGGAAGATAAACGGCATTTCCGTGCGCTGCTCTGGTTTGCCAGAAGCGGCTTAGTCATGCTGGCCACATGACCCGGAAGCTGTACACCGGCTCCCTCGGTCAATAAAGCGAGATGAGCACCGCAACCCTAGAGTCGGTCATGACTGGACCTAATGGTCAGGGGTCCCTTTACCTTTACCTAGACGTTGTTAGGATTTGACTGTAGTCATGCTTTGACTTAGACTCACTGAAATCGGTGGGACTTACACTAGTTATGACTAATATCAGTATCATTGATATGATAAGGTTTTGTTCTATGCATGACTAAGTCTTGGATCCAACCCTCTCTATTTAGATATATATGTATCTGTTGCTGCCACCATTTAATTCAATTATGTTGTGCACTACTATGGCTTAAAGCTTTCAAGACCTTCTCTTTGTTTTGCTTCCAGCTCTTTCCTTAACCACCTGTCACTCTTGCCTGAGATTTGCAAAGAAAGGCAGCCTTTCCAGGAATGCTCGAATGCTCTGTGATTCACAGAATTGTGCGTGTAATGGAAACTCAGGTTTCATAATGCTCCCATTGGAGATAGCTTATCGTGTGGTTCAAAGGCAGGTAAGCCTTTCACTGTTTGTTTTAACATGTGATAAATGGGCTTATCTCTTCCCACAACCTGAAACGCTTATCAGGCAAACAGGGTTCGATCTATAGTGCTGTGTCCCTTCAAAACTCAGAATGACACAGGTCACTTAGTCTGTGTTAGAGATTGCAGAAGCCAAAGATACAGGCGTTGACTACGTCACGGCTTTCCTCAATAGGTTTCTTGTTCTAAAGGTAAAAGGTAAAGGTAAAGGACCCGTGGATGGTTAAGTCCAGTCAAAGGCGACTATGGGGTATGGCACTCATCTCGTTTTTCAGGCCAAGGGATACGACGTTTGTCCACAGACAGCTTTCCAGGTCATGTGGCCAGCATGACTAAACCGCTTCTGGCTCAATGGGACATTGTGACAAGTGCCAGAGTGCAAGGAAATGCCATTTATCTTCCCTCCGCAGTGGTACCTATTTATCTACCTGCACTGGTATGCTTTTGAACTGCTAGGTTGGCAGAAGCTGTGAGCAATGGTAGTTAACCCCATCACACGGATTCAAATCGCCAACCTTCCAATTGGCAGGCCCAAGAGGCTCAGTGGTTTAGACCACGACACTACCTGTGTCTTGTTCTACATGAAGGGGAGAGGCCTCATGTGGGATCTCTACTCTACCCTGAACTGCAGGAGAGGGCAGAATGTAGAGACTTAAAAGGCCCTCTGCCAGAGGTCCCACCCACAGAACATTTGTTGTCTTCTGAAAGAAAGGCTGGGCGCCATCAGCCACATATGTCTTGTTATGTATTGAAGTTCTCACCCTGGGCCAGCAGGCAGATACTGTAGATAGTTATGCAAATGAAGGATCGAAAGTGACATTCAGTGACTTGATAGTTTGTATGCAAATGAAGGATCGAAAGTGACGTTCAGTGATTGGATAGTTTTAGAAAGTTGCTACAGTTACATTGTTCTGGAGCCCTATATAAGCAGGCTGACTGAGCTCCTCAGTTCAGTTCTGTTCTGGCCTTTGAATAAACAAGAGCTGTTTGAAGAATCGCTGTGTCGTCTGATATGTTCACCCACAACTTAACATGTATGATTTGAGTTGTGCACATATGGTTCTTTGCATCACTATCATGATAATCATCATGAAGTATACTGCCCTTCATCTGAAGATCACAGTATAAAAACGCAAAATACAACACATAACATCCACACTTGACACACCATGCCTCCAGTCCACATGCTGCTCCCAGCAAATCATTGCCTCCCACAATGCAGTGGGCAGTAGGTAAGAAGAACCTCACAAAGTTGTATCAAAAAGATCAAGTAGTACTCATCCATAGTAACAATTGTCTTGAGCAAAAAAACCCACCTCTGTTGCTCAAGAAAACCCGAAATTAATCAAATATTTGTGACAGCAAAACTATCACCTCTATTAAATGTGGCTGAGTTAAATTCATAGGCTAATTGATAGAAATTAAAAACAATTTGGAGAGAGCAGAATTTCTAAAAACGAAGGGCTGTACGTGCTTTCTTAGAGGTAATAATAATATTAATAATTTTATTACTTGTGCCCTGCCCATCTGACTGGGTTGCCCCTGCCACTCTGGGCGGCTTCCAGAATTTACAAAAACATAAAAAAATAAACATTTAAAACGTTCCTATACAGGGCTGCATTCGGAAATAATAATAAAGTGGCATAAGGTTTGCCATGGCCCAAGGTTTGACCAAGCAAGAGGAAAGCAGGAATAAGAGCTAAGTTGGCCATATTTAATGTGTGCTTTGCCTCCCACAACGTTCAGGAGGTCAATCCCTCTTTTGTGAGAGTACAAAGTTTCCTGCCCACATCAGCTGTTAATGTAATAGCTTCATGTCGAGAGATTATCTAGCTATAGGCACTTAGCAGACATATGAAAGGAGGAGAATAATTACAGTGGTGGCATGAGTAAATTGCTCATCCTTCACAAGATGTTCCACTGAAAATAATGGCCAGGGGTTGCAGTGACCCAGACGGGAATGGATTAATTTTGTGATGGGACCACATAACAGCTTAATTAAGTTATAGCACATCAAGGAAACAAATTTCCAGAATTTCCCTTTTTGGTATAACTATGGTAGTTAGTTGATAATTTTATACAGTGGTACCTCGGGTTACAGATGCTTCAGGTTACAGATGCTTCAGGTTACAGACTCCACTAACTCCGAAATAGTACCTTGGGTTAGGAACTTTGCTTCAGGATGAGAACAGAATTCGCGTGGTGGTGGTGTGGCGACAGTGGGAGGCCCCATTAGCTAAAGTGGTACCTCAGGCTAAGATCACTTTCAGGTTAAGAACGGACCTCCAGAATGAATTAAGTTCTTAACCCGAGGTACCGTTGTATTTTAGTTTGCACACACACCACACATTTAATGCACCTCTTCCAAAAGAATCCCGAGATCTTTAGTTTGTTAAGGGTTTTGGGAATTGTAGCTCTGTAAGGGGTAAACTACAGTTCCTGGGATACTTTGGAGCAAAATCTGCTTTAAATGTAGGGTGTGTGTGCAGCCAAAATCGCTAAGTACACTGATCTCAGTTATTCCTGTCTTTGTTGTTGTTGTTTAGTCATTTAGTCATGTCCGACTCTTCGTGACCCCATGGACCAGAGCATGCCAGGCACTCCTGTCTTCCACTGCCTGCCACAGCTTGGTCAAACTCATGTTCATAGCTTTGGGAACACTGTATTCCTGTCTTACCATACTTCAATTAAAGCTCATGGGAAGATGCAATGAAGCAATGCCTTCCATGGGGCTTTCTCAGATCAGAAAGCAAAAGCAGCCAGGGAGGCTGCAGAGTGCCAGGCAAATGCACACCCAAAGCTAATACATGATTTAAAAAATGGTGGACACACCAGGCTTACAACTTCTACACCTCAACAGAAGTTTATTTCGAATTCCAGCAAAATTTGTAATTTTGCCCCATCATTTGATTGCATTGCCAGTATCTTTGAATCATTTTGGAATCCTCGGCTTATTGAATTTGGAAAAAAATTATGGACGTTATAGCCCCATACCTTCAAACCAAAATGGAGTACTACAACTCCATTGTCTTCTCTGGCCAGTAGGAGCTCTCTGGGATCTGTGGCAAAAGACTTTCACATCACCTGCTGCTTGAGATCCCTTTATTGGAGATGTCAGGGGTTGAAGCTGGGACCTCCAGCATGCAAAGAAAGTTCTCTATTACTGAGCTAAAGAGTGTTTTAGATCTGTAACTTCAGGTATTTCTTGATGAACAACAACCACCAAACACTGTGAGAAAATTCTGAGGAAAGCTTTGAGCCCAAGTCAGTCAGACCTACATTGCCTCCCAGTACGTTTCTGAGCACAATTCAAAGTGTTGGTGTTGACCTTTAAATCCCTAAATGGCCTTGGCCCAGTATACCTGAAGGAGTGTCTCCATCCCCATTGTTCAGCCCAGACACTGAGGTCCAGCACCAAGGGCCTTCTGGTGGTTCTCTCACTGTGAGAAGTGAGGTTACAGGGAACCAGGCAGAGGGCCTTCTTGATAGTGGCACCCTCCCTGTGGAACGCCCTCCCACCAGATGTCAAGGAAATAAACAACCATCTGACTTTTAGAAGACATCTGAAGGCAGCCCTGTTTAGGGAAGTTTTTAATGTTTGAAGTTTTATTCTGTTTTTAGTCCTCTGTTGGGAGCCTATGGGCGGGGTAAATAATAATAAAAATAATAATTGCCTACCTATATCCACTAAGAAAGTTACCACCTGGGTGAATCAATAATGTGTCTCACTTGATGCCCTAGCAGTAGAAAACCTTTAACTATCTGTTATACATCTAGTAGGCAGCAGTTTTTATTGCATGATGCTTCTTTAACAGGTATATGCTATAGACCTGAATTGCGTACCAGTTAGAGCCACCACATCTCTCAAAATTACACACTACCCATATTTGAAAACACCTTATATTGGGAAACATGAACTGGAGAGTAGTTTTCTTCTCACAGCATGTTCCCATGATGTGCACCGTGGGAACTGATTCTCAACAACATGATTTTATTCTTGGTCTGCAATATGTGCCCATTCACATTGCGACATGTGACATGGGTCCTTGCCAAATGATACGAATTGCTTTAGAGCTGCCTATGTATCACTTGATAATTCAATGCCTGAAGGCTGAATATCGCCTCTCATTTGACAGCATTGAAAGCAGTGTTTCTGGGGCAATATGAGAGTTTTGTTTATGGAGTTTGTCCTGGGATTTCTCGTTCACATGTGCAAGTCATTACTTGATGCTGCAGGTCTCAACTGCGTGTGTGTGTAAGAAATCAGACCTACTCCTGGGACTAGATCCATTAGCTTTGAACTGGGTGTGATGAAAGTTGTCATTTTGCTTCTGTGAAATATTCTACACTTATAAACCGCATGTTCTGCAACAGCACCCAACCATTGCTTTGTTGTTGCTTTCTAAAAAGTTCAGTTAATTTCTAGGTTATTTTATTTTTATTCGATTTTGCAATCAGAGTTATACAACTGCAAGAACCCCAATTGGAAACAGCTGTACACAATGTCAATCAAAGCACCTTCCAGCTCGGGAATCTTACACTTCTGTGAACTGCCAATTGTGTTCACAATTTCTTTCCCCTCACTTTGGTGTCTTGCTAAACTCCTGTCCAAGGGCAAATTCTTCATCCTCCCCCCCCCCCAAATGAACCAGACTGGCAAGGTTGCTATGTACACACAAGGATAAAGATATACTCTGGTTACTCAATACATGTTTTGCAAAAGTCGACTGTTTCAAACAAAGTTGCAACATGCCACACAGTTTTGCAACACTGGGTGGAAACTGAGCACCTACATTTACAGACATATCTACCTTAGGTGGCTGCTTTGAACGTTTTTCATGGAATTGCGTCAATGAGAAACACACACGCCATGTTGCTCTTTTTATAGATCAGCTGTTACTCAGAACAGTTCAGTTTCAATCATAGGCAGGGCAAAACATTGCAAATGGTAGCCTGGAGTCTTGTAATGTCTGCAATCCAAAGGATATTTAGGTAGTAACTGGATGTAGTGCTGATAATGACAATCCTGTGTCAATTTCTTTACCAATTGTAGTTAAGGAACACTGAACATATCATCATATATTTTCTGCCCCTGCACAATACTGTGTATCACTGTCACAGGGATGGCAAATCCATGTCTCTACCAAAGTTGTTGTACTCCAACTCCCATCAGCCTATCTGTTAACTTTGCTGACTGAAGCTAATGGGAGTTGGTGTCCAATAGCATCTGGAGGGCCATAGGTCCCATACTTCTGAGTCAGGATGGAGGAAAGCAGGGACTTTTCCCTACATGTGGTGGCCTTGGCGAACTCCTGTTGGATACATTTTTTTCACGAAATTCAGTTGTACACCAGGACTCAGGTTGCAAATAAATAACCCTTTTAAAAAAACAAATCCAAACCAAAGTTTAAATCTTTAGCCATCAGCTATCACAGGTAAAATGGCTGAAGCTTTATAAAAGTGCAGGGTTATAGGGACAGTGAGGATTCTAATTTGCATCTGTATTTACAAGTGTGAAGTGTTCCTGTTCAATATTCCATTCCATTTTCCCTCTGCACCTCCCAGTTTTCCCCAATACAAAGTCAGCATTCCATGGCTACTGAGCATGCTCCATCATCACTTGGCTGTTATTTTTTTGGGGTGGGGTGGGATTACCTCACCTCTTTAGGGTTTTCCCCAAAGATCATTTGTACTTCTGGACACTTTGGGATTTTCCCATGCCCGCCACTACCTCTGTCTTGTGTGCGGATGGTGCCATACATACGGACCCCCACTCAGAGAATGAGCTCACTATTAGTTTACTATTAGGTGTGTGTGGACCTAATACGGGGACATTTATACATACATGGACGTGCATAACTCACACTCAGTACTGGAAGACCTGCAGTGTGTCAAGTATCAGGTGGTATGGCAATACTGTCTATGTTATCTGTGATGGCTCATTCATTGCCACTGCACTTATCAAAGGATGTCAGTGCCTATGTAAAGCAGGTCACGGAATCACACAGAGGTGTGACAGAGCAGAATTAATAGTGGAGAATCAATTTGGAGTCTGACAGAGGTGCCATCTTCTCAAGACGATTGAGGGGGCCTGACACAATGTCCTGATGTCACGTGCATGATGTCGCAAAGAGTCAGGGGACAGAGCCAAATGTCCTCTGAACATTGAGGGGGCCCGGCCCCCTAAAAAAATTGAAGGCGTGAGGTGCCTTGACCTCTAGGATCTGGTGCTGATGGACTCTGAGGTGCAGATGGAATCACATTTCCTCAGTGTTTTTTCACTTGCGATCCAAAAGTGTTTCCATCTAGAATTTCCCTAGTAGCTTAATAGCTTATAGTACAAAGTGTACTAGGTTATGTATGGATACAGGTGAGAAAAAAATATTTTCCCCAGTCGAATCCCTAGGAATTTTTAGAAAGAACGAACCTGAACTTTAGGCCACCTTTACAAAAATGAAGGATTTACTTCAGGATGCCACAAGATTAGCCAGCCATAGTAAGGAGGAGTTTTGTGACCCATATCTAGGTGTCACAAGCATGCCTCTTACTGGAATTGAACAGGCAACTCTGAAATGAACTAGAAAAAACTCAGAGAAACATTAACTATGTCTTCACATGGCAATAAGGACAGAAGCAAACAATAGCCAGGGCCAATTATACCATCTCAGCAGAGAACACCAGTTGCCCCAGGCAGCTTCATGTGAAGGGGGTGCTTTATTGTGCAAGGGGCTCTGACTGCAATAACTGTGTCATCTGCTTTCTTGTTTGGTGCTCTCTCTCTCTCTCTCTCTCTCTCTCTCTCTCTCTCTCTCTGCCCAGAGGGCTGCAAATGCCCTAAAGACTGTAACTGATTCAGTATAAACAGCTTCCCATGTTTCCTCTAGAACACTGAGGTTCAGCTTGTGTCATGGTGGGGGCCAAATAGTCTTGGAATTAACAGGGCACATCTGAACACATGGTCAGCAGCCAGGATTTTGTTTTCAGTCCTAGAACTGAGCTCACAGTTCTGTCACACTAAACCCCACTCTTGGCTTCCCCCTTCCTTCACCTCAGCATAATTTGGAAGGGAAATTTTGTTGTTGTTGCTATTGTTAAACAATTGGGAATCAAAAAGATTGCTTAAGATCACTTAAGGAGCTTCAAGTTGGGCCTTGTTTAATCATTGGATGGATGCTCCTAATACATTGCACACACACAAACACGCCCTGCATCAACACAATGTTGTTGACATCAAAATGGCAGCCTCTCCATTAATCAGGATTTCCCCTTGCTGGGAAAAATCCAATAGGGTGTGGTTTTTTTAAATGACCTGTTTGCAATATCTGAATGGTCCATTTACAATATCAAGCTCCTGCCTGGAGAGCTATCAGTAGATTCTAAACTGCTTTCTGTCCAGCGTTGAACAAGATCTGCAGCAAAAAATGTGTTGGTGCTGTCTTGCAGGCATCACTTAGATGCTCAGGTAAACAAATTATACCATCTGGTTGTGTGTATTACTTCACTTACCTCAAAATATGGTAAGCCAGCTGCATTTGGAGAGCCCTCCTGTCCATTCTCTGCTGACTCAGACCCCTGACTTCTGCCCTAGAGGCACCACCAAATCAATTCCATATTGGTGCTCTGCTTGCAATGAAGTGTAGTGAGCTAAATTTGATTTTTAAAGGAATGGATTTATCCCATCAAATTGCTACACTGTGTACTGAACTGCCTGCTTTCTTGAAACAAAGGCTAAAAGGATTTGGTTGGTTTATTTTTTATTTATTTTTTGAAAAACAAAAATCCTTCATTCTTGACAATTGGGAATATACATTTTTAGAACAACAGTACTGTATGCGTTTGGGCAGAGGAAAGGAATTGACATGGGAATCGAGCTCTGGTCTACGGAACAGTTCTATATTGGAATTGGAAAAACCTGTCTCTAAATAACAGACGGTTTGAACTATTGCTTATAAACAGGAAACGTATATGATGTTAAAATAATGAGTCACTTACGGTGTTTATCAGAGTCAGGAAAGAAGCCAGCCCCTCTAAACTAAACAAATCCCTTTTTGTGAAGCCAATCCGTGCCTTATAGCATTGCGCGGGGTGATTCATCCTGTTCAGCCTGCTTTAATGGAAAATACTTCGAGCCATATCAATGCAGGGTGATATATTTAGACGTCATTATATTTAAACAAATGCCATACATGCTTAGTTATTCACAGTCCGTTTCGTTATACTTTTGGATCTTTGTCAACCCCATCCATCACTTTGCACCTTGGGGAGGGAGAAGCAAGTGGGTTCACATCTTACATAGGCATCCAGTGGGTCCAGTCCAGCCAAATTACACACTCATGTGACATTCATTTAAACAGAGAGAATTAAAGATGTGCCTATAAGGGGGTGTGAAACTTAAAAATCCTATTTTTGTGATGTTCAATGAAAGAATGAGGAGAAATTCAGGATGCGTTTAGAGACAGCTATTCAATTAACACTTTCCAGAATAATATGAGAATCAAAACACAGCCATCATTTGAAATTTTGCACTGCACTTCTCCCAACGAATGTTTCTACACTAATTCAAGTTACAAGAAAGGAGATTTGGACTAAACACAAGGAAGAATTCTTTGGCAGAAAGAGCTTTTCTACAATGGAGCAGATTCCCTCGGGAGGTTGTGGACTCTTCATTGGAGATTTTAAAGCAGAGGTTGGATGGCCATCTGTCAAGGATGCTTTAGTTGAGATTTCTGCATTGCAAGGGGTTGGACTAGATGACCCTTGGGGTCCCTTCCAACTCAATAATTCTATGATACTATAATTCTATGATTCATGAATAACAATAAACAGCTATCAAGTGCAGGTCCACCTTACAAGACTGTGTAGACTTGATTGTAATGTGGTTTTCAGACAGCAAGGGCACACAGGATATTTGCAGAGTCCAAACTACTGGGGAGATCATTTGTAAAATGAAAGAAGAGCATTGCCAACACTCCTCAGCTAACTCAAAGGTAACTTTAAATGCAACAAAAACCATGCACTCCACCCCTGAGAATTTCCACCAAGATTTTCACTCCCCTTTGATAATGTTCAAATGCAATATATTTTCTTATTAATTCACAGGAAATTGTAGGGCAGGGGAAAACCAAATAAACGTTTACTACAGCATTGTCTCTGCTTTTATAGGTTCTGCAGGTTTTTGGAAGCAAATCCAAAAACCTGCAAAACTTGTTTGTCTCTAGCTTTCGAAATGGCCTTATTGTATCTACCTACCTGTCTACTGAGGGAGAGAGGTTAATAGAGTTGCCATATTTTGAAGAGCAAAGGAGAAATTTGCCAACTTCTACTCTTAACCATGGATCACTATGATGACTCTCATTTTATATACCCATGAAAAAGAGGATGTGTCCTGGAAAAAGAGGACATATGGCAACAGAAACCATTACTGTTGCTTTTATTTTATTTCCCCCTCTAATCCAATGTGCAAGGTGCTCCAAGTGTCAACCTGATAAACAGCAGAAAGCACAATCCACAAACCATTAGTAATACATTGTGCAGTGAGTCACTGATTACAGCCATCGTAGCGACGAGCCCTTAAAATAAAAGATATGCTTTTATTGTGGCTTTAATCACACTTTCCCTCACCATGGCCCTCAGACATTCAATAGTAATGTATTTCATTCATATCATTTAAATGCAATAAAAGCACTTTTGTTCTCGGCTTTCTTGAGGAATTAAACTGTTGCTTGAAAAAGTGAAGCTTCCATGGAAGACAATTATTCATGGAAGCCACACGAAATCGTCTCTCCCTGCCTCCCGCATTCATCTTATCAATAACTTGTTTGTTTTTTGTTTTTAAAAAATGAGGTTACATGAATGCAGTGGTCTGCATAAATCCATTGGTGTGTGCCTTACCATCTGCTCCGTCATCTTTTCTGAACTGTAAAAAGTGCAAAGCGTAGGGTCTGCAAAATCCATATGCAAAGATGTATGTTTAATTCAGCTGAGATTTGCTGTCACAGCAACCCTCCGAGTAACGAGGCAAGTCATATAACACTCAAGGACAGTCGCACTGCTGTCTGGGTAGGCAGGGTTACAAATGATCACATTTGATTGCATACAAATTGATGTAATTGCAAAATCTAAACCAGTTTTATCAGGAGTGCGTAGATTTCTCTAAGGCAGGAGTTTTCAAACTGTGCTCCAGCCTGGGAACCCTGGAATTTCTTTCAGGCATATCAGGAGTTTCTCGAGAAGAAATTCGGAAAAGCTCAGCAGTATCAATTTCCTCTTGTGATCCAGATTTGTAGAATCATGCTGAGTTCATTTACAGCCAGCAAGTCTAGCATGAAAACAGTGTGCCCCCTGAAACATTATTCAGAATCCACTGCAACATTCTGGGGTTCATCAGTGGATAAGTTGAAACCAACAGAACATGTATTCCGCAAATATATTAGTTTTCTTATAGAAACTATATTTTAGCAGGAAGATGAGTAGCGCATGTTCGGGTAGGGACATAATAATGGTTTCTGGCAAACCACAGTTTACAAATCAGGAGTCAGTTGGAAACATGGCCCCCTACCTAAATAAACGGTAGAATGCTAAGGTGGGTGAGAACATTTGAAAACACCATGCAATAATAATGGTGGGAGATGACCATATTTGACTCCTCCCTTACACTAAACCAGTCAATCACAAACCACAATGAAGCCTTCTGAGTTTGGAATCTGGGAAAGCCATGTCAAAGGACATGGCTGCTAATCAGACTTCAGCCTTGGCACTTATCCTCTTAATGAAGCACTGCTGAGGCAGTGTTGTTTAAGGCAGAGATGTGGAAACCGATGCCCTCTGGATGTTGTAAGGCTACACCCACCCATTGGCCATGGCTGGCTGGAGCTGATGGAGTTGGGAGTCCAACAACATCATTTGGAGGGTGCCACAGGTTTCCTGCCTCTGATTTAGGTATCATAGCAGAGTATAAGAGGTGTGGACAAGGGAAGAAATGTCAGGGAGCATAAATTGAAAGCTGGAACATCAAGCTGAAAACAGAAGTTTTCGGACAAGGAATGGATACCCCTCCTGACTAATGGCTTCATCTTTTTTCAGACATGCCACTTTGCCCAAAAAAACAGCAAACCCTCTATTAAGGAAATCACTGTCCAACTAAAATGTAGGAAAACAGTGGTACTTCAGGTTACAGACATTTCAGGTTACAGACGCTTCAGGTTACAGACTCTGCTAACCCAGAAATAGTACCTCAGGTTAAGAACTTTGCTTCAGTATGAGAACAGAAATTGTGTGGCGGTGGCATGGCAGCAGCGGGAGGCCCCATTAGCTAAAGTGATACCTCAGGTTAAGAACAGTTTCAGGTTAAGAATGGACCTCCAGAACGAATTAAGTTCTTAACCCGAGGTACCAGTGTATCAGGTTCTGTACAATGACTCCCTTAAAGCAAGATAGCGACAAAATAGGCAAAGAGGGTAGGGAAGCATGGAGGGCCTTCTTGCAAACTGGGCTGTGTCTACCTTAACACCAAATCTGTGTGGTGGGGTACATGACTTATTTGTAAATGCAAATAATCCCAGGGTCAATCTCTGGAATCTCCAGTTTAAAAAAACACCAACCAGAAGAAAGAGTGTTTTATGGGAAAGACCTTTGCCATAGAGCCACTTCTCCACATGGGCATAGCTGGGGGGAGGAACTGCCCCCCTGATCAAGTAAAACAATAGAAATATTTAGCTAACTGACCAGTCATGTTGGTTCTGCCCCCTAACCAAAGTCCCCCCGAACAAAGTCCTACCCCCCAACAAAAATCCTGGTTGTGCCCACGCTTCTCCACTATGCTTGTTTTTTGGGTGGTGGTTGCCACTGTTTTTATTCTCCCCACAAAATACCCTGGAATGACACTGAATCAAGGACATTACAGGTGATGCAGAATGGTGACCAGTCTCTCAGCCACACCCTCCTGCTGCTATGACATGCATCTGCAGCAAAGGGGGGAAGATTCCTTAGTCAAAATGGAAGAAGCTTTGCTCTTCTGGTCACTGCTAATGGGGAGCCCCATCCCCGAGAAGCTGTTGAAGAATTTATCCTTGCTCCTCAGACAAACTCAGTTAAATGACTTCCCCTCCCTCTGATTTCTTTGCCAAGAATTAGAGCAGAGAATTTTGAGAGGCCGTTTTTGCCCAGCTCTAAAGTACAGCATCGAGTGGCATCTTCCACGTGTGGCAAGAGAGAGCACAGACAGAATTTCCGTATCCCCTCAGCCACAATGATTTTTTAAAAGGAGTCAGTTCACACATTCAACTGTGAGTCCACAAGTGCAGAACCATCAAATGGCATGTGTGAAGAGGCCTGTAGACTTGGGGGGGGGGGAGGAGAGAGAGAAAGAATGTTTTTTTTTATATATAAACATTGCCCCGTTATTTTTGGCGCAGCTGAGGATCTGTTTATCACTCATTTGTGAAGCTCTATGTCTTAATATAGCAGCTCGTCAATTCAGAGGTAACTAATATTTCATTCAAGGTCACATTTCTCCCCCTACCCCGAGTTCATTCATCATTATCTTTCTTTCCTGAAATCCAGTATAAGTCATCTAATTGCAAAGGTGGCTGGCAGCAATGCCGTATGCCGCACGCTATAATTCAATCCGTGGTACTATACTGGAAGAAGAGGCTGCTTAATATATTTTCTGCAGCTGGGGAAACATATCAGGGGAATCATTTGCACTGGAAAAATGGCTCTGGTGGGTGATCTCATCCATCCTTTTGCAAGGTGTGACGAGAGAGTTAGGAAACTGACGATTTCATATCTCATCGGATTTTTGTAGGCTAAGAACATCCAAAATCAGCAGAAGAAGGGCTCAGCCCTCTGATGTGACAGCTATAAAAAGACTATTGTGAGTAACGAGTTGCCAAATGGAAATGGTCAGACTCATCAAGATAAGTTGCACCTTAATTATATGCTTCTCTGAAGGTTTCTACACTAGCCTGCATATGGAAACTCTTAATTGAGAAGGGTGGACCAACTTATTCTTAATCAGTTTCAGTGATTTTGGGTGTCCTATGCACAGATTTGATATTTTTTTTTCTCCCCCATCATGTTCAGACCTGCAAAGGGAGAAGAAACAGTTTTAGAGCTGCAGAACAGACTCGAATCCCTCCAAGCCCTCTGAATGTTTGTCAGAATTGCAACACAATAGCAAATTCCACCCCAAAACTTATATGTTTAGCAATGACACCCACCTGCATGTACAGCGAGTTTAAATAATTATGTTGCAAGGCTTGCATTGCAACATTCAACTTGATAAAATGAGGCCTTGGTTTACATTTCGTCAAAACCGACATAGAGCAGCCCTATGACACACACAGGGCAAGTAATGTTTGAGCCATTGGGACCATGCAGCTTCCTGGAAGTGATTTAGGGTGCAATCCTAACCCCAGATCTGATGGGGCGAGTGAGTTAGGTTGTGATGGATCTCTGGCTCAGAAGCCTAGTTTCTGGGTCAGTTGGCCTGTGATGCAGTCAATCCTCAAATCCCCATCTCAAGTGCGTGTAAAGGTAAAGGGACCCCTGACCGTTAGGTCCAGTTGTAGACAACTCTGGGGTTGCGGTGCTCATCTCACTTTACTGGCCGAGGGAGCTGATGTTTGTCCGCAGACAGTTTTTCCAGGTCATGTGGCCAGCATGACTAAGCCGCTTCTGGCGAAACCAGAGCAGCACACAGAAACGCCGTTTACCTTCCCGCTTGAGTGGTACCTATTTATCTACATGCACTTTGACATGTTTTCGATCTGCTAGGTTGGTAGGAGCAGGGACCGAGCAACGGGAGCTCACCCCATCGCGGGGATTCGAACCGGTGTACTTCTGATTGGCAAGCCCTAGTCTCTGTGGTTTAGACCACAGCGCCACCCAAGTGGGGGCATCCTGGAGTAATTCCACATTTTGCCTCAGGCCTCGACTGGGTGAACCAGGCTTGGTGGGACGAAAAATGGGTGTTCTGGGGAAGTGGTAGGGACAAGAGTAGCAGGGAGGACTTATGCTACAACCTAACTCAATTCAGCTCAGTCAGCTGTCCAATATTAAGTTGCACTACAAACAACATGAAGGGACGCGGGTGGCGCTGTGGGTTAAACCACAGAGCCTAGGACTTTGCCGATCAGAAGGTCAGCGGCTTGAATCCCCATGATGGGGTGAGCTCCCATTGCTCAGTCCCTGCTCCTGCCAACCTAGCAGTTAAAAAGCACACAGTGCAAGTAGATAAATAGGTACTGCTCCGGCGGGAAGGTAAACAGCGTTTCCGTGCGCTGCTCTGGTTCGCCAGAAGCGGCTTAGTCTTGCTGGCCACATGACCCGGAAGCTGCACTCCGGCTCCCTCGGCCAATAAAGCGAGATGAGCGCCGCAACCCCAGAGTCGGTCACGACTGGACCTAATGGTCAGGGGTCCCTTTACCTTACAAACAACATTATTGGGATAAAATAAAAGGAAGAAGAATGCACGGGCAGAGGCTTCTTTCCATTGTTTTCATTGAGTTCAAAATCACCCTTCCCAAACTGCTTTTTCAACCACAGGTAGGAAAAGAAGATTTCGAAGGACAAATCTGAACGGATAACAACCACCAGGAAGGGGAAGGTTTAAGCAGCCTCTCCATCTAGTTCAAAATCACCCTCCCCAAGCTGCTTTTTTAACCCATATATGTCCCCCCCCCAGGCAGTTTCCCCTGCAGATAAAAAGGCAGGCTCAGGAAAACAACTTTAACTTAAAACAAACCCAAGGAAGGGAAAGAGCTGAGCAGCCTCTCCATACCTCCCCTTCTTCCATTTAGGCAGCTTTGGGTAAGGGAAAAAAGGAGAAATAGTTATGGGATTTCATCTAATGTGTAGTTTGAACTAGATGCTTCAGCAGGGCAGAGAAATCAGAATGACAGATACCCAAGCTAAATTTCAATATATAAATTGTCCCTCTCCCTGCACCAGTCAAATCCTTCTCATAGATGATAGGTAGATAGATAGATGATAGATAGATGATAGATAGATGATAGATAGATAGATAGATGATAGATGATAGATAGATAGATAGATAGATGATAGATAGATGATAGATAGATGATAGATAGGCACAATATAAAATAGATAGTAAGGTTTATATATCTTATGTGAGCGCTGACCATCTTTCATACTATACAACCAACTGTCCCTGCTGTATTAGGCTGTAAGCTTCAGAATTGATATAAAAGCCAAATCTGGCTTTATATGTGTGTGAACATGAGAAGAGTCCTGCTGGGTCAAACGAAAGGCCTATCCAGTACAGCAGTCTGTTCCCCCGGTGGCCAACCAGACACCCCTGGGAAGCCGCCAAGGAGGACATGAGTGCAACAACGTCCCCCTAAATCAAAGCCAATAGCTCCAGCTCAAAAGTTCTTACTCTGGAGCAGTGCAATTTATTTCAGAGAGAGTGAGCTACAAAATAATCAGACTTTCACAAGCACATGTCCCTTTGCTCTGATGGGATTTACTTGCACAGAAGAGCATTGGCCATCAATTGCCTGCACAGGAACTCATCTGAATCGTAGCAGATGGCATGGGACTTTCCCCTATCACTAAGGAACAGGATCCATCTGCTGAAAGGCGCTTCCTACCAAAGGAACATGTATCTCTTCTGCGCCACTTTCATGTCCTGCCAATGCTTATATACCTTTTATCTTGAAAAGGCAAAGAGAGATCTCCACCTTGGGTTGTACATGTGAAAATCCCCACTGTAGAAAGCTGAAAGTTCAAATGAGCATGACTAAGACGCTGCTAGCAAAGATAAGGAGCGCTTGGCTGTGGCCACTGAAGTATGTACAATCTCCATATAAATATATTTTGGATCAAGGCGTTCTGTTACAAACAGGAAGGGCAATATCCCGCGGATGCATGCCATCATCCGAGTTGGCGCAAGTCATCTTTCTGCCTGGGGCAGAGCAGCAAAATGGCAGCCCTCTGCCTGAGTCAAGGTGAATGGTGCCTGAGACAGAGCAGGTTATTTTGGCATAAAATCCCATAAGAGATCCTACCCATTGACACATGGGATACATGTTTTCAGAGCCCACTTATTAGGAAAACAAAGTGGTAGAAACTAGAATGTCCTTCTCAGTGAGTACATTGTGCAGAAAAGAAGAAACAGAGATTTAAGTTTTAATAAATTATTGGTGCTTCCATTAAAAAGCAGCCTTTTTTTTCAGTATGAGAAGCACATTTGAATATCCACACTCCTATATATAAATACAGTATGCCTCGCTCAGTTGATATGGTAAGATTACAATGAGTTAATTGAATTTTCAAATGCATCTTAAGAGAGATTACAGAAATAGCCAGTAAGCATCTCCAGGCAAATTTAAAAGTACATTTCTTTGTTCAGTTGCATTTACTAGTATTCCCCCCCCCCCATCCTCAAAGTATAAAAAACAATTAAAATAGTAAAAAACATTAAATGCAGCATCCATGAAACAAAAAATATATAAACTGTCACCTGTGATCTACTGATTAAGGGAGAGTAATAAATTGGCCGTGGTGGTGGTGTTAGTATATTTAACAATTTTCTACCCTTTCATGATACCCCAAATCAGCTGCCTCAGTCTGCCTAATGGTGGAACTGGCCCTGCACATGATAAGTTGGATACAACCAGATGTGAAGAAAAATTGAGGCATGGCTGGCTCAGGGTTCACAGCTTCTCTGATAAAAGCCCTCTGAGGCCAGGGTGAATGCTACTCAGGATTATGAGGAAGTCACAGACCTGCTTAAAAAGTAGTCTGAACAACTGTGGATGCCTTTATTTATTAAACAGTAAAGCCATAATCCCCTAAGTAATTGCTCAGGTTGTTCTCCGTAGGTAAAACATGCCATAAAAATGAGAAACGGCATCAATAAACAAACTGTTAAGTGCTCTGAACTGTGACGAACTTTCAGCAGAGCCAGTACTGTAAATAATGCAGCAAGGATATTGATGGTGGATATTGATGGTGGAAAGAAGTGACAAGTGTATAGGAAAGGGTTGTTTGCCTAATGCTGGACACCAGGACAGAATGCCTGCAAAAAGAAGATGAGGTCTTTCTTTCTTTCTTTCTTTCTTTCTTTCTTTCTTTCTTTCTTTCTCTTGATAGAATAATTGATAGCTTGCTTTTCTTTTCTAAATCAAATTGGCAAGGACGTGGTTTCCTACGGAGCATGCTAATTGCATTACGATGTTACACCAAATCACATTTTAATTTCAGGGACAGAAATGAAGACCTTGAGATGATGAAGGATTCTAAGGCTGCAATACTATACATGCTTCTTCGGAAGAAAGCTTCATCGGACAGTAGCACTCCATGTTTAAGTAAAACATGTGTGGGTATTTCACTGTTTGTTCCATCCTTTAGAGGTGCATACCCCGCAAACGTCCTGGAAAAAACTTAGCTGAGATTCCTGCATTGTAGGGCATTGGACTAGATGACTCTCAGAGTACCTTCCAAGTGTACATTTCTATGATTCCAGCACCAAGTACAGACTCACCTGTTTGTCCAGGCATTTGTAGGTGATTAGCATATCCCTTGATGGAGTATGAGTAGCCCACCCTGCAGTTTTTAATTGTTTTCCTCCTAGTTGTACTTTTAGTTCTTCATTGTTATGCTGATGTATAATTCTCACTATTTTAGTTGGTTTTATGCAACTCTGTGTTGCACACTGTACATTGGTTGCACAGTTTCCCCACCTTGAGATCTTTTTTATGACAAAGAGCAGATTAGAATTATCTCTTATAAATATGAATAAATATATCTGATTTACTTTGGTTATAGGAAGGGACATGTGACGCTCAATGTTTACTCAGAAACGAGTTCCAGTTCTAGGACTTACTCCCCAGTGAGTGCACAAGGAGAACTTCACTGCAAAATTCAAAGAAGTGCAAATTTTGAAGGATGGACGTGTTTTGGTTCAAACATGTTGGTTGTTTTCTTTGTTTAAGCATGGATTCTGTAGATTTCCCTTTAATGCAAGCTAAATCAAGTTTCATACAGCCCTTAAGAGAAAAAGGCGCTGAAGGAAATTGCAAACCACAAGTGGGTAAATAATATTATTACCAGAAATTTTCATTACAGTTAGTACGAAAGGTGTGGTAGTGGCAATCATCATGCACTATTCATCATCACTACCACCACTAGGAATGCTTCAGATTCTCCCTCCCCCTCTTGCAAACAGTGAACTAAAGAGATTTACTGAAGGGAAAATAAAGAACCCAAATGAAAGCAAATAAGCCATTCAGCAAGAAAACGACTCCACGCTAAACTGCTGGTACTGATTGGTTTTCTACGACCAGCAGTGTGTATGAATAGCTGTTTGCACAGGTTTTGTTGTCTTGCTTCATTTCCTGCAGAGTGTGGTAATCAGTGTTTAATTATTAAAATATGATGGAGAGACCAACCCAGCTTTGCGGCACAATTTGTTGCTCTAACCTTCTCAGGAAGTTTCCCAGATGGAAGGTATTCAGCCGAGTCCCCTCTAGCTTAACTCAGAGACGAGCAGTGTGTAGGCTGAGCACTGTGGTTCATGCGCAATACTGAGCGGGGGAGGATTGCACCTCTATTTCCCTCCACCTTGAGGGGGGAAATGAGCAGAAAAAGAGCCAGAGGGTGGAAGCAACCTCTCCAAACAGCTTGCGGTTGCAATCTTTTGAATAAGGATGAGGAGCATGTCGTCCTCCAGATGTTGTTAGGCCCCAACTCCCATCACCCCTGGTCATTCTGAGTGATGGTGACTGGAATCCAGCATTACCTGGAGAGTCACAAGTGGCCCATCCTTGCTCTAGAGGTGACATTTGTCAAATGTCTATATGGAAGGGTGTAGTTTTGACTTTCATCACAGGATTGATGAGGTCAAAAGGTGGTTGTGAGTCGAGGACCTGCCACCTGCTTGAGGTTAAGAAAGATACATGGACACAGTATATTAGGTTAAGGTGCTGAAAAAGGCCACAACTTTATTGATTACATCATGTGAGTGGCATTAGCTTAGACATTGGATAAAACAACAGAGCATGACTCCACCGCCTCAGGAAGGGGTGAGTCAAGGGTTAACTACCAGTAGGAGGAGCTTGTTGATGCAAATACAACTGTAAGCTCCCCCTGATGTCACCGGGGGTCGTGCCATGGCCCTAGCCACAAGCAAGGGCGTCGGACAGGATCCACGACCGCCGGATTCCTTTAACACAATACCCAAAAGTGGAGGGGTAGGTGATGTCCACACCCTGCCCTCCAATACACAAACCCAGCAGGGCAATGAAAGGGCAGTGCTGCCTTGGCCACATTTGAGTGGCTAAACCCTGCCCCCAAGCTTCCGCCCGATTGGCTGGCTGCCAGGGGGTGCGGCGCAGCAGCCAGGACAGCTGATGCAGGGGCCGGAATGCCCTCTGCTGACGCAGGAAATGGCTCTCGCTCACATCTCCTCCCCTCTGGAAGGAGGAGAGGCTTTCTCAGAAGTATCATCCAGGCAAGAGAAACGAAGTAAGTTCAGTTCTGTTTGCTGCCGTTTCTAAAGGCGATGCACCCAAGGCCTGCTAGACTCGCTACTATATTTATACTGTCATGGTGGTACTGATTTTTCTTTACTTTTATTATAAGCCAACTTTCAAAATGTTGGTAAAGGTACTACAAAGTTGCGTGTTACGCTATGGATTAGCTACCACAAAAAAAGAGAAGGTATTATGCAAGTGAAAATTCGTTGTTGCATTTGAAATGAATAAGTTAAATGCTGGTTAATGTGTCACTGTTCTGTAACTGAAAAGGCTTCAAAGAACATAGTGATTTAAAATAAGTGGTGTTCCAATCTCTTGAGAGGAAGCGCAGCGTACGAACGCACCAAATAAATAGCATCCACCACATTGCTGCAATTATATACAGACCGTTCTGACCTTGTTCTCAGAGAGCACAGAGGCCTCTTAATAATGGCACTGGGTTTTGTTTGCGTATGTAACATTAGTGTCTCACATCGAATATAACTGATCTGTAGAAAGGATTCTATGAACGGAAAACAGAGACGCTGTATGTACTTTTGTAACCTAATGAAATCTTTAACCAAAACATTTAAATAATAATAATAATGGCACTGGGGATGGTTCAGTTAAAGGTCTGATGAAGACAACCAGCCTACCAATGAATGTGGACACTTATGCACCACCAAAAAGAGGGCGAAAGAAGACACACATGTGCATACAATTCTCATATTCTCATTTATACATATCAAACGCAAATTTAGAAATGCTCACTATAATTTAAATGGAAACGCAGTGCCTCTTGCCATAATGGGGAAGGCTGTGACTACATGACCTGCTCAGTTTCCTGTCAAAAAGTCCTGCTAACTGTTGATTGTCAACACTAAGACCTCTGATGTCCCTCATGATGGTTGCAAATATTTAAATTGGACTTTGACCAGACAACACCCAGTTTCCAAAAAGTAAAATTTTCTACCTCAGTTTTGTTTTGCGGAAAGGTATCTCTCCCCTTGCCATGCTTTTGAAGGTCAGGGGCCTTATTGAGGGGTAAGGCTTGTCCACATTTTCCACTTAGCAGTCAGCTGTTGTTCAGAGGCTTTCCGCTCCATCTCCATCCTCTGAGCTGCTTTTTCAGGGATCCCACTCTTACTTGTCCAAATGCTACTTACTCCCATGACCTGTTCAATATGGGACACAGGGAGGGACCCAATGGCCATAGACCACTGATTCACCAGTGCCTCAGACCATCAGTCCATCTACTTCAATATTGTCCACCCTGAATGATTTAGGCTGTGAGACATTTTTTTCTCTCTACTACCTTTTCTTTTCTTTGATTTGTTTTTGTTTCATTTTCCTTTTGTGTTATTGACTGAATATGTTTGATATGAAACCACCTGGAGTTATGTGAATTATTCGTAGTCTTGCTAGCAACAGGTAGAGTCACCCACGTCTTATAAATAATTTACAGTCTTTGGTCCTCTTCATTTTAAAATATATGTTTTAATTGTGCTTTTAATTTTCAATTGTTGTTGTTGATGTTGTTTGATATTGCATTTAACTGGCGTTTTCATCTTGTGAGCTGCCCAGAGAACTTACATTATGGGATAGCTATCTAAATTCAGTTAATAATAGATACTAGATAAATAATAATTACTTGGGAAGATGGTAAATACATTTCAAAAACAAACAAACAAACAAACACATAAAAATGTACATTAAATCTTAATAGATCTTATTACATTAGCTCTTAATAGGCCGGCTGGGATGGTAAACAAACAATGATGCATGAAAGGACTCAACATTATCTCATAATAATATCAAGACTCCCATTCAGTACCAAAAAAAAAAAAAAGTCAAACTAAAATGAGCTCAGAGGCCTTATATGCCTCTTTCAGAGGAAATAGGCAGTTAGCTGGAGGTCAGTCTTTGAACCCAACTACCTCATCTAAGGGACAGATAAAATCAAAGCCAATCTGTTGCTTATTTTAAAAAAGGAAATCATCAGAGATGCTTAAACCACCATACAAGATGTTTAAGGAGCATAAACTCCTCCAAGAGAACTTGCAATGCATCTGTGTTGCTGCCTCTTCTGTTCTCATTGCCGAGGGCTGTCCTCCATTCCAAACCTTGGGCATAAACTTCTATTGACTTTCTTCCTATGTTCTCCCTGCCATCTTGGGAAGGTGTCGTTTGCAATTTTTCTCTTGCTGTTCAGAAGATAGATCAGCATCAAAGCTGCTGGGGGGTAAGGTTCCTTTATGCATCATCATATGAAGGGGAATTGTGCATAGATGGATTAAAATTGAAATGGTGGCATTCAACTGTTTTACTCAGAATAGATCCACTGGAATTAATGGACCTAACTTAGTTCAACACCCTAAAAGTAGTAGACACCCTGCAGCTAGGGATAGATTGATCTGTCCATCTCCATTTCTCATTTTTCCAATATTAAGTTCAGCTCATCACATTTCCACTTCAATCAATCATTAAATCAATCAATCAATCAATCAATCAATCAATCAATCAATCAGAATTTATTATGGTCAAAGCACAACTGGGACAGCTTTCACAATAATAAAATATACATGTCAGGTTGTGGTTCTTTTTTAAAAGTGTGCATTTACCCCAATATCTACATTTTTTTTGTAAGTAATTCCACCCAATATACATGTTTTGGCAAGGAACCAAGCAGAGGGCCTTCTGGGTAGTAGCACCATTCCTGTGCAATGGCCTCCTTTCAGATGTCAAGGAGATAAAGAACTACACAACTACACAACTTTTAGAAGATATCTGAAGGCAGCCCTGTACCAGGAAGTTTTTAATGTTTGGCATTTTATTATGTTTTTATATATGTTGTAAGCCACCCAGAGTGGCTGGGGAAACCCAGCCAGATGGGCAGGCTATCAATAATAATAATAATAATCCCTAATATAATTAATTTTTGTAAGTCTGTTTCAGTATTATATGCTTTTTGATGCACACATAATAGACACCCATTTTTGCTTAGGGAACTGCATCACAAAATTCAAGGAAGTGTGAATTTCCAAAGATTTTGGTTTGTGTATTTCAGGAAGCATGACGGTAGATTTAGAGGATAATGAGAACCAAGCTAAGTTTTTCCTCATCAGTATCAATAATCCCTATCAGATAATGTGTGTGTTTATCTATTGTAGAGATGGCTTTTCACATTAATAGCATGATTTGAGGAAAGTGTTTAATATTCTCTTAAATAGAGTGCTAAATAAGGCAACCTTTGCACTGTTAAAAAGAAAAAGATTTTTTTCCCATTCGGCAATGAATGTATTTGCAGATTAGATTTTGCTCCTGATGCAGAGAGGTGTATTAAATGTGTGTGTTTTTAAAAAAGTTGGCGGATTTTAAATGAAACCCAATGACATGAACCAGTTGTCTAAATTCTAATTAACTTTCAGCTGAGGCAAAGCACTGAAACATCACCAGTAGTTTTTGGATGGTATAAAGGAAGGAATTTAAAGCTAATCCCTTAGGGAAAAGCACAACATAAAGGTCAAACTACATATTACGTTAATTGCATGGCTAGTAGCCATGCCAGGGGATTTTTCCAATTTGACCCCCCCCCCCAGTTTCTTTGGGGGCACATAGAAAGGGGGAGACTTAACCCTTCGGTCCGCAGCTGTGATCCCAATAAAAATTGCCTTCCTGCCCAATATTCATCAGTTAGCCTTAGTTGGGGGGGTGGGTGGGAGGAAGCTTCCAAAGGTACCTCAGGTTAAGAACTTAATTTGTTCCGGAGGTCCGTTCTTAACCTGAAACTGTTCTTAAGCTGAAGCACCACTTTAGCTAATGGGGCCTCCCGCTGCTGCTGCGCCGCTGGAGCATGATTTCTGTTCTCATCCTGAAGCAAAGTTCTTAACCCAAGGTACTATTTCTGGGTTAGCGGAGTCTGTAACCTGAAGCGTATGTAACCCAAGGTACCACTGTATCAGTATCTGTATCAGTATCAAACTTTATTCCGGTCACAGACCAGCATAAGAGAAAACAAACAGATAAACTGAGCACATAAGACTTACAACAAGTAAGGAATCAAAGCTTGAAACCTTGCAAATGTTTAAAAAGCCGAGTGGTCCAGTTTGGCTCCTCTGCATCTCCAGATATAAATGAACACAGGCTGTTTTCAGAGTGTCTGGAAGGTCTATAATTATTACTCGACCTCTAGAACTACTTCTCAATAAAGAACACCAGCACCATTTTTGAATGAGATGGTTTTGCCACACCTGTTCCACGTTCTTCCATGATGACTGCATGAAACTGTGCTCCACAAGGTCAGGCACAGGGATATAGCACTGTGATGTTGCCATTCTGAACAGTTGTATATTATTTGCTGCTGGCAGAATGCATGCGGTATTGTTGTTTTGCTAGCGTGACTCTGGATTACAGGGGGCAGAGAAATTCAATTTGGTTTGCATTAAAAGGCAAACCAGCATAATTTGCACTTTCTGAAACAATTTGCAAAGCTGTCCTTTGCACTTCTCAGAATTTTCGGGATGCACTTCTTCAACCAAGTAATGTGTACAAAAACGTACTTGTTAGGGGAAAGTGTGCAAAAAAAGTTCATGGGCGCTAGTAAGAATAACATAAAATGGATTATATATGGGGAAATGGCTTTTGAAATATACTCGGAGTCGAGTGTGGATTTCATGCTCTTTATTCAGCTCATAGTAGTGAGGAATGAAAGTTCCCCCCAAATATCTGCTTTATATACATTATTTACACAATGGGCCGCATGTGATTGGCTAATTCTGGGATTCTCCTGTAGGCCAATCAGGTTGCGGATTCACTTCCACCTGGAGCTGGATTGGGTGGCTCCTGCGGACCAATCATACTGCTGCATTGTTCTAGCACCAATCAGACTGCTGCATTCTGGATCATATTGTTCTAGGACCACTTCAGACTTCTGCATTCTGAATCCTATTGTTCTAGGACCAATCAGACTGCTGCCTTTTGGATCCTATTCAACTCAGTACGTAACAGCTTTGCAAATGCAAATTACATGCAAGTACCCTCCGAGTGCCAAAGGAGGCAGAGGCACTTGCTCAGTCTTATTGGTGTCAAAGGGGCTAGACTTAGTTGTCACTAACCTGTCCCATGGATTTCAGTGGGACTTAAACATGGCAAACTTTTTGTGTTGAGGTTGTGGCTCATAGAAGCGTCCTATTTGAGCAGGGATACGCCATGCTGGCTGAGGATGATGGAAGCTGGAGTACATAAACATCTAGAGGGCCCAAGTACATAGTCTCATATCAAGTACCCATGCTTCAGACTCAATCTGCATTGCAGGATTTTTTCTGCATCTCCATATGAATACATAGCTTGCAGTGGATTCTGGGTAACAGACTTGTTGGGTCTGTGTTACAGACACTGGGTGCAGGCACTTCCTTCTGGGAATCAAACAATATTTGCAGTGGTCAGTGTCTATTGGTGAAGCACCAAGTCAAGCCTTGAGCCAGAGCCTCCACCTGCTAATCCTCAGCACCTTATCTCAGGTGCCGCCAGTACTCTATGCCTTTGAGCATGTAGTTGGACTGGGCTGAGATCTTCTGGATGCTGCTAGACTATAATTCTCATCATCCCTAACCACTGGCTATGTTGGCTAGGGATGATGGAACTTGAAGTCTGTCTGGAAGGCCAAGTGTTCATCATGTCCTGTTCTAATGCAACAGAGAGGCACAAGGCACTAGGAATCTCAGCCTTCAAGGCTGGTTCAACAGTCTCAGTGTAACTTGTCACAATGGGCTCAACGATGATTGACTCTCTCATTTTGGTTCACTTCATTTTGTACCAGCCCTGCCCTGCTTCTATCCCATCCAGTCCCTGAGCTCCAGCCTCTGGCTGCTCCAGCTGCCTTTGGCTCATGTGCCCATCACCTTCCCGGTGTCAGACCTGGACTTCATGGCAGCCTGTGGCAAGCTGGGCAAGTGTGGAACATCCACGGAGGAGAAAAAGCAAGACAGAAAGGCTTTGGGTATCACCCTATGCCCATATCTGCATCTCTTCCTTCAAATCACCCCTTTCTGCCTCTTTGTGAAAAGAAAAAAAAAGGGGGGGGGGAATCCCTGCAATGCCAAACTCGCTCCTCAATTGCAACTCCCACTCTTCTGCTGTTGCATAATGTTTTGACAATGTCTTGGCCCAGAACCAAGAATTTGGCAATTTAGAGGAATTAGCAAAATGCTAATTTGGGCCTTTTGCTGGCGGTGCACATCCCCCCTCCCGACACACAGACACATCCAGCTGGAGCGATAAGGCTATTTGCAAATAGTATCGAATCCAAGACCGAAAGAGGCACCTGTCACCAGTCGCAAATTGAGAATGAGGGGCTGGCGCTCGAGGAATTGAGGGGAGATTTCCTTACACAAGAGGATCTGATACTGTATATGGACAGCAAGTGAAGAGCAACTGGTGTTAAGAGTTTTAAAATAAGAGCAGGGCACATGCTGAGAGAGAGGAGTGTGCCTGTTTTGAGCAACTGTTTCCGACAAGGTGGGGATGGAAGCTGACTGGATTCCTTGTGTACTTCTATTTCAGTCATTCGGAACAATGGGCTAGCAGCAAATGCTTAGATGAATAGACCCATGTCCCTTGGATTAGGATAGTGCCACTGTGGTTGCAAACCATGGGGTTGGGGATGATGATGAAGAAGAAGAGTTTGGATTTGGTATCCCACTTTATCACTACCTGAAGGAGTCTCAAAGCGGCTAACATTATCCTTTCCCTTCCTCCCCCACAACAAACACTCTGTGAGGTGAGTGGGGCTGAGAGACTTCTGAGAAGTGTGACTAGCCCACAGCAGCTGCATGTGGAGGAGCGGGGAAGTGAACCTGATTCACCAGATTACGAGTCTACTGCTCTTAACCACTACAGCACACTGGGATGGATGTACCTCACAGCAAGAAAGAAAAAAGATGCGAGAACCACATGTGATTTATTGCCAAGCTAATTCCAAACACTTTTGGAATGTTCAGAGGGAAATAAACAATTAAAATATGATATTTCTTGTGTCCTGAGATCTACTGATGAGGTCTGTATGCCTTCACTAGTAGAGGCACAGACAGAAAGCCGTGAGATACAGGTCAGAGGTTCTCAAGTCATAGTCTATGGGTGACTAGCATTCTGTGGATATTCAGGTGGCCCACAGAACAGTTGTGAAACAGTCAAGACTATCTGTATTTGGTCCTCCACTTGATTGCCCCCACACCTGGACAATGGCCAGGGGGACTTTTCAGCCAAAATGGAATTTTTCAATCTGCTTTAAGAGATCTCAGTGAACAGGCAGGCATATATGGAAGAAGGTGTTATAATAATAAATAAATTAGATGCAGCATTCCACAGAACACTGTTGAAAGCTAGTGGCCCGGTGGTGTCCAAAATAATGAAGGCAGCATCTAAGCATACCCAAGCACTAGTACAAATGGAAACTATGCTGGGGAGTAAGGAGGACATGGAGAAGACCTCTCAGAGAAGTACCCCTGGGCCAATGGTAGTCAATGTGGTGCCCTCTGGATGTTGTGAACTACAACTTCAATCATCTCTGAACATTGCCCATGCTGCCTGGGGCTGATCTGAATTATAGTACACAGTATCTGAAGAGAATTCTCTTGTCTACCCCTGCCAGGAACCATGGAAAGGGGGAAAGTGAACACCTCCAGTTTATGATTGTAGAAAAGTTGTGAACTTGAGAACATGACTTTAGAGAAGGCAAACTGTCCAACAAACTTTCTATCCTAAGCTTGCATCATCTCTGTCTCATCCGGTCTCTCTCTCTCTTGTATAAATTAATAAACTGAGCATTCCCATGATAACATATAATGTCAAATGAATAATGAATGGAGAGGTGAAGGTCTCTCCTCACCCCACTCCTTGTTCCTGCCTCACTGAGAACTTCAACAAGGAATTTGAGGTCAACAGCTGGGGTAAGTTGCCATCACTTCTTTAAAAGCTGGGACAATTTGTAAGGCGTACTAAAGTGAGAATATTTCATAGGCCACCCGAAGAACTGAGAAGAATTTTCCCAGCAAGCTGGATGGATGGCAGCCCCTCTGATCATAATCCAGCGCAAACTGTACCAAGAAAAAAAACCAAAACAAAAAAACAACAGTGTTACAGAGAAGGATTTAGTGACACCCAAACTTCTTCACAAACAATGGGCAAGCACCACACAGTTCTCATGTGTATTAGTGTTGCTTCTGTGTTCAACTACACTGTGGAAATCTCTATCTAAATTGATAATAACCTTCACAGTCATAAAAAGCTGCCTTGCTCTGCACAGTTCTGGCAGCTGTTGACAATGTTACACTTGCCTCAGCTAATTGAGAAAACAGAAACTGCGTGCCAGGAGGGGGGGGGGGAGAGAAAGAGAGGGGGGAACACCTCTAAGTGAGCTGTAGGACATTTGCAAGCCTTTCTTAAATAAGGAACCCCTTGCTATCTAGACTGATAACAACTCTCACAGCTGAAAAAGTGCAAATGGCAAAAGTGCCATTTACTTATGGCATTCAGAGCCAAGTATGTATGGATACAAGAGATACCCTAGCCTAGCCCATTCTCTCATCTACTTACCGGTCAATGATAGTGGGTAGTAAGATATTTTAACTGCAGCATATGATGTTTCCTGCAGGAAATAGTTACGGCAGTGCTATAATTAACTAAAGGTCTTCACCCTCATCGTGAGCAGTTTTGACAATTTAAGTTGCTCTCCCGACTTTCTCCCAGTGAATATATCCTGAAAAGATTTCCTTTCTTTATTTCTCATGGTAGCAAACCTAGCTTTGCAAATGAGTGTTAATTGGACCAAAGCTAGATTTCCATGCAAGTTTGGCACCCCAGTAGTGATTGCTTTGCTGTTCACTTAATCAAATTGGTTTCATTGCATGAAAAAACAACTCACAGAAGGAGTGGATGCACATGTTAGTTGTCATTTCACCCATTCAGCCTATTGCTTTTCTGTTCTATACCCATAACATAACAATTCTTTTGTTTTACTTGCTACCTTTTTCACAGAATCACTGAATCGTAGAATCATAAAGTTGAAAGGGACACCAAAGTTCATAAGGTGCAACCCCCTGCAATGTAGGAATCTTGGCTAGAGCATCCATGACAGATGGCCATCCAACCTCTGCTTAAAAGCCTCCAAGGAAGGACAGTCCACTACCTCCTGAGGGAAACTGTTCCACTGTGGAACAACTCTTACTGTCAGAAAGTTTTCCCCTGATGTTTAGTCAGAATCTCCTTTCTTGTAACTTGAAGCCATTGGTTTGAGTCCTATCCTCCAGAGCAGGAGAAAACAAGCTTGTTCCCTTTTCCTGTGACAGCCTTTGGGATATCTCCTCCCAGTCTCCTCTTTCCCAGGCTAAACATACCCAGTTCCAGTGCTTTTTTTCTAAAAAGAAAAAGAAAATGTTAGGGGTACTCATTTTGACTCAAGAAAATCACCATTAGGAAAAATAAATACAATAAATGCACAAAAGTGCAAAAATTCACAAAATATTTTGGGGTATATGTCCCCCTGCCCAGCTCCCTCAACCACTCCTCATAAGGCTTGGTTTCCAGACCCTTGATCATCTTGGTTGCCTTCCTCTGCACACATTCCACTTGTCAACACCCTTCTTAAATTGTGGTCCCAGAATTGGACACAGTATTCCAGGTGTGGTTTGACCAAGGCAGAATAGAGTCGTATTAATACTTCCCTTGATACTTTATCCCAGCTGCCTTTGCAAGATACTCAGGGTGGCATGGATAGAGTTTTGTACATAGGAAGCTGCCTTATACAGAGTCAGCCCATTGGTCCATGTGGCTTAGTATCATCTACACTGACATGCAGCTGCCCTCCAGGGTTTCAAAGAGGGACTATTTCCATCCCTACCTGGAGGTGCTGGTGGTTAAATCCAGGACCTTCTGCATGCAAAGCAGATGTTCTACCACCGAGCTTTCACAATAGGCTTGTGAGCTGTGTGAGACTGGGAGGAAATGACAGGCCCAAAGCCATTCTGTAAATTCTGTAGCTGAGCAAGAATTTGAACCTGGGGTTCCTGAGCGCACATCTGAAATTTGAACGACTACATCACTCTGGCTCTTAGTCTAGACCAGAGATAGAGAATGGGATAGCCTCCAGAGGTTGTTGAACTCCTATGAACCCCATACTACACGGCCAATGTTTAGGGATGATGGGAGTTCGAGACCAACAACCTCCTGAGAGCACCATCTTGGCTAACTCAGGGTCAGATAACATACTGTCCAACATTTCTCCAATGAACATAGGGATGTCCTAAGAAAAAGCGGGACATTCCAGGGTCAAATCAGAAACTGGGATGGCTTCTGTAAATCTGGGGCTGTCCCTGGAAAATGGGGACATTTGGAGGGTTTGTTGTCGATAGCAATTGTGGGACCAATGCAATCTCTAATCCTTGTAAGGTTCAAAGAAAGATGCCGTCATTTTTAAGCTGGGAAGTGAACATGGAATTCCTAAGAAACCCGCATTTAAGTCTGCACTGAGTGTAGCAGCTACAGTTGTAGGCAAAACGTAACAAATGTACAGTCATCTTGTCTTAATGAAGCCCAAACACATCTGCAAAGTCTTTGGGAAAAGACACCTTTTTTGGAGGGGGAAAAATGCTGCTTTTCTAAGAAACCAGCGTGTGATGCATTAACAGACTGTGGGAACTAAAATGCCTTGAAGGTGAAAAAGTGTTCTGAGCAAGTGTTTTCACAGATAAGTCTTTAATTAAAGCAGTGTGTCAGGGTCTCTGTGAGAATGAAGCATAGGCTGTGCATTCAGCACTCAGCTTCTACATTTGTTAGCCAATACTGTCAGCTAATTTAGATGAAGCATGCTTTCACAACATTGGACTATTATTTATTTCTCTTCGTTTTATTTATTTCTGAAATGCATAACCTGTCATGTGGCCCAGGCAGGCCCTCAAATATATTTATTTAAGGTTCTATCCAACATTAAAGTAAACCCTTTTTTAAAAAAAAGAAAGAAAAAAGGACATGACTTCCCTAGGTCCTGAGCAGAACTTAGTTGGATACAATCCCTAGGATATTTTAGAACTTCCCTTCTCTCCAAAAAACCACCAGCGTGACTGACCTTCAATGGTTTCCATCAAGAGTTGAAATATGGAAACAACATTTCAACTTTTCTTCTCATTAAATGTTAAGGACCTCATCTGTGCAGGGACTGGAGTGAAAAGCAAACGAGCCATTGAACTGAGGTAAAACAAGCAGCAACATTTAATCCAAAATGAGGCCTGATCCAAAATTAGTGATGTGGGTCAGCATGATGGGGAACAGCCAGCTGTGGAGCATATGCTTCAAATGCAGAAAGTCCCAGGTTTAATCCCTGGTCTCTTCAGGTAGGGTGAAGAAGAGAGATCCTTCACCATGGTCTAAAACCATGGTGAGCTGCTACCAACCAGTGTAGACAGTACTGAGCTAGATATACCAATGGCCTAACTCAGTATATGGCAGCTTCATTTGTCCCATATCAACAGACTCTCCAAGTGTTCCTATTTTCCAGTGACAGACCAGGATTTACAGAAGCTGTCCTGGTTTCTCATTTGATCCTGGGATGTCCCAGTTTTCCTCACAATGCCCCAGTTTCCATCAGAGAAATATTGAAGGGTATGGTAAGGTGTCCCCAGTGCTATTTTCCTGGGGGGATATAGGGGTATGCATACCCCTAAACATTTTGTGAATCTAACGGGAGAAGAAACTAAAAATGTTTAAAAAATTAGTTTCTTCTCCAGCACGGTGAACCATCAGTTCCATTGCTACCCCTGATGGCAGCCTCATTTCCTGTCATGGTGTTTCCCGAGTCTCAGACGGAATGAGAGTACCCTTAAACATTTTTTTAAAAGAAAAAAAGCACTGGGTGTCTCTATTTTCATTGGAGAAATGTTGGAAGGTATGGAGTTGTCTAACCCCCAAGCGATCTGAAGGCAGCCCTGTATAGGGAAGTTTTTAACTGTTTTATGTTTCATTATGTTTTTATTTAAGTCAGAAGCTGCCTAGAGTGACTGGGGCAACTCTGTCAGATGGGCAGGGTATAAATAATAGAATTATTTTTATTATTACTATGGAATGGGATTTCTCTTTTTCATCAGAGAAATGTTGGAGGGTATGTATTAAAGAGTGTGGGGCTTAAAGAAGTGAGGCCTTTCTAAGCAGCAATCTACAGGTGACACTGAAGTTGAAATCCTAAAGTGTATGTGAGGGGGACAAACTATGAAGGTGGTTTTACCACCTTGAGCCAGTAGGGTGGAAGTGAGGATAGTTCTTGCATTAGGTAAAGGACCCCTGACGGTTAAGTCCAGTCATGGAGGACTCTGGGGTTGTCCGCAGACAGTTTTTCCGGGTCATGTGGCCAGCATGACTAAGCTGCTTCTGGCAAAGCCAGAGCAGCGCACAGAAGCGCCGTTTACCTTCCTGCTGGAGTGGTACCTATTTATCTACTTGCACTATGACGTGCTTTCAAACTGCTAGGTTGGCAGGAGCTGGGATTGAGAAATGGGAGCTCACCCTGTCACAGTGATTTGAACCGCCGACCTTCTAATCGGCAAGCCCTAGGCTCAGTGGTTTAGACCACAGCGCCACCCACGTCCCTAATAGTTCTTGCATTATCCCATTCATTTTCTTGGAAAACTTTTTTCAAAAATGTTGTGTGCCCCTCCCCCCCATTAGAAACAATATTTTCCCTCTCATTGGGCTCCCCAGGCTAATGTACTTTGAAAAGCCTTGTTTGGGCAATTGGCTAGCATGAGGAATGAGATCAGGCATTAGGGAATGATAACATCTTTAATTAGAAGCCAGTGACAATACTGGATAGGCTACGATACAGCCGGCTTCAGGGTTATCACAAAGAATCAGTACCAAATGTGGATGCTATGAACAAAACAAGATTTACTCTGTGGAAAGTTAAGGCTAAGAAATGATCAATCTGTGCCTTTGGCAAAACTTGTACAAAATACAAATTATTTAACAGTAATGAACTTCCTGCCAGTTGTAATTCACAGCAATGAGGGGAAGCGATAAAGAAAAAGGAGATTAAATCATAAAGATAAATCCAACTTTTAGGATGGGGGAAAAAACTCCCCTATATTTGCCCTACTAATAGCCAAGAATGGTGACAGAAATATATTTTAGGTAACTGTCATAGGCTTAAGAAGAATGAAGTGATTTGGCTGTATGGTTCAATGGGTGGAGACACGTCCCTGGTTTTCTGCTGTCAGTGAAATTAAAAAGACATGAAGGTTTGTATAGATAAAAAGTGGAGGAGAGGAGAGATAATGGTTCCAAACCGCCTCCGATAAGAGCGTGATGACAGAAATGCAAGGAGGCTCTAATGGCTGAAAGTAGAGTGAAGTAAGACAGGGAAGCAGCTCTGACTCCAGAGCTTAGTTACTTCATGAGAAAAATCTTGATAGAGGTCAAGTATTTCAGCCAGGAGGGAAAAGAAGTACAGTGGTACCTCGGGTTACAGACGCTTCAGGTTACAGTCTCCGCTATCCCAGAAATAGTACCTCGGGTTAAGAACTTTACCTCAGGATGAGAACAGAAATCGTGCAGCAGTGGCGTAGCGGAGGTGGGAGGCCCCATTAGCTAAAGTGGTACCTCAGTTTAAGAACAGTTTCAGGTTAAGAACAGACCTCCAGAATGAATTAAGTTCTTAACCTGATGTACTACTGTATGCTGCACACAGATCTCAGTGGCGGACCCTGGGGTCTCAAATTTCAGTGGCGCCCTAGTCAGCGCCAAAATGGCACCCCTCTGCCTCTGACGCTGCATTCAAATTCATAGTTGTGGCACCCTTGGAGGCGGCCCCAAGGCTCCATATCCAGTGTAGCTTAACTGCCCTAAACCCAGATCTATATAGGGCAAAGGTGGGGAACTTCAGGCTCTGGTCCTCCTATTCAGTGTTAGAAACTGAGACATGAAAGCTAGGAGATAAATGGCACCTTAACCTAGGTTATGGGCACAGCAACAGAATTCTAGGTGCACTATTTATTTATTTTTAAGGTAAAGGTAAAGGGACCCCGGACTGCTAAGTCCAGTCATGGACGACTCTGGACTTGTGATGCTCATCTCGCTTTACTGGCCAAGGGAGCCGGTGTTTATCCGCAGACAGCTTCTGGGTCATGTAGCCAGCATGACTAAGCCACTTCTGTTGAACCAGAGCAGCGCATGGAAACACGGTTTACCTTCCCGCTGGAGTGGTACCTATTTATCTACTTGCACTTTTTGGCGTTCTTTTGAACTGCTAGGTTGGCAGGAGCAGGGACTGAACAATGGGATCTCACCCCATCGCGGAGATTTGAACCACCGACCTTCTGATCGGCAAGCCCTAGGCTCTGTGGTTTAGACCACAGTGCCACCCATGTTTTTAAATAACAAGAATTCAAAGCTGAAAATGAATGAACGGCGGCTAAAATACAATGTTCATTTTTCACAGGGTCTAGCCCACCCTCCTAATATTCTTAAGAGGGTCTGTTCTCCAGTCTTCAGAGAGTAGCTGGAAGTGTGGGAGGCAGAAAAAGGTTTTAATCTGAAATCGTGGGTGCAGTACTGAGCCCAGAGCTCAGACACTGCTTGTGCTAATGAAATGCCCTGTTGCAAAATGCACTGTTCCAGTTCTATTCTGCCCTTCATATTTTCTTCAAGACCCTCCCCAGCCCTCCCTGCATGCCTCAGGTGTTTTTCCCTGACCAAAATGTGTCATTGAACTGCTTGTGTTTCTTGCTTGTCTGGATGAAGGCTGTGGAGATGTGTACATGTAGAAACCACTGACATTTGTGTAGGTGGAATGCAGCCACACAGCAGCCTCTGCAAAGGTATGAGTCCAATCTATTGCTCTACCTACTTTTGCCTCAGGACCCCGCTGACTTTCTGCCTCTGGACCAGCCCTAGAAAGGTTGCCCATGAGGTACTGTGGAATTTGGGCTGAAAATGATTCTGGTGTATTGGGAAAACTCTCTTTTTGGCAAAGGAGTGCCCTACACTCTCTTTTTATACACAAAGGAGAGGAAAGGAAGTGAGTTGAGGTGACCAGGGCCAATTCAAGACATTTGCCTGAGGCAAAGGACAAGATGGCACCTTTTCATAATATATGCCAACTAGCCTGGCAGTCAATGACACTGATGACAGGATGGCGTTCTCCATTGTAATTGTAGGCAGCACGCTAGCTTAGCTGGTGAAGGGCAGACTGTGTGGTGCACAGCTCTGTCCTCCAACATGACTCCAATACTCTGTGGTTGCTTTGCTGCCCTCTCCCCATCACCCACCACTTAGAGATACCATCCACTTGAAGGACTCTTTATAGTTGCAAGATTTCAACTGCACAAACCACAACCACTCCCAGCATCCCAACACATTGCATAATGTATCTCACATAACAAGAGGAGGGTTTTTCTCATACCAAGACCATGGACCTCCTCATTCCAGCCAACATGTTAATGTATGATTATGACTCTATACATGCAAGTTTACCCCTAGACAAGTAGGCTTTCTGCGGGTTTCAGAAAACCAGTATTTAAAAGGTTAAACGGGGGGACAGAGACAAAGCAGCCTTCCCCTAAGAGATGAGCTGCATTTGCAAATAGTGTAAGATTTTGTACGGCTTTTTCAAAGCATAATTGCTACATGGGAGAAAACCGATAAAACAAATTACGGATGATCTCATCAAAGTAATAATGGTTCATCACCCATGTGGGCTGCCTGATGTTCCAGTGACAGGAACAGCAAGTTTATTTTCTGTAAATCTATTTGGATCAATTCCTAGGCGGTCAAAATTTTGTGTAATATATCATAAGCGAGGTGCATGGGAAGGGAGCGAGTGGATTTTTCATAGAAAATAAAATAAAAGCAAGATTGGAGCAATAGGGAATGGCAAATATGTATTTCTGAAGGAGTCTTTTGACAAGTATTTGAAGATTTCACTAAAAAGAGGAAAAGAAATACATTTAAATGTATGCACTTTCCAAATCCTTTTATTCCCAATATCTAAGAACCAAAGGCCAGTCTGGAGAAAGTGCACAGGTAAACATTTTCACTGCAGAAATGCATGTTCTAATGTAACGTGTTACTACATATATTAAAGACTAGTAAAATCAGAAACCAAGTGTAGCAGAAACTGACCTGTCGACCCATCCCCCGCTACAGGTTGGTTTGTCTTTAAACCTGATAGACGCGTCACCTGCACTAACAAATGTGATTGTCTGCTGGTATCTTCACTCCCCCATTATAGCAACATCTTCTGCTAACGTTACAGCCCAAAGTGATTGGGGACGTAACACATGGCAGGGTTTTATTTAGAAAGAGGAAAATGGCCTCCTAGAAGACACGGCAACCGTATTTCTCATTTTGACAGAAAAGGGCAAAAGTACCATATGATTTGACAGCGTCTGAGTCTTTTGAAAACTTTTAAAGCCTCTTTTGGAAGCTGAGAAGCCAGAAGTGAAGTCTGCTTTGATGGGATTAACCTCCTGGACGTGGAGTTACCTGGAAGAGGTTTTCGTATTTCAATCAAGGTGATAAATATCACTGAGTATGCTTGAGGTTCGTGGCATCATAATTCCATCGTGGAAATGCTTTAAAAGGCAATTATTCTAAATACAGATGTGTGTTGATTTTACTGCACTTCGATGACTTCTCAGAAAAAAAGGTACCTGTGAAATCAACCTTCCCCAACCAGGTGCTCTCCAGATGTTTTCGACTACAGATACCAACTGTCCCAGCCAGCATTGCCAATAGTCAAGAATGATTGAGGTTGTAGTCCAAAAACATTTGGAGGGCCACAGGTTAGCCCTCACAGATCAGTTACTGCCTATATTCGCCAAACTGGGTGTCCTTCATGTGGCTCCCAGCAGCTGTAGACAGCATGACCAACATGGGTTTCTCAAAAAAAAAGTCATGCCAGACAAATCTAATTTCTTTTTCTTTTTTTATAGAGTTACAAGCTTGGTGAATCAGGGGGATGCTTTGGATGTAGTGTATCTCAATTTCATTAAGACTTCTGACAAAGTTCCCCATGAGAACCTTGCAGAGAAACTAGAAAAATGTGGGCTGGATGAGTTAACTGTTGGGTGCATTTGTAGCTGGTTGACTGACCAAACCCAAAGAATGCTCACTAATGGTTCCTCATCATCCAGGGCAGGGGGCAGTGACAAGCAGGGTGCCACAGGGTTCTGTCCTGGGCCCATTGTTGTTCAGCATCTTTATAAAGGACTTGGATGAAGGAATTGAGGAGATGTTCATCTAGTTTGCAGATGACACCAAACTGGAAGGGGTACAAGTGCTGCAGAGGACAGAATTGGAACTCAGTATGATCTTAGGTTGGAGAATTGGGTGCAAAGTAACAGCATGAATTTCAATAGGAACAAATGTAAGGTTCTGCACTTAGATAGGAATCACTGGCTGCACAAATATAAGATGGGGACAACTAGCTTAACAGTAGTACATATGAAAAGGATTTAGGGATTTTAGTAGACCACAAGCTTTACACAGGTCAACAGTGTGGTGAAGTGGGGTGGTGGGGATGCTTTTGCAGTTCAAGACTGCATCAACAGAAGTATAGTGCCCCGGTCAACGGAAATCATAGTACCACCCTATTTTGCCTTGATAAAACCACACCTGGAGTACTGTGTCCTGTTCTGGGCACCAAAATTTAATACGGATATTGTGGCCTCCCAACCTGAAGGACCATGTTCTCATATGAGTGTGACTAAATCTTGTCATCTGCAGTGTAAGTCCTCCTTTTCGTCCCACCACTGAGGTAAGTGGGAATGCCCTTTGAAATGACCTTCCCAGAGAAACTAGCCTGGCCTCAGATCTCACATTTTTTTTTTGTTTTTAAATAAAATTGCTCAAGCAGGAATTCCAGAAGAGGAAACAGCTGCTTTGGGGGGTTGTTGTTGTTTAAATGATTCAGCTGGTTTACAAAATGTAACACTTCTTTTTTGGTCTTTTATATCATTTCATTGTTTAATGTTAACGTGCTGTTTTATTCTTTCAATAGTATTCTGCCCCAGTAGCTTATGTTGATGAGTAGCACATAAGATCACTAAACAAATAAATAAATAAATAAATAAATAAATAAATAAATAAATAAATAAATAGCGTGTGTGCAAATAAATAAGGAGGGATACAATTTTATTTTTGGAGACATGACTGTCACCCTTGTTATTTAGTGTTAGATGTCAAACTAAGGAGTGATTTTTTTCCCCCTTCAGGCATTTAGAGTAGGCTGAGCTGAAGAACTGGTTGCTCCTGCTCCTGCTTTGCTGTTTGATCATATTTATTGATAGTTTATGTATATATTATATTTTAATGTGTTTTTTTAAAAAATGAATTTGACAGTGTTACACCCTGGAAACTTTTAGGTTGAAGAGAAAGTTATAAATGGAATGAAGGAATAAAATACATTAAAAATATAAGTACTAAACTGAAACCTGACTCAGAGTTTTGGGTTTCTAAACACACCCACCCCCCACAATATATTTTGTTCTTCTGAAATACCTTGTGCGGTATTGTGAAACCTACAATATTCCAGTTACGGACGCAGGTGGTGCCATGGGTTAAACCACAGAGCCTAGGGCTTGCTGATCAGAAGGTTGGTGGTTCAAATCCCTGCGATGGGGTGAGCTCCCATTGCTCGGTCCCTGCTCCTGCCAACCTAGCAGTTCGAAAGCACGTCAAAGTGCAAGTAGATAAATAGGTATCCCACTCCAGCGGGAAGGGAAACGGCATTTCTGTGCGCTGCTCTGGTTTGCCAGAAGCGGCTTAGTCATGCTGGCCACATGACCTGGAAGCTGTACGCCGGCTCCCTCAGCTAATAAAGTGAGATGAGCGCTGCAACCCCAGAGTCGGTCACGACTGGACCTAATGGTCAGAGGTCCCTTTACCTTTACCTTTAATGATGATTACACATGGAATATATTACAAGCGTTTCAAGTTCCAAGGGCCTGCAATTTTTTTTATTTTAAAAAATAAGTTTTTATTTGTTCATCTGTTTTGAACACAACACAGTCAATAGTGTCCTGTCATTCCCACCCAAACCATGTACTCTGGAGAGAGGCTGCATTTATTTTCTGTAGCTGTTGCTGGAACTGAGTGGTCAGAGCGTTTTAAACATCAATTTGTCAAACCTCCTTTCTTCAAAACAAACTGCAGTCAGTAAAGTGCCATCCTTTGAAATGGGATTCCTTTGCTTCTGTATTGTTTGGCCAGAGGAATGCAAGTCACTTTTATATTTGGGGGGGAAGGCAGTGCTTCCATTTCCTTTTTAAAGCACATCATACGGAGACGACTGCTGTTCTCGCTGCAGGAAAACCTCTGCTGTTGAAAACCAGGAGGCCAAGCCTGAAAAATCCAATTCCACAGTCTAAAAGGGTTTTCTGCTAGGTGGCTGGAGAAGGACGAGGATAATCTATGAACTCTTCCCTTCACACAAAGGAAACACCATTAATCACATTTTGATCAGCGAGTAACATCAGCACAAGCCCAGAGGCCATGTCTGTTAGCTCCGGTAGGGAGAGTGTTAGCTAGCAGGGTGACTAACCTGGACTTATTTCCTGTTTTATAAACCCAACTTTGGGTAAAAACACTAAAAATAAGTGTTGTGAACTCTGCTCCCTCCCTTTTAAGTTCACTTAAAGATAATCAAAAAAGCCTTGCTGAATCAGGCCACAGGCCCGTCTAAGCCAGCACTCTGTTCACACAATGGCCAACCAGATGCACATGGGAAGGTGATTCCCAGCAATTTGTATTGAGAGACTTATTGACTCTGACAGTGGAGGGTCAATATAACCAGTGAGGGTGGTAGCCATTGATAGCCTACAAAAAAACACACACCTGTATATCTCCCACCATTATTTGCAATAAATTTCTTCTAATATAATTCATGTTTGTGTATTATTTTTACTAACGTGTTCATTTCTATGCACATTTTTTACCCAATACTTGCATTTTGGTAAACAGTGTTTGGTTTGAGAACTGCATCACAAAATTCAGATATGTGCAAATTTCAATGGATGGCTTTGTTTCAAGGTCTCATCTCTTGCTTCAAAAAGTCCAAATTTGATACATTTTCAGGAACTGAATTGACTCTCTCCCCCCCGCCCCAGCCCTAGTCGATGGATGTGCTATTGGCTGTTTATGTACTCTGTTAGGACCTCTTCCTTCTTACTGTCTTACTTTTTACTATGATCTTATTCCCAGCAACCAGGTTGTGAAAATTTTACTTGCAAAAAAAGTAAGCTTTGAGGATCATTACTTGTTGTGGAAGTGCTTTTTGCTTTATATATGCATCTCAGGGGCATCATATTTTTCCCTCACAAGACTGGCTGCTTGCCAGAGGCACCATGTTCTCAAATTGATTGAAGGGGTGATGTCGCAAGGAGCCAGGAAGTGGAGCGACCACTCTCTGAACACTGAAGGGTTCAGCCCCCTAAAAAAAAAACATTGGGAGGCTGAAACTGCCTTGGCTCCATGAACTGGAGTGTATGCTGCCAGACTCTCCAAGATTTCTCCATTGAAAATAGGGACGTCCTATTTTATAATAATAATAATTTTATAATTTATATCCTGCCCATCTGACTGGGTTGCCCCAGCCACTCTGGGCGGTTTCCAATGTATATAAAAACATAATAAAACATTTTTTTAAAACAGGACTGCCTTCAGATGTCTTCTAAAGTTTGTATAGTTATTTATCTCCTTGGCTCGTGTATGTGTGTGTGTCGCATAACTCCATACCCTCCAACATTTCTCCAAGGAAAATAGGAACATCCTACCATACTCTCCAACATTTCTCTGATGAAAATAGGGACATCCTAAGGAAAAGTGGGACATTCTGGGATCAAATCAGAAACCTGTAACTGTCCTTGGACAATAGGGACGCTTGGAGGGGCTGTGCTGCTTCCTGTGTCATTTATTGCTGGTTGATTTTGTCTGGTGGGGTGAGGAGCTTAGAAATTACCGAGCTGCCTTGGGTCAATTTCATCACTCCCACCCTTACATCCATTTTAAAGTCAACTTACTAATGTTACAATTTGAAATAGCTGATGCGGTTTTTCTTGCAATTGCTTTGCCAGTTAAGTGATGGCATTCCACTCTTGTTCAACAGGGCATAAAGTTACAAAACATTATGCAAATGAACCAATTGTCATAAAACTGACTAATGAGCTTTAAAGGCCAATTATTTGTGTATGTCCACTGCTTAGGCTAGACTCATTGATCATTCCAACTTGCAATTACACATATTGCTTCAGTGCAGGTTTAAGCACTTCAGCATCTACAATTTATGATATGCAGCATTATAGGCCCTGAGTTACAGAAGATGGAAATAAGACAAGCAAAACCAGTCATTTTCTGACTTCAAATTATTCCTTGAATAATTTGCGTGTGTGCTTTTCTGCAAGGTTCATATAAAAATGACAGATTGGTAGGAACTTTGTTTAGTAAGATTTCTTTAGTGTGTGCTGCCAGCTACCAAGTTATCATTTTGATATGTTTGGTAAATGATAGCACACACATCTAATCCAAATAGACATAAGATATGACTTTATTTTCCATGCTATTTTTTATTTTTTAGCATAGCAAAACAGGAAGAAGTAATCAATAAACCCAAGGCAAAAACATTACACTAGTAAAAAGAACCTGACAAACTGAGCTTATGGATGTTTATTCAACAGAGAGCCCCACTGAATTTAATTGAATGTTGTTGGACTCCAATTCCAATTCACTACAGTCACCATTGCCAATGGTCAGAAAAGATGGGCTTTGATATCCAGCAACATCTAGAGGGCCACATGTTCCTCACACTACTTTAAAGAATGGACACCTGTAGATAAACATAATTATGTTTATACTGGGGTTAATGTGAAACCCCCTGGGAAGTTGATTAGAATTGGATAGATCCAGTCCATGTCAATTTTAACTTTATTTAGTCATGTAGCCATTCTGACGTATTATTTTTTTAAAAAAAATATTAAAAACACATACAATATTCACATTTAAACTAAGTATTTTATATGCATCTCCCTAAAATACATATTTTGTTTACATTTCCTCTGTAAAACATGCAGTTTTGTATGCTTTTCATTTGCATTCCCCACTAAAACAAGCATTTCCCGTACGCCCTTTCCTTGTAATGTACACATTTTTTAAAAATGAAATTGCATTGCAAAATTCAGGTAAGGGTGCAGTCAATTGGATAACTGGCAGCATTTGAATCCATGTATTGTCTAGTAACCAAATTAGATCAGTTCACTTTAAAATGTGGACTAAACAAAATGTTTGTCCATGCCTAAATCTCGTACATGTGAAAACTGCAGGTTTCACTGAGCGCACCAACCTACAGTTCTGTTATGATCAAATCAACCAGCATATTGTACCAAATACGAACTCACTGAGAAAGGGATGGCAGACATTTTGGCAACAGGGCAATGAATAGGTAGCAGAAGGCTACATTCTCCCTAACAAAAACAACCAGTGGCAGAGGTTCTCAATTCCTCATCTTCCCTCCTTAGTGCTCCTCCTCTTCTCCATGTTCTCCATTTGAAATCAACTGTCAGACTGTGAAAAGCAATTTCAGCACCAAGTAAAAAGAAATCAGATTACCATTGCTCATAAACTTTGGGCAGGACCCCCCCAGCCGGCTCAGATATTTTACTGGGGGGCAAAGGGACCTTGGCCCCAATAAGTTAGCTCCTATGGTCAGCAGCATCAGTGTCCCACAAGTGTCTGCATACCTGTGGGACATCCTGGGTACCAACCCAGAGCCTCCCCCCATCTCACTCCTTCACCACACACCATCTCCATCCCATTGGATGCAGCAGCAGCCATGAAAGCAATTAGGCAGTTCTCCACCCCCAGCCCCATGAACTGTAGCTGGTTTTCCAAACCTTATGCCAAATTAGACCATTGGCCCATCAGTATTGTCACAATGCCTTGTGGCAGATCTTCGGGCCTTTTGTAACAATCCCTGTCCTAAGATGCTGGTGATTGGGATTATTTGCATACAAAGCATTGTTGTTGTTGTTTAGTCGTTTAGACATGTCCGACTCTTCATGACCCCATGGACCAGAGCACGCCAGGCACTCCCGCAGTTTGGTCAAACTCATGCTGGTAGCTTTGAGAACATCTCCAACCATCTCATCCTCTGTCATCCCCTTCTCCTTGTGCCCTCCATCTTTCCCAGCATCAGGGTGTTTACCAGGGAGTCTTCTCTTCTCATGAGGTGGCCAAAGTACAGGAGCCTCAGCTCATGTCATGTGAAAGACAACAATCCCATGACTGCAATCATGGAGCAGGAATTCTAACAGTTGAACCCGTATCCTCACCCCACCCCAGCTGATTTGTAGGATTCCAGATTTTTCTTTCAAGAAGGTCCTTCCTGCCTGTTGGACTGGTTTGGAAGAATCACACGTAGGACATTGGCTTCATTGTAAAATCCACCAACCAGTTAGGAATACACATGCAGAAATCTGCCAGCCAAAACTTCTGCCCCCAAAAGCTTGATATTTTCTCAGTAGCATATGGCTTTTAGTTGGGTCTATGGAGAAAAGGCTCAAAATAGAAATTTTGTCCTTCTATACAGATGGAGCCCTAAGACATCCATCCATTTAAAAGGTTAAAGCCATGTTATAAAGCCTTCAGTTAAGTTATTTATACAATCAGAGAGAGAGAGGTCAAGATATTGATTTCTGCAAAATGCCAACAGTTCAGGAATGAACTGTTCTCTCTTTCACACAAGTCATTTTAAAGGAATTATGGGTTGCTGCTGACTGTGGAGCTTTAAAAAAAAACCCCAAACCAATTCTGCATCAAACACAAACTTCCCATTTTGCAATTACAGTGGCTTATGATCCGCTCCAGAAATCCCTAACCTTTTTGGATGTGGGACATCATTTGGAAATCTCAGAAACCACTGCAAGTACGACAAAAGCCTACTTCATAGAAGAAAAAACTGGCGATGCCCCCCAGCAATGCAAAACACAAAAACACAACCTCATTTTAAAAAAAAATAGATGGGGCATGAGGCCTTGGTGAGGATCAAGGTGGCATCTGAAGGCATCACACTGGGAACTCCATATGTATTCCACGCATCCAGGCTACCATCAATCAACATTAGTAAACATTTTTGCTCCAAGAAATATATGGGCTACCAAGAAAGTATCATGTCCTCCTGGGTTAACAAAACGGCATTAAAACCATTAAAACTGTGAGTTTCTTTTTAGTAGAAACCATAGAGCTGCTGCTATTGAGAAGGAGAGGTTCGTTCCTCTTCACTGCTCCAGTGCTCCCATTGGTCTCACAACCCCAAAGGTGGCCTCCAATTGGCTCACCAGTCTGCCCCTCTTGCCATAGAGGAAATAATTGAGATTATAATGTCAGGCTGCACACTGGAGCATCAGCTGCAGGTGCTGGGTTCTCCTTAGCATGTGCCACTACCATCATTTGCTCATGCCTTGCTGCTTGATCAATGCCTCCCACCCCCAGGGCAGCAGGACCCTGCACTTCTGCCCACAAGCCTGACCCTAATAGAACCAGTGGGTTTAGACCAAATTTAAATTTCTTCCCTTCACATGTTATGTCTATGCTGTACTGATATGTCTCTGAAATGTTAAAAACAACCAGTGTGGATAGTTAAGTATACATAGGATCAGAATATAGATGTTCCAGCTCTGATTGGTTACACAAGTCCATCAAAGCTGGAATTATCGTCATTTGGGTTCAGCTTGGGGGTGATGGGTTGTCCTCTACCTAATATGCTTGAAACAGCTTTGTTCTTCAAACAGGAGCTTGCATAATCAGTATGTTTCACAATAAGAGCTTAATTTATTAGACAAGAAATATGCTTGTCTAATAGTCCCCTTTCTGCAATCCGATCTACACAGCTAAACCCTCCCACCTGCACAGAGTTTAACTGAAGTTAACGGAGCTCTACACAGCTGCTGAGATTTCCCTGTGCAGATTGTATTTCATGCCATGTAGCTATTTTTTTATTATTATTTAAAGCACAATTTAATTAAAATGCACATAACATTCAAGTTGAACTTTTCATTGATATAGTCAGAAATCAAACTGTTGGTGGTGTTTTGGGCCCTAAGATCCATGAAACAAGCATATTTCCTAGATCTAGTTGGGGGACATTTTTTGTTAACGTTGACCTTCAATCTTGGTTTTTTTTTAAAAAAATCTTCTAATTGAGAGACTTCAGATCCATAAAATATATCAAGGTATTGACATTGGGGGAAAAAGTGGACAGAGAAAGGTTTTGTTCCCTTTTTGTAACACTGGAACTTATGGACATTCAACGAAGTTTAATGTTGGAATATTCAGGACAGTACTTCCTCATGCACTGCGCAGTCAGACTATGGAACCTGATCCCATTGGAGGCAATGATGGTGGCCACCATCTGAATGACTTTAAAAGAGGGTTAGACAAGTTCATGGAGGAGAGGGCAATTGATGGCTACTGAGCTGGACCATAAAGAAGGCTGATCGCCGAAGAATTGATGCTTTTGAATTATGGTCTGGAGGAGACTCTTGAGAGTCCCATGGACTGCAAGAAGATCAAACCTATCAATTCTTAAGGAAATCAGCCCTAAGTGCTCACTGGAAGGACAGATCCTGAAGCTGAGGCTCCAATACTTTGGCCACCTATGAGAAGAGAAGACTCCCTGGAAAATACCCTGATGTTGGGAAAGATGGAGGGCACAAGGAGAAGGGGACGGCAGAGGACAAGATGGTTGGATAGTGTTCTCGAAGCTACCAACATGAGTTTGACCAAACTGCGGGAGGCCGTGGAAGACAGAAGTGCCTGGCGTGCTCTGGTCCATGGGGTCACGAAGAGTCAGACATGACTAAACGACTAAACGACTAAACAACCACAATGCCTATGCCCTGCCTTCACAGTACTCTTCTGAAAACCAGTGGTAGGAGGCAAGAGAGCTCTTGTGCTTGGGTTCTGCTTGTGAGTTTCCCACAGGCATCTGGTTGGACACCTTGAGAACACGATGCTGGACTAGATGGGTTTAATCCAGCAGGTTCTTCTTGTGTTCTTATGTTCACCCTTAACCTTGTACTTGACATATAGCACTTGCAATCAAGCTCCATTTCCTTTCTGGGTTTTTGTTTAAATTTAAGTAATTTAATGCAGCTGGACTGTTGGTGCATCATCATGTAAATTTGAGAGTGCTCAGACCTTTTGACCTACTGGAATTGAGATGTTAAGTCTGTTGCTCCGAGCGGCATTTCAGAAGCCACATGGGCTTCTCTGTATGGCTCGTTCGCAATGACTCAATTACAGAGAGCGTCTTCTAGAGAGCAGAACATTCTACACCCCTTCTCTCCTGCTCACATGACCTTGATTTCTCCACCATGTAAGCACTAAGCATATCCCATGGTCTCACATGCTGTCCACTTACAACCCAGCCCATGTGTCTTTGCTTTTAGAAACTAAAAAGTTTATAAAGCCTTTGAAGACAAGAAGTGTGTGGGATGGAGATATTGAGCCCTTGGCACCTGACCTACCCCAGAGTTATAAAAGGTAAAGGGACCCCTGACCATTAGGTCCAGTCGTGACCAACTCTGGGGTTGGGGCGCTCATCTCGCTTTATTGGCTGAGGGAGCCGGCATACAGCTTCCAGGTCATGTGGCCAGCATGACTAAGCTGCTTCTGGCTAACCAGAGCAGCACACAGAAACACTGTTTACCTTCCCGCTGGAGCGGTATTTATTTATCTACTTGCACTTTGACATGCTTTCGAACTGTTAGGTTGGCAGGAGCTGGGACTGAGCAACGGGAGCTCACCCTGTCTCTGTGATTCGAACTGCCGACCTTCTGATCGGCATGTCCTAGGCTCTGTGGTTTAACCCACAGTGCTGCCCCAGAGTTATGGTTTTTGCTAAAAAACCTTTATTGTCCAATTCACTCGAAACCGTCAAATGTTGCAGTGGAACTTGTGCCGGTGTTTGGTACTGCTTTGGAGTGAATTGGACGACATCAGGTTTGGGGCTAAAGGTTCACCACACGGGTTACGGCTCCATTTTGTGGAGCGCTGTGAAATGTGGAGTTTTTAACGCCAAATATGAAAGGAAGCCTTGCCCCGAGCTTTGGCGCTGCTTTTGAGTGAATCGTACAATGTTGAGTTTTCAGCTAAATCTTGACCCCGCAGATTAGGGCCCTGAGGGGACATTTTGTGGGGACAGTGTGAACTGTGCAGTTTTGACCAACAAACCTTGGAGGGAGCTTGTGCTGGTGTTTAGATCCACTTACGTGTGAATCAGACGATGTTGGGTTTTTGGTTAAATCATGATGCCGCGGATTAGGGAGCCGAGGGGATCATTTTGTGGGGCACTGTGAAATGTGTTGTTTTAACCATTAAACATTGAAGTGGGACTCGTGCTGGTGTTTGCAGCTGCTTTGGAGAGAATTGGATGACGTCAGAGTTCAGTGAAAACTCATCAGAGACAGTTACAGTTGCAAATGGCAACAAATTGTGCAAGGAAAAGGAGCAGGTTGGCTCAAGTGTGTTGCAAGTAGAAAAAACTGTTTGTAATGAAGTGAGAGATGTAGTTTACTTGCCCGAATTAAGAGTTTGCTGAGTGCGACAACCCTGACCAAGCGTGGTTTTAATGTAAATTTGAATCACAACAATTGTGCAGTTGCCAAAGATGGTGTTTTGTATGGACCTTTATCCGAAAACCCAACGTCATCCAATTCACTCCAAAGCAGTACCAAACACCAGCAGAAGTCCCACATAAGGTCCAGATCTGATTGCACCCCTAAGCTGTGAACCTGATCTTTAAGGAGAAATGCAAATTTATCCAAAACAGGTTGAACACTGCCTCCTTGGTCATAGGAAGCACTTAGCAACAACACACACCTCCAGTTCATCTGGATTAAATTTCAATGTATTAACTCTCATCCAGATTTATTACTCCCAGGCACAAATGATACATGGCAAATGGTGGGGGAAAGGGAGAGGTAGTATTAGATTAGGTATCACATACAATGAAATTGGTTTCAGGTTTATGATTACACTGGCGTAGATTAGATTCATAAGCATGCATTTATATTGTAGGGAAATCCAGTCTTTTGTAGTGTTTTAGTTACCTTGCTACTGAGGAGCACAGAGTGGTTAAGGGATTGCTATTCCATGTTATTGCTATTCCATGTATATCCTTTAGAGGAAACACTGAAAGTATGAAGAACCCATTCCAGGCCAGATGGCTGCAGTGGGCTCCCCACTCTCCCCTCATAAAGCACCTCCCAGCCTCCAAGCGATAGTCATTCCTGTTCATGCAATACTGTTTTGGAACTTCTACAATCCTGTACAGAACAAAGCAACCCAGAAGTTCAAAGTGATTGCTGAGAAACAGATTCCCCTTCTTGAGACCTCCTAAGGAGCCTGGAACTGGGTGTTCTAGCTAGCGGTGTCTAGCCAGACAGCTCCACATTAGAGAATGTGCGTCATTTGCTGCCAATTTGCTACGAGATATCAGCATCTTGTCCAGTGGAGGTCCTTTTCATGTTTTTTCTCTCCTCTTATTTTATTCCATCTGGAGAAGGGAAGAGATTTTAGGGGAATCAGATAAGAAGGAGCATATTCATATATCATAAAATCAGCTGCGGATTGGTTCCTGGACAAAAAAAAAAACACCCTCCACAGTGCAAGTTGCCAACTGAGAGATGGGTAGTTGTTAAAATTCAGTCCAGATGGCTGTAGAGCAAGCCTAACTAGGGAGCAAGTATAATGCAGCCATTGGGAGCATTGGCTGTATGCCATATATATATATCACTCAAGAAATCACTCAAGGTATCTCTCAAGTAATTAAGGAACAAAAGAAGAAAAGGCACACTAGCCTGGGAACTTCCTCTCTGCCCAGAACATTGGAGGCTAGACACCACACCCCCTCTACAGTATTTATAGGAACTCAAACATTGAGATCCCGCTCTGTTCCAGTAACAAGAAGCCGAAAGCACCAGCCTGAAGATGACGAGTGAGACCTCGTCGAAACGTCGCCTAGACACCCCAACTTTTACACGGGAAGACACCCGAGGACACCAAAACCTGCATATATATATATATATATATGTAAAGGTACCCCTGCCCGTATGGGCCAGTCTTGACAGACTCTATAGGCCGGGAGCCAGCGCTGTCCGCAGACACTTCTGGGTCACGTGGCCAGCGTGACAAGCTGCATCTGGCGAGCCAGCGCAGCACACGGAACGCCGTTTACCTTCCCGCTGGTAAGCGGTCCCTATTTATCTACTTGCACCCGGAGGTGCTTTCGAACTGCTAGGTTGGCAGGCGCTGGGACCGAGCGATGGGAGCGCACCCCGCCGCGGGGATTCGAACTGCCGACGTTCCGATCAGCAAGTCCTAGGCGCTGAGGTTTTTACCCACAGCGCCACCCGTGTCCCATATATATATATATATATATATTACCGTCTTGCTGAGAAGCTTCAGCCAGTCATTCTCTCTCAGCATCAATTTCTCCATGACATGGGGATAATAATGCTGGCCTACCTGACAGGGCTATCTGCAGTAAATACTAACATACTTTATCTGAAGTGCTTCATGCACCTAGACCACACACACACAGCATCTCAAAGATGCTGAAGAGTAATGGCCAACATATGCACCCAGGACAAACAGCAAGATGAGAGCTCTACTGAACCACACTTTTCTTTTCACATGTGTCATGGCCATATTGGTTCTTGAACCGGCAACTTGGGGTGCTTCCAGGCTGTTGCTATTTCGGAGTGGGATTCAGTTGCATACTGGCAAATTCAGGCTGCTCAGTTAAAACTGACTTGCAGATCTTGTGCAATTCGCATGCTTCTCTCACCAACCAACTACAATGGTACCTCGGTTTAAGAACAGCCCTGTTAACGAACTATTCAGGTTACAAACTCTGCAAAACCGGGAGTATTGCTCCGGTTAGCGAACTTTACCTCGGTTAAGAATGGGACTCAAATGGTGGCGGCGGGAGGCCTCATTAGGGAAAGCGCACCTTGGTTTAAGAACAGTTTTGGTTTAAAAACGGACTTCTGGAATGGATTAAATTCATAGACCGAGGTACCACTGTACCCCTAAAATCAGACTTTTTCCCAATAAGGAAAGTGTACTGGAAATGGAGGAATAACATACTTGATGCAATGCCATCTATGCTCCCTGCGAATAAATCAGAACAAATGCCAATTAACCAACAGACATGGCCAATGCAGGCAGGGCAGCACAGCTCACCTGTTAGAATTCTGCTCCATGATTGCAGTCATGGGATTTTTGTCTATCACATGACGGTATATGTTTTGACTCCACAAAGTGGGAAGTGACGGAGACAGGAGGTTTGTGTTACTGTGTTCCGTGAAGTGGGGCTATTGTCCTTTGTTCTTTCTCTTTACTGTCTGATGCTAGAGAGAGAGGGGGAGCCATGTTGCAGTGCTCCCTGTGTGTTTCTTTGTAAATAAAGTAGATTAGCCAAAATGCTGAGTTGCTGGGGTTCTGTCACGCAAGCTGCGAAGACTCTGCGGATCCCTAAGTGTGCCGATGTCTGTTGGTATCGGTTGCTGTGATGTTCGGGCAGAATAAAGCTTTCGAAGCTCCCGAACAATCTACCAGGGCCCTACTCGAGTGTAGGGAAAGCTTCCCAATGGCTAGCATGACTGCTAGTTCCTGAGAGCGGGAGGGACAGTGGTGCAGAAACAGGAGCTGATTGCCCCACTGCTATGTCCACACAAAGCTCCCCACCCCTCCCCTGTCCCCATCTCAGGAATTGGCAACAATGCTTGGCATTGGGAGGGCAGGTGGGCCATGCCACCCTGCCTGTTCCATCCCACCAACCCTTCCTGCAAACAGGTAATATGGAGGTGACCTGTATAATAACCTCACAACTATTAAAAGAATAGAACAAACCAACAACAACACCATTAAGCAACATTTTAAAATATACACAGTGTGCCATAAAAGCACCCTGACAAGTTTTAATGTGACAAGTTTTAGGACTTGTCCAGAAGCCAATAAAGAGGGTACATGTGAGTATTCCACAAATATGTGTGCAGATGGGCCATTGCATATACAGATAGAACTTGAGCACTCTTCAAGCTTTCATAATCAGTGTAAAATGCATGAGAAGAGGCAAAGAGGCAAAGAGGCAAAGAGACAAGAGTGGTGACCTCACCCTTCTTGCCATTTTTGTTGTGTATGATTTGGAGGGTGACCTTTTGAAGCAGGGAGACCACTCTACCTATGTAGGCTCCTTTGACATTTTAGAAAGCTGATTCTAATGTGCCCAGGGTGACTCCATGTATGCAAGAAGTTCCCACTTGAGGAAGTCATCCAGCTCATGGAGAGTGACAAAAATAGCAAAAGAGCCGAGTTCCCACTCTTGTCCTCATGCCCCTCCTTGTACGTTCACAGTGATTATGAATGCCTGAAGAGGGTTATAGCAGTATCATCTCAAACTGAAGGATTTTAATTTAGATGTGACCCTCTTCTGGTCATCAAAGGATAGCTCTGGCATCAACGCACCATCACTTGATATCTTTACACTGGGTTCCTGACACGTGGGTGTGTAAACCAGTCCTTGGTCCATGGTCCCTAGCTTAAATGAAGGAGGGTATCCATTACCCAAGGATGCTTTGAACAGATTTTGTGAATGGGCCAAACTTAGGGAAAATGGAATTCAGCGTGCATCTTACAACATCAGAATTTCAGGTTGTACTCACCACCAAAGAGATACTGGTATTTGTAATGCATGAACATCAGAAGCTGCTTATAGCAAACCGGACCCCTGGTGCATCTAGCTCACTTACTGCCTACAGTCAGACTGCTAGTGACTTGCAAGGGTTTCAGGCAGGAGTCTTTCCCAGGCTTACCAAGAGATACACGGCATTGCTCCTGGGACCTTTTCCATGCAAATCATGTCCTCTTCCACAGAGCTACAGTTCTTCCCCATGCACCCTTAATTTTCTGTCTATAGAAGAGCTTTCACTGTTGATCTAACACACATTTATGCCCCCATGCCCATCACTTCAGCTCTAATTGTAATTCAGCTGCAAGTGCTGTGGCTGGACAACATTGATCTTTACGTATTTGTGCTTTGTTTTGAACTGTCAGTACTCAATACAAAACAGTAGTTGAGGGCTGTCATATTCTTCCATTGAGCTGGACATTAACAGACAAGAGTAAGGACAAATAGTCTGGAGATGAAGTGATGGGGAGACAGCTTCACCTGTTGTCATTCAGCCTGTCAGGCAGCCATAAAACACGGGGGAGCTGTGCTAGAACACAACAATGGGAGAACTCTGGACAAAATGCAATCTATACTCAATTCACTTTCAGCTGCATTGGAGACCCAGCTGACCAAGAGTCACTCAACTGCATTAAATGGTCCTACTCTTAAGGTGTTTCATAGGGAGCTCTTGTTGCCTTAAAAGCAGCAATCAAAGCACTGAAAATGGGCCAATTAGCAAGAAATTTCACATGGTACGTTCTGTGACTCCCATGTTACAGCCCTAGTGCTGGGCTCCATGTTAATGTATCTCTGTGAGATGTGGCCTTCAGAAGGTTGAGTCTTCACATGCCTGGCATACTGCTGCCAGTTCCGTAACTCAGGCGTCTCTAGAAAGAACACTTTTGAAATCTATCCTGTGCAAAATTCCTGTGTGTGCTTTGCAACTCAGAGCTAAAGGAGATGTCCCTGTATTCTGCAATTCAGACATATTCTTCAATATTATGTGACCATTGCACCAAATTTTTTATATTGAAGCCTTGTTATGCAGTGGTGTGAAACCAGTTTCGAATTTAGTGCATCAGTTCTCACAGCCCCCTCATATTTAACTGGTGGTAGTTAGCTAATTCAGACAGATATAATACTGATGGCACATGATGGGGTAATCTTCAAGGCATATGACTTGAGCATGTCTTGTGGTGTCTTCTTTCTAGAGGACCACAGATTCCTCACCTCCTTGTTTTAGGCATGTTCCTAATGTGATAAAGTGCCACAAAATAACCTTCACATGGGTTCGTTTGACACTAAGAAGAGACTCTTTTTCAAAGCATCACCTTCTTCACAAAATAGGATACTTAAATATAGCAGATCACCCTGTCTGCTTTTGTGAGAACATAACTAGAACGATGTCAAGCAATAAATTCTTACATTGCATAAGATTTCGAAAACAACATTATTGAAAAGTGTATAAGTGGTATTCTTTGCCCAATTGTACAATTACACATTTTGTTTTCCTCCTGCATGTTAATTATTAGGATCCTGTCCTAGAATAATTGCCCTCCTAGAACAATTATTAAAGTGTGAAATTTGATGCGCAGGCAGTGTTTACAAAGGGACAACGGTGATGCTCATACTTTGGCCTCATAACTTGCGAATATTCAAGAGTGAGAACGAGGGTCACCAGCCCCTGCATATTTTTCTTTCATTAACTTGACATTTTGTGGGGCTTTAAAATGTTTTGAGAAAGCTCTTTGCAAGGGCTTAATAAGGGGTTGATCGTTTTGTGCTTCAGCTATTTAATAACTGCACTGAAGTAAAATAATGCTGATGTAGGGAAAGAAATATGTGTTTTATCCATCCCAGCATTTTTTTTTTAATTGGCAAAGCATATTAATTGGCAGCACTGAACTGCAAAAAAATTGAATTTTCAATATATCTAGCAAGACTTTTGGCATCTCTCTCTACTACACTGTGATGAGGATACTCTTCCCCTATGTGCTGTTGGTTTTCTGGATCAAGGATGAGCTACCTGAGGCGAACTTGACCCAGACAGTTGGAGTCTGGACCATGGAACAGACAATTACAGCCAGTGTCATGTTCCAATCCTTTTCCCAGTGGAACGTTTGGTGATGGCTATGCTCTGGTCTCCTGGTGCTCCTTGTAAATATTAAGATCGCCCTCAACATGCTGAAGCCAGCTTGACTGGAGTGGCTCAGGACTTCATGTTGCCGTGACAACCACAGGGTGGTCCCAACATATTGTCAGGCCAACACATGTAGCTGGGCATACTCTGGATTTTATTTTCATGGTTGGGTAGGGAGAGGGTGATCCAAAGGTGAAGGATGTTAAAACAGACCCTGTGTCATGGTCAGAACACCTCCTGTTGTTTTTTAGACTCACGGTGGTCTTTTCCCTTTGTGGGGATGCAGGACCTTTTAAGACAGTCCACCTCCCAAGTCAAGTGGTGGAGCCAGAGCCAATGAGAGGGAGAAAACAGTGGGGAACATTAGGCCCTTAGATGTTGCTGGACTGCAACTCCCATAATCCCTGACTATTGGCCATGCTGACCAGGACTGTTGGGATTTGGAATCCAGCAGCACCTAGAGGGCCCCAGGTTCCTTATCTCTTGATAAGTAAGACATAATACAGGTGGGGGCTGGCTGAAGGGAGACTGAGGTTGGCGGGGCACAGCACCATATGCAGTGCTGGATTTACATTTGGGGGGGCCACTCCCCCCAAAAAAAAACTAAAGAAAAGAAAAAAAACCCCTGGATGTATATTTCCAAAATATAAGATAAAAAACAAATAAAATGGCTTTAGATACCTATTAGGTCCATAAATTACCATATAGCATATATTCAACACAAAAAACAGCAACAATTTGTTGTTGGCAAAGAACAGCTGGACATATAAAGGGCCCCATTATGAGCTTAGGGCCTAATCAAACCTAAATCCGGCCCTTCCCATGCCTCAATGGACCAGCCTCTGTTATTTTGTTGAGGCAGAGGGTATCTCCTTGACGACAAATTTGTGGAAAGTTTTAGAAATCTTATAAATTGCAGATCATGTCTGATAAATGTAGAAAGAGTGGTGGGCATAATATTTGCTGAATGGACGAGTAGCTGCTGGCTGGAATGTCTGCTCATGTCCTTCCATTATGGCAGGAATGGGGAGCCAGTGCCCCTCTGTTGTTGGACTTCAACTTCCATCATTCCCAGCCAACATGGCCAATGGTCAGGCATGATGGGAGTTGAAGTCCAGCAGCATCCAAAGGGCCACAGGCTCCTCAACCTTGTGTTATGGACTAAGGCTGCATCTCATGCTAGTTGTACTTAAAGCAGACCCATTGACGTAAATGGACATCACTAACTTAAACCCACTACAGTGGTATCTCGGGTTAAGAACTTAATTTGTTCAGGAGGTCCGTTCTTAACCTGAAACCGTTCTTAACCTGAGGTACCACTTTAGCTAATGGGGCCTCCCGCTGCTGCCGTGAGATTTCTGTTCTCATCCTGAAGCAAAGTTCTTAACCCGAGGTACTATTTCTGGGTTAGCGGAGTCTGTAACCTGAAGCGGCTGTAACCTGAAGCATCTGTAACCCGAGGTACCACTGTGATTTCTGGTATCCACTCTGAGTAGAGCTTAGTTCATGGATAAGCAACATAAGACCCGGGGGCTGGATCCAGCCCAATCTCCTTCTCAATCCGGTCTGTGGACGGACCGGCAACCAGCGTGTTTTTACATGAGTAGAATGTGTCTTTTTATTTAAAATGCATCTCTGGGTTATTTGTGGGGCCTGCCTGGTGTTTTTACATAAGTAGAATGTGTTATTTTATTTAAAATGCATCTCTGGGTTATTTGTGGGGCATAGGAATTCGTTCATCCCCCCCCCCCGATATAGTCTGGCCCCCCACAAGGTCTCAGGGACAGTGGACCAGTCCACTGCTGAAAAGTTTGCTGACCCGCAGAAGCCTTAATTATAGCAACCCCAAATCAACAAAATCCCACACATATTTACAAGTATTTTGTTGCTACTATTCTTTTTATTGTGGACTAGGAATTTAAAAAGAAAAGAAGAAACGAGATGGGGGGGGGGGGAAACCATGGTTCTAGTTTCTATGGCAGCTACTAGAATTAACGTTCATGTGCTTCAGGATTTGATCAAAGCCATGCAGATTTCTAATCACCTTGCCTATGCAGGCTCACTTCAATTATATTACAGTCCAGACTACTATTAACTTGGGATTTGGCTAATACATTCCTGCACTAATACTGAGATTATGCTGTTTTCCCTTTCATTGTAAAGCTTTATTACAAGGCTCTGACATACACAAGCCTGTTTAATAATGTCTGCCCAGTTAACTAAATTATAATTTGCCCGTGTTTAAAACGACTTTTTCCATATCACAGTACTAAAGAGAGGGGCGTGGGGGAATCACAGCTCCCTAATACAGGTTTTACAGTTCCTGGGAGATACGCAGTATATAACACCTGAAAAACTGACAGACGTCTGCTGAAAGCTACCTAAGAAAAAGAAATCAAGTCTGGCACACAATTGTCTGCAAAATGAATCTAATGTTGAGATGCCCACAAGCTGCCTATTTTTCATTATTTATGATTGGCAAACAGGCTTTACATTGCTTGGGGACTCTTTGGGAATATTACTCATTTTTTTTATCATGTTTCCACATGGTGATTCATTCTAATTATGGAATTCTGCCTACACAGAAAAACAGAACACCGTTCTCTTCCAAAATTACTTATTCAGATTGCAGCTAAATTACAGAAATGTATCCTGCTAACAGGCAGAGAAAAGAGACTATTTAAAGGTATCCAGCCTATGTAAGAGAGGCAGACAATTTAGGGCTCATCCACACCGCACATTTCTAGGTGCAGGTCTGGGCTTTCAAAGTCCAGGTCCGAACACGTTTCTTTCTGCCCTGCTGCTTTCCCCATGAAAACCCACTCTTTACTGAGGAATCAAAACAAATGGCAATCTGCAGAAAACCTGAATTGCTGTTTGTTCAGATTCAGCATTAAAGAGCAGCTTTTCTTGGGGAAAGCAGAGGGGCAGAACAAATAAAAATAAATAAAGCACTCAGACATGGATCAGGAAAGTGCCTAGATAGATGGCCATTTCAGCAAATACATGGAGGTTGGGTACTAGGACCAGCAAGGTGTAGTAATTTTGGGCGCAGGGACAGTGGGTTCAGCCTCCTTCCCCACCTTCACAATTACTGTGGATGTGGAGATAACCCCTGAAAAGAACTACAAACCAATCCCTTAAGCTCTAGTGACCAGTGGTATAGTGTGGGAGGGGTCCCACAGGGGTGGTTACCCAGGGCACAAAATGGTTAGAGGGCGCAAAATGTTGACATCCTGTGCTGCCTCAATGTACCTGCATGCTTCCAGTGATGGGCTCTGTTGAAAATAGCTTCTCCATGCAAACCAGGAAGTGACTCTTATCTCTCTGTCTGCAATCTTCTGGGTGATGCAGATGCTGTTAGGTCGTTGAATGAGCATGCGTACTCTCTCCCTTTCCTTCTTCCCAGCCCCCAGCCCCAGTGGCCCCGGGTGCTAGCAACCCATGCTATGCTGCTGCTAGTGATGGACAGCCTTTTTTTCTGCTACAGAACACCAGATCTAGGATCTAAGATTGGCGCTTAGCCTATCCCCGGTATATAAGCTGCAGCAACAGCCAGCATTCACATCAATGTAGCCACACACAAGTGAAAGCACACCCTCTCTCATTCACCTTGACATGTCTCTCAAATCTTCTGTAACAAAAAAAATATTTTCGCTTTCATTCCAGTTAGCTTGCCGCTACTTTAAATCTACCCCATGCTTGGGCATATGACCACTTTGACCCCTGAAGGAAACCAAGTGCAGAGAACGAGACGGGCAAGCTACACTGGGAAAGCTCAGACTCTTAAAACTGCAGCCGAGATCCTAATTGAGTTGTTGCTCTAGGGTATGGCGTCTGTAGCATAATGATTAATCCAGTCTCACACCTAGCAGAGCACGTTGCATAAACACAACAATAAAAACACCCACCCACAGATCACCTGCCCTATGAATGAATGCAAGGTCCCATCTGTGCTGTGCATTTGAAGCTGGATTATCATGCCAGTCTAAACAGTCATGGCTTCCCTAAAGAATTTGGGGAACTGTGGTTGCTAAGGGTGCTGAGAATTGTAATTTGCAGAGAGGTATTAGGGAGGGTTGCCATATGTCCAGAATTTCCCAGACGTAGCTGGAATACCACAGCTGGAAGCAGTGTCTTGGTGGAAATGTCTGGGGAAATCTGGACATTTGGCAACCCATGTCAGCAGTGTTGTTTGGGAAATTTTTCCCTTTTTTGCGATTTTGCCAAAGTAGCTCAAGAACTTTGGGCAAAACTTTAAAAAATAACTTTTGTGTCTGGATTTTCACTTTTTGAAATATGGCAACCGTATATTAAAGGTAAAGGGACCCCTGACCATTAGGTCCAGTCGTGCCCGACTCTGGGGTTGCGGCACTCATCTCGCTTTATTGGCCGAGGGAGCTGGAGTACAGCTTCTGGGTCATGTGGCCAGCATGACTAAGCCACTTCTGGGGAACCAGAGCAGCGCACGGAAATGCTGTTTACCTTCCCGCCGGAGTGGTACCTATTTATCTACTTGCACTTTGACGTGCTTTCGAATTGCTAGGTTGCCAGGAGCAGGGACTGAGCAACGGGAGCTCACCCCGTCGCGGGGATTCGAACCGCCAACCTTCCGATCGGCAAGTCCTAGGCTTGGTGGTTTAACCCACAGCGCCACCCACAACCCTATATTAGGAGACACCTATTTCCCTGAGAGAGACAATTCCCTAATAAGAGGGATTGACTGTTCAACCACTTTTCAAATTGCTGCTCTGTGAGGGGAACAGAAGGTCTCCTAACAATTCCCAGAATTAAAGTGATATGATACTGCTTTAAATGTACAATGCAGGTAAGTCCTGAGTGTCACATAAAGGTTTGAGGAGTGGGTCTGTGCACTCTCATCCTGGACAGATAAGCTGGGTCTGTGTCATCTGAAAAACAATTCCAATATGGGTACAGACTGGGAAAGATCTCTAGTTAAAAAGGCTTGTTGGAAGAAGTCTTCATGAAGTACTGACAATATATTGAGTAGGATTGAAAGGTCAGGGAAAGACCTACAACTGCTGCCAGTCAGAGGAGACAATCTGTATTAGGTAAGACAAAGTGCAAGGCAGCTTTGTGTGCTTCACCCCCCCCCCCAAAAAAATACTTGCTACCTAGATGAATGAGATTTTCTGGATGAGTGTCATGTTATGAAACCAAAAGACAGCAGTTGCCAAACATTATGCTAAGTCCTTCTGTATTTGGAATGTTGTTTCCTGGAGCCGCAGCTTATTATATGCTTTGTGCTTAGGCACAGATAATGCGGTGCAAGAACACACACGTGTACCAGCCCAGTTATGAATGGCACATGTGTGTACAGACTGCAGCAACCCCTCTTAAAAACTGGAAAGGGAGGGGAGTGTGACCCAAACTTTGCTGATCACTGATCACGTGTGCAGTAGTACCTCTACTTACGACCACCTCTACTTGGGCCCGATCCAAGTTGCGACCATGGCAAACCTGGATGTAAATACCGGGTTTGCCGTGATTCACGCATGCGCAGAAGCGGCTTCTGCCATTTGCGCATGCGCAAAAACGGCTGCCACAATCTATGCATGTGTGCTGTCACCAAATGCAGCTGCGCACAACGGCGCTTCTACCAGCAACCCGGATCCACTTATGGACGGACCTCCGGAACTGATTACGCCCATAAATAGAGGTTCCACTCTATTTAAACTAGAAAAACATGACTTATTGTTTTGCATGCACCATCCATCGCTGATTCAGGTGTTTTGCATTCAGGTATCTGCACCAAAGTACAAAACAGACCATAAGAAGAAGCAAGTGAAGAGGGTGATTTCACAACTAGAGAAGCTTGAAACCTAAACTCTTCCAGTTTGGATAAGCCTCACCCCAGACTGACTTGAATTCAACTCCAGCTCATGAAGAAGCTTGCTCTCATCCAACTCCTTCCTCCTCACCTTGTTTGAAATGATATCTCCAACTTAACCTAAGAAGCGGACAGCAGTGGGCTGTAGCTCTGTTCTCCCCCTCACATAATAGTTAACCATGTTAAGGAGTCTGTCTCCTCAGAACCTCCAAGTGTCATTATAAATCATTTCCCAGAAGTCTTTTACTTTTTTACATTCCCACCACATGTGGTAAAATGTGTAGGGCATCTCTGTTTTCATCAGAGAAATGTTGGAGGGTATGCTCCCTACATAGGGCTAGGGTGCCCTGTTTATGGTTCCAATATGGTGTCACATCCAGGAAATAATAACATTAATGATAGTTTTATTATTTGTACCCTGCCAATCTGACTCAGTTGCCCCAGTCACTCTGGGTGGCTCCAACATAAAATAATAATAATAATTACCCCTATACAGGGCTGCCTTCAGATGTCTTCTAAAGGTTGTATAGTTACTTATCTCCTTGATATCTGATGGGGGAGGCATTCCATAGGGTGGGTGCCCTTTTCCTAGTTCCCTTTAACTTCACTTCTTTCAGTGTGAAAGTCCTGGGATGCTTAGCTTCAGGGGTAGAACCAACCCTGGAGTCTTTTGGACCACATTGGATCTATGTTTTTTTTTTTTTTAAATGGCTTCTCACAGTGCTAGAAAAAAGTGTGGGTGCAGGGAGGAAAGCTTATCTAGGTACATTTTTGGGGATTGTGCTTCTCTCACAACTCTGTTTGCAAGGCACATAGCATCTCAAAGAACAGAGAGTTTTTTTATGAACAAATTCAATCTAAATTTGGTGTTCCATGTATTTCCTGCAGCTGTGTATCTTCTATTTGTGTAGCAGTGGGTTCAATGGCACACTGCTTATTAGAATAGTTTCCAAATGCTCCAGTAAATCTCCATGGAGAGCTACCTCTCTCTCTCTCTTTCGCATACACACACGCCCCTCCAATTCCGCCTGAAAAGTGGGTAGAAACGGAGATGTTTAATCATAGGAGTCCCGTGTTTTTAAATAAGGTGAACAGCATGCGTAGAACAAAAAATAAAATAAAAAATGCATTATTCATGGGATCATACTGTTTCTAAAGCTTAATAAAGAATTTGATTAATAATCTCAGCACATGTCCCACATACTTCTGCCCTGGTATGCATACAGATGCAACGTATAAGATTAGATGCGACTTGTAATCTCCTCTTGTCATTTGTGCTTTTCAGGCATTCGGGATATGGTGGAGTTGAGTCGGGTGGCAAAGCCAAGCTAAGGAACGTGGAATTGTTTTCATTCCAGAGAAGGCGTGGGTGGTCCTCCTCCCCACTGGCCCCATTGCCACTCTCGTTGCACAGATTTGGATATTTCAGAGACAAAAATCTATACTCGACGCCTAATGGACCAATAGGGAGCAGAGTTTCCACTGAAATCAATGGCAAACACCCATACAGTTTGCTAAAACATGGGGCCTTTCTTATACTGAGTTCAGCGGTCCATTAGCCTTGTCCAGCAGCTGCTTTCTATGGTCACAGGCAAGGCTGTTTCCCAGTGCTATCACCTAAAACACTTTAACCAGAAAAGCAAAGAATTCAACCTTGGATCTTCAAAATGCAAAGTATATGGCGCAAATTTGTGGGCGCCATTCCCCAAGCAAGTTTGACTTCTGTGGGTGTGACAGTGGATGTGCAAGACCAATGAATGTGCTAGACAGGGAGACACGCACTGTCTTGAATGAGCTATTTAGTCTTACTGAAATGCGTTTTGCTTCCCTGGATGTTTTTATTCTGTGTGAGGAATTCAAGGCTGCATTATGGCAATTGTTCTGTCAGTGCAAGCATTTCAGCTTGTCATATGGAACAATCCCCCTCTTCTTCCCCTGCAAGCTATTCTCCTAAGCCCCTCCCCTGAGTCAATTGCGGGAGCATGGAAGTGTGTGTGGGGGGGGCACTTCTGCTAATGATAATCATCAATTGAAACTGGCTAAATCGTTGATTTTTTCCAATTTGAAATTTTTGTTTTGTTTTGTGATACTACTACTACTACTACTACTACTACTACTACTACTACTAGTAATAATTCTATCCTTTATATTCCGCCCATCTGGCTGGGTTTCCCCGGCCACTCTGGGCTGCTCCCTGCAAAATAGTAAAATCACAATAAAGCATCAAACATTAAAAACTTCCCTCTGTGGGTTAAACCACAGAGCCTAGGACTTGCCGATCAGAAGGTCGGTGGTTCAAATCCCCCCGACGGGGTGAGCTCCCGTTGCTCGGTCCCTGCTCCTGCCAACCTAGCTGTTCGAAAGCATGTCAAAGTGCAAGTAGATAAATAGGTACTGCTCCAGCGGGAAGGTAAACAGCATTTCCGTGTACTGCTCTGGTTCGCGAAAAGTGGTTTAGTCATGCTGGCCACATGACCCGGAAGCTGTACGCCGGCTCCCTCAGCCAATAAAGTGAGATGAGCGCTGCAACCCCAGAGTTGGTCACGACTGGACCTAATGGTCAGGGGTCTCTTTATCTTTACCTTTTAAACAGGGCTGTAAACTGCTTTCTCCCCCTGTGTTTCAAATTCTGATAATGAGTGGGTGTCTATTGTAAGCTGCTTTGGGTACAGCTCACTGTAGGAATGCAAAATAGAAATAAAATCAATCAATCAAATTCTTCTGATGATTTTCCCAAGCAGGAACTAGGGCTGGGTGATATCTGGTTTTCAACATCGTGAAATATCAGCAGCTAAATATCGCTCACTGGACTGAGTAAGCCCCCTTACCACTCTGGCTCCTGCGAACAGGAGCTGCATGGGGGCTTGATCAGTAATGGGAACAGGCCTCCTATCAAGTTATCAGGCCCCAAGGTGTATAGGGCTTTATAATCTGTTACAAGCTTCTTGAGGCAAGAAGTCCAGAAGAGATACAAAATAATAATAATAATTGACAGATTTTTCATTTGCAAGGTTGAAGTGATTTTTTCAAAGGCTGTGTTTTATCTGCCAGGCCTATCTCTGTTACGTTTTGTTACTTTTTGTTAAGCTGCTTTGAGAAATCTCTATAATAATTAAAAAATAATAATGTATAGACATCCTTAAATGAAGATAGAAACTTGTTGGTTGATATCTTGGTGTTATCTCTTCTTGGTTTCCTTTTCCTCAGATGGACAGTTATGAAACAGACTTAGAAGGTCCAGCCACCCACACTAAGGTCACACAAACAAATTCACAAAGTCAGCACCATTAAGAGAGAATTCAAATAGCCTGCCCTATAGTACTGACAATGCCCTCTGAGATGATCAGAACTGATCAAAACCCACCATATTCTAGTAAGTTTGGCAGCAAAACAAAATCTCTGGAAACTAAATGGATTGCAAAACTTCCAATAACCCTGAATAAATAAATAAGTATTCCAGCCCTGTCAAACTATTTCAAGAATGGAACTCTTGAATAACCCTCACAAACTACAGGGGGTTTCACAGAACTGTCTCATTAAAAAGAAAAGGGGGAAAAAAGACAGAAGCTTTTGTCAAATACTTATGGATTCCAGGCAGTGCAGGATCTGTCACAAACAGAGGGAGCTTCCAGATGACCTACGTATGGAATATTCATCCCTATTTGTTTGCAGAAGGATTAGACGACTTCGGCTATTTAATGAACATTTGCATTACCCTCTCTGTTTCCTTATTGCATAAAGCCCGATTTTGTGAGGATGCAGGTTTCTAGTGCAAGAGCTCTCAAAAAGCTTTAAATGTGCAGCTGGAATTTGCCGGTATGTGACTGAATCCCAACTGAAAATAGCAACAGTTTGGAAACACCAAGAGACTTAAAATTTGTAACGGAAGATGAGAAATGTTTTAGACACGATTACTATTGTTACTGTTAAGTTTGCTATGCAGCTTGTTGTGATCTCTGCTGTGATGTGTGTGTGTTTTGCTGCTCCTTTTCTGGGTGTGGAATTTATTCTTTCATGCTTTTGTTTTATTTAATTTAGCTGTTCTCCATTATATAACTGTTCCCTTCAGTATGTAAACATAAAGGTCAATATAGCATAATGTCAAATGGGGCATTACATCATGTGAAGACACATCAAAACAAGAGCAGTTAATCTACAAGTTGTTTCATTCTCTCTCTCTCTTCCTTTGCCCCTAGCCTAAAGGTTTATAACACTCAATATCCTATGTTTTTCATAATTCTTGTCATGGGTGATCATAGGACAACTACTTCTGTATGTATTTTGCCTCAGTTTTCATTGTCCCCACCCCAAATTTCAGAGCTTGTAAAATTTCCCCCCTTATTTTGAACCCAAATGAAGTGAGGTGCGGGAAGATGGAGCAGTTGCACATTTTTACACAATGCCTAGTTAAGTTGCTCTGGCTATTTTATACACATTTTTTAAAAAGAGAGAGAGCGCAAAAATATTGTGAAGAATTAAAAATGGCCGTCCTTTGACTCCATTGAAAGCTTTGCTACAGTTCCTTAATGGCCCCAAGGAGGTGTTCTGGTCTTAGTATATTCTAGGAATAATATCCAGGGATGGGGGAGAAATTCACTTCAGGGTTTCTCCATGCTTCCTCTTGTCCTGCTGCTTTCCGCTGGGGAAATTGCTCTTTAGCACTCAATCGGAGCAAACAGCTATTTGGGGTTTCTCCAATTTAGAGCAAAAGAGTGGAGCAAGTGGGAAAACTGCTCAGACCTGTGCTTTCTAGCCATGGAGCAAGCAGAAGTGTGGACGAACACTCAGTTTGCATTTACAGTGGTACCTCAGGTTACAAACACTTCGGGTTACAGACTCCGCTAACCCGGAAGTACTACCTTGGGTTAAGAACCTTGCCCCAGGGTGAGAACAGAAATAGTACACAGGCGGTGTGGTGGCAGCACGGTGGCAGCGGGAGGCCCCATTAACTAAAGTGGTACCTCAGGTTAAGAACGGTTTCAGGTTAAGAACGGACCTCCGGAACGAATTAAGTTCGTAACCAGAGGTACCACTGTAAAGGGAAATCTACCAAACCCACAGCTTCCCTATCAATGTATGAACCAACACATAGCCATCTTTCAAAATCCACACTTCTCCAGACTTCGCAGTTTTCAAGCAAAGTAATGTGCACCAAAATAATAATAATAAATAAATACATATATCAGGGCAAGCATGCATATGTAAGAATGTCTATATTAGCAAATATTTTGGCAAAAAGAGCACAACATTGGGGGAAATTGCTCTGCAAAAAAAAAAGTGTATATATTAGGAGACATTCGCACCAAAATACTGATTAATTAAAAAATAAGAATTGCAAACTGTTATGAAAATGTGGATAAAAATGGGAACGTGAGAGAAACTGAAATTGACATATTTCCCATCCCTAGTCTCACTCTAACAGCCTTATGCTGATGTATACTAGGGATACATATGTGGCCCACATCCCATGCACAATATTGGATGCCTATTTCAGTTATTCCTTTGCAGATATGCTTAACTGTTCATGAGTAACCACTGGCACAGCCTCTTTGCCTTTCAGCCTTTTCTTTTCTCAGCAAAGGGAGACTTGCAATGGTGTGAAAAAAAATAGCTTAAATTGCTAGGTGGTTTTTTCCTCTGCTTCCCTTCCCCCTCTGCCTTCAAAATGCAGTTTCCTGGTTTAATCTATCAATGCTATCTACATCTTCTATTATGTGTCATCAGTGAATTAAAAGGTGTTTTCATGCTGCGCTGTGCTGAGATATCATTTTGCCTGTGAATACTTCACTACCATATGCCGATCCCCTACTGACTTGCGGGCGTCGTCAAGCACACCTACAAGAGTATTTCAAGGAGAATTCAAGAGGGATAGTTTTCAGGGCTACGCACTATTAGAGTGAATTAATGCTGGCAAAGATACAGACAGCCGATATGGATAAGAAAATTATTTTTGCCTTCGGAAGAGCCTCTGTCATGGCCCAAAATGTGCCATTTCCTTGTTACAAGTATATGGCAGCCAGTTAACAATTCAAAACCATCATAGGCAGACATTGACAGGGAATGAGAGCAACTCTGTCAAGTCTGTTGGAAAGGCAGTGTGGCCAGAACATCCTTGACCTCCAGACCTGAGCATTGATGTTTGCTGATGTCAGGCTTCAGGGAATCTGACCCCCCTCCCTCACGGCTGGCAGCCAGATATGGGAAAACAAGAAGTTCTTACCATGGTATTTTATTCAATATTCACAGAGAGAGAAGTCCAGTTGCACCAGGAAGTGATCTGACCATGGCACTTCTTTTGTTTCACTTTTACTTAATGTCAGATCACCAACATCCATAGAGGTGAACACCAGGTCTAAGGCATGTCCGTGGCTATGAGTTGGGCCAAACTTATTCAGGGACAGTCTCATGGAGGCCATGCTTTCCACGAAATCTTGAGCGACCCCTTGTAAGGTTGTGTCAGCATGGATGTTAAAATCCCCCAGGACAACCAAGCTAGGTGTCTCCAGGAGCACATCCCACCATGACATGAAGCAGCTCGGGCAGGGAATCCTTGGCACAGCTGGGAGGTCAGTATACCAAAAGGAATCCTGTACTGCCCCTATTCCCCAACTTCCAGAACATGCCCTCAGAAAACTGGGTCTTCCCAATAGGATGCCTGAGGGCTGAAGGACACTGAGTCTGTCAGCTGTCCCTCCCCTGGTGTTTCTTTCTCCTGCTGTTCCTCTCCCGATATTTCCCAGCTTCTCTCCACTGCAGCCTCTGAACTGTGACCTTCTGCAAACCACTGTTCTAAATCTATACTGTCCTCCTGTTCCCGGAAGTGTTCGGGGGGTGGTGGTGTCCCCACCATTTCTCCTCAGTCCAGTTCCTGACATCTGAGCTCCCCAATTTGGATTGCTTTGGGCTTCAGTGGTGGAATAAAATAGTGTTGTGTGTGAACTTGCATGTTGCCTGAGTCCCTTCTAATTCCTGGGGTCCTGGATCCAGCAAAGGTTAAAATTGTTGAACTAGCCAGGCAAGTTTATTGGTGAATTAATCAGTTTACCTATGTCCACTGTTACTATAACAAAGCAAGTTGCTCTGTGCCAGAGGGGAAATGGGTGAGTCCCCTCCCTCACCTGCAATCAAGAACTTTAGAAGTGATGCTCCTCTACATGAGCTTTCTGGCTAGGACTCTTATGATATCCCAAGCTCAAGGGAGGAAGATCCATGTGTGCAAGTCTACCCCTACTGAGACTATAAACAGCTTTATTCAAACATCTGCCAGGACCTCCAAGATGCTCGGTTACTTCACGGACTACTGACAACAGATATATGAGGATCTGACCTTCTTGATGGTGACACCACTCTTCCTTCCCCAAGGATGCCTTCGAGTGTGCTCTCCTGGGTTGACCCTTTGATGTGAACAGTCCAGGTTTTGCTCTTATCAGCTCTACCCATTCTGCCAGTCCTCACTGGGGTCGCTGTCAGCTGCCTCTCAGTTGTTGTGTGTTGGTGATGGAGGCACAGCAGCCTTGATATTTGCTGGGCTCCCAAATTTGGTTGGCTCTTGGCTTCAGTGGTGGAACAAAAGATGTTCTGCTAGGGGGAGATTGGCTGCCTGTGAAGGGTCCAGATTCCCTCCCACCCCACATTCACTATTGGGGTGCCAGGGTAAACTTCCTGGCATTACAGGCCATGACATACTGGCTCCAAGAGGTATATAATCATGCTAAATAAATAACAAATGAATATCATATATAGTCCCAATTCCAGAATGATGCATATCTCAAATCCAAAATGATTTCTGGCAATGGCAATGAATGGCACATTCAGGTTTTGGAAGGGTCGGTTAAAGTTCAATACTAGTGCTGATCTCTTCGGGCCAAGAGAGTGTGACACCGAAACAACAGCTGTGGGTGCAGACACAAGGTAGCAAGAGCATTAGGCTGTTATAAGGAACAAATGCTACACTAGATGGCCAGTGAGGCATTGCATCAGTTCTTCTGTTCTTGCAAAGAACTGGCCATCTTCATTTGCAAAACCTAGACAACGATCTTTTTAGCATTGATGAGCAGCACAACGATTCTAAGTGTAGAGTCAGTAGTGCTCAGGTGCTCCATTTAATGTTGGCACATAGGTTTGCCAGAAGGTAGGCATACTGTCATTCTTGACTTCTCTCTCTGTTTGGGCTCTTGACATCTCAGTAGGAGGATGTGTTCAAGTGCAGGTTGGCTGTCAATCAGTGTTCCATTCAGTTCCCTAGCTATTAAAAAAAAAAAGGCTTGAAGGCGAGGAATTGCTTTGAGTGAAGAGGCACCTCACACACCTTGCTGTTTTGGCAAACGTTGAAAATGTCAAGATTTCTCAACAGTCTAGGAAATTGCTTCCACTCTGGAATGCTCTGATTTAAAGACCTTCTTTTGCCCTTGAATAAAAACCAACAAAATAAGTCTAAAAGTCATGTTTGTTACTAGAAGTTCTTTCCCCTCGCAATCTGTTCTGCCTGACTGAAATGTTGAGCAGGCAGTGTTAGCAGGTGAAAGCTCAATACTGTGCAATTTATTTGCCACACAGTATTTAGCTCTTCGCTTGGCATAAAATGAAAAGAGACAGTTGGCACCATCCCACAAAAATAAATGTACACCAAGTCCTTCCCTCCCCCTTTTAAAAAAGGGTTGTATTCAGTGTAAGTTCTGCTTATCATAGACCCATTGAAATTAATAGGCATAACTAACATGTCTCAAAATTTCAATGTGTCTATGATGAGTAGAACTCATTGGAGTTCTACTCATCATAGACCCATCCAATAAAAAATGGCACCCTTTGTAGGGCTGGGGAGCATGTGGTTCTCTAGAAGTTGTTGGACTTCAACCCAACATCCCTGACCATTGTCCATGCTGACTTGGGCTGATGAGAGTTGGACTCCAAGAACATTAGGTGAGCCACCGCTTCCCCATCCCTGGTGTAGCTTGGCCAGGAGAGATTGTTCACTTCCTTTTAGCCTGTCAGACCCTAGCAACCATTGAATTTTGATTGCATCACTTCCTGCCGGCGGCATGAGGGAAGTGTGTGCATACGTAGTGCATACATAGATTGCTGCAATGTTGAGAGAGGTCCAAATGTGTGATTTAAAAACAACAGCACCTGGTTGGTAGGAACCTTCTCCTGATGTGGGCTTCGCCCTGTTTTCAAACTCAGTACATTCACAAATGTGACACCTTATTTGAAGACTGGGGAAACGGTATCAGATATATACCCACGTGAGGAAATGACATATCAGGTCAGAGCCCCTGTAGAAGTCTCCAGGCATCATGAAAGCAACATTTAGTCAATATATTATTTGTTTATTTTAATACTTGTATCCAAACTTTCCATCATTTGGGGAGCCACAGAAGACTTTCCAGCCACATTAAAACTAACAGTGAAAAGACATAAAACCAACAATTAAAAAAAATAGAGCAGGAAGAAAGAGAAGTTCATATTCAGAAGTATCACTGGCACAATTTATTTGGGTGGGTGAGTACATAGAGCTTGTAATTGTTTTGCTGGTGCTTTGTTAATTATTCTATACGATTTATGCTGTATTTGTGATGTTTGGTTATGTTCTGTCATGGTATGGTTAGCCGGTTTGGGATTTATTTGAATGAAAAGTTGCATAGAAATATAATGAATCAAATCAAACCAGGTCTCATTTTTTCATTCAGACAAGCAAAAGGCATGAGTAGAATTTCAAGGACGCATTCTAGCTAGACAAATAAGGGTTCAAAGGGAAGCCAGTGAGTGGTGTGACCTGGGGAGAGTTCCACATTCCAGCAGACCAGAATCATCTCTGTCTTGCCTGGATTGCTCCCTTTCAGCCAAATGATGCCACATTATCATTCAGAAGGTCAAACGACAGCTCAGCTTTGCGAAACCGGTAGTGTAATATTGACTGTGTATCTGGCATTGTCAAAAGCAGATGTTCTCAAAGTGTGCTACGCTAATTAACTCCGTTGCTTAAACAAACCTGTTCCTGCTTCCTCGGGAGGATTTAGCTCCTAAGATTCATTCTTGTCACAGGTCCATTTAAAAAGCCGATTAAAGAAAAGCAAAGGGCAGGAGCCATGCAGAATCACTACCTTATTGGGTCTGAATGCACTCAATCGGTTCAACAAGTGTGTGGCAATTGGCCTGCAGGGCGAGGCTCCATCCAGTTGGGCTGGGTGTGTTGGCACTCCTTTTTCCTGGCCCGTTGAATGACTTCTACAAAAACAGGCCTAGGAATGTTCATGCCTTCAGAGAGACCCACCTCACACTTTGAGAACCAGCAATCTGGAAACTTATTAAAGTGTTAAGTGTGTAATAAAGTGTATATTGCAAAATTATAGGTCATCTTGGCTGGCTGCGTTTATTGCTAATGTTAAACATGTGAACGGAAAGGGATGTTAAAGAAAATGAGTGATGGTTATAAAATTTAAAAAAGGCTTGTGGAGAGAATTTAGTGGAAAGTGAGTCTGGGTTTTTTAGCCAGAAATAGCAGTTTTTTTCAATAAGAATAATAATGGGTTTTAGATTTTCTTTCTGTGAGGTTCCTGGAATTCCAACAAAAAAGCCCAGCAGAGGAATTGCAGAGTCCATACATCTGGAGAACATAAAATAGGATTTATCGCTTTGGAGGAAATCGCAAGTGTACAAATGCCTGTTTCAACACTGTTCATAACTGAATGTATTTGGCAGGGGAGCAAAGAATTAGACAATCTTTACAGCCCAGCTTTTGATCCAGACCTGCACAGTAAATAACACAACACCAGCTGCGTCCCTTGCCCCTGTGCACACAAAAGATTTGTGTTTTAATGCATAAATGGGTATACCACCTACTGGGAAGCTCTGTAAAGACACCCACCCCCACAAGGTCAATCCTGTTCCCTATGCAGAAGGAACTTGTGCCATGCATGAAATGATGGTGTTACAAATCTCTGTTCAATGGCACCTTCTGATCACTACAGGCCCACACAAGAGTGAAAAACACAGGTGTGGGTGTGGGTGTGGGTGTGGGTGTACACACACAAACACCCCTTTGTCAGTCACATTTGGAAGTGCTACCACTAGGGACTGCTTGGTTGGTGCTGATACATCATAGGGTCTTGGTTGTGGTTCCCTGTTTGTAATCTGCCGTCCCTGTCCAGGTGCACCTGTTGCCCCCATTATTGACTTTAAGAAGGAATTTACAAACTTTATTGTTTACTCAGGCATTCATTGGCTGAAAGATACCCTTCCTGGCAACTCTGGACTCACTGACTAAGAAAATGTATGTAACTGTTTTTAGCATACTTTTTTTTGAAATGGTGCGTTTGCCTCCTTGGGCTCCTTTGGGAGAAAGGTTGGAATATAAATTGAATAAATAATAATAATTTAAACTGCAAAGCCAGTAGCTGAGCTTTCCTATCAAGGGACCGTAGGCAGAACTGCCCAGGGTTAATTCTTTACTTCACATAACATTGATTATTATTACATATTATCTTTATTCATCACTTTTCACAAAAAGATTTCTCAAAGTAGCTCACAATTAATAAAATACAATTAAGCTAATAAGGAGAAGCACAACTTCCCAAGATATCATACCTCTTTGGTTTGTTTAATTTGCTTTATTCAAAGATCTTGTTATTAGATTTTTACAGTTCATTTTTAATATGACAACTGTGTGCTTGTTTGATAATATACTGTAACGAAACCTTTTGTACATTTGAAAACTACTATGCAATTGAAACCAAATCTACGGAAACAACAATATAACAAAATATTCAGAAAGTGCATTTCCATCAACAATTATAAGGACTAATACCACCCAACCCATGACAAGACATATAACACCAAACAGGCCGGAAATCATACAACAGTCCAATCTAATTTAATAACGCAAAGCCATTGTTTCTCAGAACTTTCTGAATTCACCCCACTCTACAAAGGGATGAAACTAAAGAAGAAAAAGTAAATATCCCTTCCATGGACTTTCCCCTCTGCTGCTTCTTGAACCAGACCTGCTGCATCTACTTGCCCTGCTGAATGACTGGAGTCTTGTAGAGGTAAGACGAAAGGCAGTCACAATTCTGGAAAAAGGAGTGGAGAATGGCTAGGGAACCTGTGGCCCTTGAGATGTTGCTGGACTCCACCAGGCAGTGTAACCAATGGACAGGGATGATGGGAGATACAGTCCTACAGCATCTTGGAAGGTCACAGTTTCCCCACCCTTGCAGCAGAGGAGGACTGGTGTCTAGCCAGGGGATTTTGCCGTCTCTCTGTAGCTATGCAGTCAGAAAGGCAGGTGTGTCCCCATCTAACCTCCCAGTTGAGGAAAACGTCAACTGCTCAGCATGCATGGCTGAGCTGACGGTCCTTCTTACCACCTGAAAAGCTCTAAAATAAGAAGCACATTTTGAAACTAAGAAACTTTTTGTTGTGGGTGTCAGGACAGCCCTTTATCCAAATATAGCAGGGGTGTGCACTGGCCACAAGATTCAACTTGTATCTATCTGTAGCTTGGGAAGCAGTTCTGATCTGTTTCAGAGCCACTCTAATTCACTTTTTAATTTGGGGTGCAAGCAGAACTGATGCAACCTCCCCCCCCCCCCAAATATGCCATCCTTGTGATGTATTCAGTTAAAATGGATTTTTTTGCAGTTACAATGTATCTTACACATAAACAAGATCCATAAATAAACAAAACAGGGGGCAGGTCTACTTCATGCCTACCTGAAGGTCACATATTTCTCAAGAGGAGTCCATCCACAATTTGATAAGCAGTGGCACCATGTTTCTTTTGAGGCTTAAAAAAACCCCAAGAACCTTGAAAGCACAAGTTGGAAAGATCCAGTTCTGAAGAGTAGACCACCATATTGCTAGTGTAAGATGTAATAAAGTTACATCTGAAATGTTAGATCTAGGGGAAATACAAAGGCCACTATTCCTCCACCCGTGGTTGGTTTACACGTAGCCAACAACTGCTTGAAAACTTTTGGGAAGAAGAGCTGTTCCCTTCATTTACATTCCAGCACCAAAGAAAGGCAGGCCAGGAAGATGGTCAGCTCTGAAGACTGGATCAGCCCAGTGGGCCACTAGAATAGGAGACATAGTCAATTTAGCTCATAATTTGCACTTCCTGAAACCGTGTGCAAATCCAAACACAGCTATCTTTCAAAAGGTGCACTTCTCCAGATTTTGCAATGCAGTTATTCAGCCAAAAAGAATGTGGACAAGGATGCATCTGTTAGAAAGAATGCTATACAATAATAGCATGCAAAATAATCTAGAAACTATACGAAAATAATAAAATGGAAGCTTTCAAAAATGTGTTGGGTGGGCAAATCGGTATATGAAAATATATAGGTTAGGAGAAGTGTGTGCTAAAATTCTGATGACTTCTTGTGAAGACTTTTTTTAAAAAAAAATCACAAACTGATACTGCAGTTAATATTGGGAAAGTGAGACAAATCAAAATTGGTGGATTTGTCCATCCACAACATTGATATATTTTGGAAATAAAATCTCTCTCTCTCTCTCTCTCTCTCTCTCTCACACACACACACACACACACACACACACACATACATACACAGAGAGAGAGTTTTAATGTGTGCTCTTTGCTTGGAGAATAAACCAAACTTCACTGGAAGGAGAAGCTAAGACAGTGCATGGGCACTAAATTCTCCGAGACACAAGAAATTTAAGGATGTGCTTAATTACATACATCTAAAGTTACTATGGTGCTGAGCCCTTTTGACTGACCTCTCTGATCCACAGGAGGTGTAAATCAACATAGCTGCACTGAGGTCAATGGGGTTCTGCTGATTTATACAACTGGAGGGTCTGTCCCACTGAGCATAATACAAGACTAATGACTCCTGCAATCACTTCAGCCCTGGCAGCTCCAACGAGTGCAGTTTCGTGTTAGTTATGTATCCTGCACGCACACCAGAGCTCCAACTTACTGTAAATAGAAAGGAGAGTGCCTTGTTGCTGAATAATTTATGGCACATTAAAAATGGCCCAAGGCAATAGGCTTTTCAGGTTCCACAAAAGCCTTATGCACTTCCTCCCGGTGCAATTACGTAAAGGAAATGCTGACTTTCTGAGCTATGAAATATAGATTAGCCATTCAGTCAGAGATCAAAAGTACCCTTTGCAACAGGGAAGGCCTCCTTCATCAGGTTTTCAGATTTCCTGCTCTCACATTCTTACAGCAATTGCCAAGTTTAATTCGGTTCAATCTTCCAGATGGGAATAAGAGGGACATCACAGCCATCTCTAAATAGTTCAGTGGAAGCAGTTATGGCATCTGTTGACCAAAAATGGAACCTCCTGGTGATTCTTGGGTACAAAGGCAAAACTCACAGACTTGGGACCAGCTTTGTCAATGACAAAGGTGACAGTTAGGTGCTTAGTTCTCAATGATTCAAAGTGTGTTTTAGACACAGATGTGCAAGTTTCCAGCGCAGTAATGAGCGGTGCCCACACCAGAAGCAGGTTTTCAACGATGCCCTTCCTCATCCTTCAGGACCAGCAAAATATTGTGTTGAGAATGGCTGGGGGCCTTTAAAAGTAGTGATGCCTGAATGCCAGTCTCTCAGGGCTGAGAAAGGACTGTCCTTACCAGTAAGTAAGTTTTGCAAATGTTCACTTTTTATCCAAAGAATACAAATTTAATTTGGGGTAGCCAACATAGTGCTATCCTGGTGCTGCTGAACTCCAGTCAGCCCCAGCCCAGCAGAGATGGTGTGAGTTGCAGTCCTAGATTGAGAGGGTGCCTCATTGGCAACCCCTTAATTAATCACAGATTCCTTCTGTGAAATAGTCATAAGATAGGTGCATTGCAGATTCCTCTGTATCCTAAGCCTGGTCATATCAGTGCAAGCCCTATGTCAAGGTAACCCTTTGTGTAGGGCTCTCATATTATACGACCTTCCAAACATATTGGCTATAATCCAGCACAGAGGTAAGTCCACTTAAGCTCTCTGAAATCAATAGACTTAAGCATACCAAACTCTGGGCTGAGCTCATGTCCACTGGGCACAGTCCAATGGCAGGTGCACTCAAGCTACATTGAAACCAATAACAATTAAGCACTTAAATCTCATTGATCTCAATGGAATTTAGACACCCCTGGCTTCCACTCATCAGCCATCCCCTAGTCTATTAGGATGAGTGATTATGCTCTATAAGCATAGGTTGGTAGGGCACAAGAATGTAGTTTCCTTCATTACAGTGGTACCTCGGGTTACATACGCTTCAAGTTACATACGCTTCAGGTTACAGACTCTGCTAACCCAGAAATAGTGCTTCAGGTTAAGAACTTTGCTTCAGGATGAGAACAGAAATTGTGCTCCGGTGGCGCAGCAGCAGCAGGAGGCCCCATTAGCTAAAGTGGTGACTCAGGTTAAGAACAGTTTCAGGTTAAGTACGGACCTCCGGAACGAATTAAGTACTTAACCCGAGGTACCACTGTACTCCATCCATTTGTAAAGAGCTCAACTGTTTAGTTACTCGTTCATGCAGAGGGACGAGAGAGAAATTTGATTCAGTTCACATTTAAAGATGAATCTATCAAATTCACATGCTCTAAAGCAATAGGAGCATCAAAATTCGCACTTACCGAATTTTACAACGCAATTCTCGAACCAAGCAGAGATTCATATATTAAGGGTTAATGTTGTCCGAATGAATATAGTGGCGAAAATAACACAAAGTATAGCTGCATCAAGAGAAATTGCTTGCGAAAATGTGTACATGAGTCAAAGCTACGTCCAAAAATACATTTATTAGGAGAAATTGGCACTAAAATGCTGAATGATTTTCAAAAGGGTTTCTCTCAGACCAAAGGCAAATTGCTGGAGAAATCTGGAGAAGTGAATAGAAGATTGGAAAAATAAGAAACTGGGGGGACTGGAATTGACAGATCCTCCCATCTCTAGTCATGAATGTCACATTTATTTTGCCATCTGTGTGTTAGAATATGTTTGTTGCATTACACACATTTCCAGCAGTGGTCTTCACAGTGACTGTCATGCTTTGTTTACCCACAATACCCTGGATGTTGCATTGCTCCAGGACATCTGGGAGGAAATAATAGGGGAGAAATGCCAGCTGCAGCCCCAAGGAGCAATCCCCAGAGTACATTCTTCTGCCACTGGAGACAGACAAACTCCTTACCCATCCCAAGTGGCACAAAGAAGTATGAATAGGACTCTTGAATAGGATTCCCATTTAGACTTCTGAAGCATTCATTTCAGACTGAATGAAAATTGAACCAAATAGGTTCCGTTCAGTTCACTATTTCATCCAGCCCGAAGGCATATCCCTCTAGCTTGGATCAGTTGCAAAACAATTATCTCTGAGGCAGAAGACAACAATGGACGGTACCCAATGAAGTAGTTCCATTAGAACAAAGATTTCTGTTTGTGCCATGGAAATCCCCTTCCCTCTCTCTCCTCACATGCCCCTCACACTCTCCTCAAATCTGCTCCAGACAGATGGGGGCACAGATTTAGGAGGAATGGGGAAGAAAATGGGGAGGGTAAACTCTGTTGCACAGCCACATAGTAAAGGTAAAGGGACCCCTGACCATTAGGTCCAGTCATGGCCGACTCTAGGGTTGCAGTGCTCATCTCGCTTTATTGGCCGAGGGAGCCGGCGTACAGCTTCCGGGTCATGTGGCCTGAATGACTAAGCCGCTTCTGGCGAACCAGAGCAGCACATGGAAACACCGTTTACCTTCCCGCCGGAGCAGTACCTATTTATCTACTTGCACTTTGACGTGCTTTCGAACTGCTAGGTTGGCAGGAGCAGGGACCGAGCAATGGGAGCTCACCCTGTCGCGGGGATTCAAACCGCCAACCTTCTGATAGGCAAGTCCTAGGCTCTGTGGTTTAACCCACAGCGCCACCCACGTCCCTGCACAGCCACATACTGTTGTTGTAAGAACTTTGCTGAATGATGTCCAATGACTCAAAGAATGAGTTAGCATTAGGGCTACCTGATGCCCAATCCCCTGAAAGCTACAGATCACTCTGGGCCATCCTACCCAAATTGTAGCGATCCGTAACTGTCTGTACCCAACTCAACCAATGCCCAAGTCCCTCTGAATATGCCTGATTTGACTTGGGTCTCAGTTGGTATGCAACTACTGTGTAAAAAACCCCCTCTGTGTTAGCATTTAACAGAGTGTTAGTCAATGAGTATTGAAACATTTCCCGCAAACAGGTTTCCACTCACACAATGTTTTGTTTTACTCAAAAGTCCTACTACATTCAATGGAACTTAATTATTAGCCCCAAGGCCCAGTTCCCTTGGATTTCACTTAGGAGAAGATGCTGTGAAAGCAATACTTTATGAGGCCTCTTTTGATGTTCCAAGGAAGTGGTAAGAAAGGAAGGTGGGACATGTATGTTCTCCTAAGGTGGCCTGCCACTTGTATTTCCTATCTCACAGTTCTTGTCAAATGCTCCCCCCACCAAAAGGTGCCACCTGACAAGAATAAAATGACCCAACCTATTCCTGCACCTTATTGAATAGACATGTGTAAGATTTTCCTGTCTGCCTACAACAATCAGATACTTTCTCCTCACCCAGGTAGGAAGTTTCCTCTTTGGATATCCTTCTTTTGAAGCACGGTAGACCAGTTCGCGGCATAACATTACATAAGCCTCCCGAGACAGCTTTTGAGTGGCATGTCACAGTGACAGCGCACAAAATTGTCATCTAGGGTATCAAATGGGATTACCATATAATAGAGAGATGGAGGGGGAAATGGTTTGACAAGCAATGATGTGCCAACGTTTTAACATAAAAAGCACTTGCCAGATCAAATGCACTTTCTCTCTGTGGATGGAATATTAGCTGCGGCAAACTTAGTCATGCCATCCTTGTATAATCCTCGCTATGGTACAGCCATAGGGATGCAAGACATCAAGGCATCTGCTTGAATACTGGGCTCGGGATGGAGCCCCATGGCAAAACTCCTTTTGATTTCAATGATAGGCTAAGATCCAAGAGGAGCAGTTGTGGCTGGTGGGTGGAGCAAAGGCCAAGAGCTGCCCTCCCAACACAGGCACTGCTGCAGCTTACCTAGAGGGTGGGGTAAGGGGGCAGTGAGGTCAAGGTTGTGTGGATGCACTGGATTGGCTGCACTGGGGCATCCACCACCCTGACCCACCCCAGTGCCACCCAGGCAACCTGCAGTGATGCCAGTGTTGGGAGTTCACCTTGGCTACACCTGCAAAAGAGGAAAGGGAATGAGAGGTGTTCCTGAGCTGCACCTGTTCTCATTCATGACAAGCTGGATTCACCAATATACCGTATTCCACACAGCTGTCAGAGGCATAGGGGTCCTCTTCTCCTTTGTATTTGGTCAAGCTACTGGAAGGTCAAGGTCAAGGACCCCTGGATGGTTAAGTCCAGTCAAAGGCGACTATGGGGTTGCAGCACTCATCTGGCTTTCAGGTCGAGGAAGACTGCGTTTGTCCACAGACAGCTTTCTGGGTCCTGTGGCCAGCATGACTAAACCACTTCTGACACAACGGGACACTGTAACAGAAACCAGAGTGCACAGAAATGTCGTTTACCTTCCCGCTGCAGCGGTACCTATTTATTTACTTGCACTGGTGTGCTTTTCAAAGTGCTAGGAGCTGGGACAGAGCAACAGGAGCTCACCCTATCGTGGGGATTCAAACCACCGACTTTCTGATTGGCAAGCCCAAGAGTCTCAGTGGTTTAGACCACAGCGCCACCCGCATCCCACATACTGAGAGGATATAGTGTGAAAGGACCATGAGGCTGCCACCTTGCTGGTCAGCATTTGGATGACAGGTCACCTTGGAACAACCAGAAGAAAGGTGGGATAAAAATTTTAAGGAAATAAATAAGAAGAAATGAATGAATGAATGACTGCAATCCCAGTATTTTGCCTTTATTGAAATCAATATGACTTACATAGGTGTAAACATGGTCAGGACTGAGCTGTACTGCATAGGAAATGAACCCAATATAGCTTTTATTACCAAATACAAAGTGTATTTTACCTGGAACTGGCACTATTACAGGTACTACATAATAGTCATTCTGCACTTCTAAGAAGTTAGGATGGCAACACCTAAACTTTGGAACTCCCTGCCAATTGACATCAGGCATGTGCTTTCACATGTTTTGGCACCTGCTAAAAACATTTTTGTTCAGGCAAGCTCTTTTAGACGTGCAGAAAATGACGTGTGTTTTAATCTGTTTTTAGCTTAAATATTAACTTTAATTATGTTTTGACTTTTCTTAAACATCTGCTTTTAATTTTGTCTTTTATTGACACGTATAACACTTGCTTCATTAATTTTTTTTAGATTTTTAAAAAAGAAATTCTACGAAACAGGACAATTGTGTAGATATAGTTTTCCTAAAATTTCAGTTCTTGGAAGGACAAAGAAAAAGAAAGAAAACACATTGTGTTCTATCTTAAACAATGAGGGAGGGACAGTGCAGGATACTTCAGGAACCCAGGAAAATGTGCAGCACAGCAAGATTTTATTTAAACAACTTTAGTATCAACAAGTTCTGAAGAGTTAAGTCTTCCAGAATGTTTCACGGCTGGCTGGCTAAGGCTACATTCAGACAGCACTTTATTCTGCTTCCCCAATGTTTCCTTACCTGACAATGACCACATTTTATATGATCTTTCACATGATGGAAAAGTCACTTATGGAAATCTAGCAGAAGTTTAGTGCTCGTTTCCCTGTCAATTGCTTCCAAAAAAGATATGTTTGCATCCCGTTAACCTGAAAAATTGTGGGAGTTTTGCGCTGTAATTTTCCTGCAATATGATGACAATTTGAGCGGTATTCTGGCATACGGCTCTCTCTCTCTCCCCCCCCCCCCCCATTTTCACAAGTTAATCCTAAGGGAACAGAAGCACACGTGCTCATAAAGGTGGCGACATGTCCAATGATGTTCACTGTTGTCACACGGAACCCATTGTTGTGAATGAAATTTAGTGCAACATGGTGATAACCCCCCCCCCCACCAACCACAGTTCCAAAATGCAACAGGAAATACAGTGCAAACAGAATGTTAGAAACCGGGACCAAAGTGCTGACATTATAATCAGAAAAGCTAATGTGAAAATCTCAAAATCTGGATGCATCCTAGGTCCAGCAAGTGTAAGAGAATCACAACATGAGGTCTACGTAAAACAAAGGCTGGCACTCCTCCAGATTCTGGTATGACGTAACTGCTAGGAAAATGTGAAGTAACAACAACAACAACAGTAATAACAACAACTTACTATTTATACCGTACCCATCTGGCTGGGTTTCCCCAGCCACTCTAGGCAGCTCCCAACAGAATACAGTAGTACATCTGGTTATGAACACTTCTGGTTATGAACGCTTAAGGTTATGAGATCCGCTAACCCAGAAGTAGCTGCTCCTAGTTGCAAACTTTGCCCCAGGATGTGAACGGAAATTGCGCACCGGAGGCGCGTGCACAGCAGGAGGCACCATTAGCAAAAGCACGCCTCAGGATAAGAACAGTTTCAGCTTAAGAACAGACCTCCAGAACGAATTAAATTCATAACTAGAGGTACTACTGTATTAAAAACACGATAAAACATCAAAAATTAAAAATTTAGGAAGCAAATTTTAGGTTTATATATGGATTTTGAAACACATGGGGGAAAATACTGCATGTTTTGTGAATTCCTAGAACATACTTTCTACTCCCACTTATGCTTGGTTGGAAATGTCACCCTTGTTCCCGTGTCAGAGGGTCCAGGCGAGACAGTTTAACATTCATCTGGCCTCTGCAAGCAGGCTGTTGCTTACATGTTCCCCTCGCTTTATGTTGGCCTTCTTCCTAGCTGCGTTGCACAATTTGGTGTCCTCCACCTACCTCCTCCTCCTCCTCCTCCTCTTCCTCTTGCTTCACCTCAAGCTATGAATAAAGAAAGGCAGTTGGGGTTTGGGTGTCGTGTTACTGATTCAACAACTTGCATACCTTTCCTCTGAATCGCTCTTCCTGAGCCCCTCTCTGCACCAGCGGCTGCTCCCGCTTATGTAAAAGCAACACGAGCTTGCTGACAAAGAGCAACAGCACTGAGAAGCACTGCCAGGCATGATGGGGGAAGGATGTAACAGGGGAGGGCTGTAGCTCAGTGGCGGAGCATCCTGCCTTGCATGCGAAAAGTCTTCGGTTCAATCTCCGTCATCTCCAGTTAGTGCAGCCAGTACATGGCTAGATGGAGTGATAGTCCAACGCAGTTAGGGACGCGGGAGAAATCCGATTCAGTTTGCATTTCAAAGCGAACTTACCCAAGTCACAACTGCCTAATTGAAACACGAATGGAAACATGGCTCTTCTTCGAAATTTGCACTTCTCTGAATTTTGCAGTGCAGTTTTTTCCAGCCAAGTAATGTGTCTAAAAATGCATGCTCCAGAGTAAAGTGTGCCTGGAACACCCGTTAGTGAAAGTAGCATACAAGTCTGCAAAAAAAGTGTGTATGGTGCAAAATTTCACACAAAAATGTGTATATTAGGATGGATGTGCACTGAAATGCTGATGAAGTTTCACATATTTATAGACATACATACATATACAAACACACAAACTGATGTGAGAAACTGAACCTAAACTTGTGGCGGGGGATAAAGAGAAAAGGAGAGAGACCAAAGTTGACACATTTGCCATCCCTGGACTCAGTATAATGGCAGCTTCCTATGTTCTCATCAGCTATGGTTCTAGGGGACTTACTGGAAAGCAAATCTCATTGAAAGGAATGAGAGCATGCAATGCAATTCTAAGCACTGAACGTAGAAGCAAGTCCCAGTGAGTTCAGTAGAATGCAACCCCAACCCCACTTACCTGAGTCAAAACCCCACTGAATTCAATAGCGCTTACTTCTGAGTAGATGTAGTTAGGACAGCCCTCTTACTTCCAAGTTAGTATGGTTGTAAGTAACCTATGCATGCTCTCTAGATATGCCATATTGCAATGCTCCCACACCTTGAATGTGATGAGGATTAGAAAGAGGAAACTGGCACCTGGGAGAAGAGCAAAGTTCCATTTCCTCCCATATCTGCTGCCAATTTAGCATTGCAGGATGCATGCTACTTTCATCACCTTGAAAAATGCAGAATTCAGGATGTGCCTTTGGTGAGGTATCGCTTGAAGTGTTTTTACGGCACTGTGCTTTAAGGAATGACCTGCTGCCATTTTTAAAATGTTACCTGATGTTTCTGTTGGTGGTTTATTCTATTGTTTTAATAGCTGAAAGCTTATTATATAGGCCACTTCCTGTTTATAGGAGTGGTTAATGGGGCGGCACATCATGCTAGGTGCAAAAGCCAGTTCAGGTCACAACCCAATACTTAGGAAGGACCGTAGCTCAGTGGTGAAACATTGATATCGGAATTTTGCACCTCAAAAAGCACTTAAAGGCACAAGAGCAGGTCAAAACTTGCTTTTTGTCCTTTGGACACCTCACTGGGATGTCAGGCACTCCAAAAACTAGATGCATGCAGCCTGTAGAGCAGTGTTTCCCAAACATGGGTCTCCAGCTATTTTTGGACTACAACTCCCATCATCCCTAGCTAGCAAGATCAGTGGTCAGGGATGATGGGAATTGTAGTCCAAAACAGCTGGAGACTCCCATCATCCCTGACCACTAATCTTGCTAGCTAAGGATGATGGGAGTTGTAGTCCAAAAACAGCTGGAGACTCAAGTTTGGGAGACAGTGCTATGGAGTTTTCATCTCTCTCTCTCTCTCTTTGCCTGGAAAAGGCCCAAGCTGCTTATGCACAGCATGAAGAGGCAGTGAAGGAAGAGCTTCACCTGTTGAATTTCTACTTATCATGCAGTTATTAAAGGAATTCTACCGGGAAGCAAATGTGCCAGTTGGCTCCGTGGACCATCCATATGTTGACCAGTCCTGTTCTAGCTTGTCCGCAGATGAAAATGTCAAGGTACCTCCCAAAAGATTGTCCCATTTGACAAGCCTTATAAAAGTAAAGGTAAAGGGAGCCCTGACCATTAGGTCCAGTCGTGACCGACTCTGGGGTTGTGGCGCTCATCTCATTTTATTGGCCAAGGGAGCCAGCGTACAGTTTCTGGGTCATGTGGCCAGCATGACTAAGCCGTTTCTGGCGAACCAGAGCAGCGCATGGAAACACTGTTTACCTTCCCACTGGAGTGGTACCTATTTATCTACTTGCACTTTGACGTGCTTTCGAACTGCTAGGTTGGCAGGAGCAACGGGAGCTCACCCCGTTGTGGAGATTCGAACTGCTGACCTTCTGATCGGCAAGTCCTAGGCTCTGTGGTTTAACCCACAGCACCACTCTTACAGAAACCCAAATCCTTATACAGATGTAATTTCATAGACATGAACACAGATCTGAAGCTGATCCCAGGAGACTATCCTTTTGTGAGCTTTGAAGAGTTGAATAAGAGTCCCCCAACATGTAGGACATACCTAACTCTTTGTCATTTCAAACTCCGTTTCATAACCCTTCCATTATTTATTCTGTACATCATCCTATCATGTTGGCATGGTAACTGCCTAAAATTGGTAACAGGCTGAGCTTTTATTGCCGTTTAATCAAAAAGTTTTCAGTACACCACAATGCTCTGAGTACAGAAGCTAAAAATATTTCTCTCCTTGGAGAATAAACAACTGTAGCATGTTTTACTTACATGCAAAAGAGAAAAGGCCCGAATTTTTTCCCAATCAAGAACTCAAGTTTGTGTGTAGTTCACCAGCACTAAGTAATCTCCTGAATGCTTTATCTTGAATATATTTTATTTCTCAGCAGTCACATTCAAGTCCATTATTTTATTTTATTTTGCTACGTTTTCATCCTGCATTTCCTCCAAGTTTCTCAGGGCCATGTATGTGCCAGTTTTCCAGCAACCAGTGGCGTAGCGTGGGGGGTGCAGAGGGGGCTGGACGCACTGGGGGCAACATCTGGGGGTTAGGGTTAGGGGGCGCAAATCCACGGGTTAGGGGGCGCAAATCCACAGGTTAGGGGGCACAAATTACTTGCCTTGCCCCGGGTGCTGACAACCCACGCTACGCCACTGCCAGCAACCTCTGATTTTATCATCACAACAACCCTGTGAGGTTGTTTAGGTTGAGTTAGAATGGCCCAATATGAGTTTTACAGATCACCAGGGATTTGAACCTTGATCTCCCTGGCCCCAAATCTGAAAGCCCCAAATCACCTCACCATCCTCGCTCTCAGGCAACTGAGATACAGTGGTACCTCTGGATGCGAACGGGATCCGTTCTTGAGCCCTGTTCGCATCCTGAAGCGAACACAACCTGCGCCTGTGCATGAGCGAGTCACAATTCACGGCTTCCACACATGCGCGTGTAGCGAAACCCGGAAGTAACACGTTCTGTTACTTCCGGGTCGCTGTGGAGCATAACTGAAAAATGCTCAACCCAAAGCTACTTCAACCCGAGGTATGACTGTATTAGACAATCCTGTTGTTGTAGAAGTGGTTACCAGTTTGTTTCTGGGCCCAGTATAAGGTGCTGGTTCGACTGACAGTATCAACTATCTCTTTAAGGAGGTGTGTTTGGATATTATTACCATCAGTGCTATTTTTCTAGAAAAAGGGATGCCGGATCTCACCACAAACACCTCCCTTGTTCTCTTATAATGGCAATGGTGCCCACCTGAGAGATGCCAGGACTGAGTTCTGGTGAGTTCCGGCTATTCTTCTTCTTATTAATTACAGTCACATCCAGGTAAGCTATACATGTATACAGTACTATTTTTCTAGAAAAATGAACACCTACCTTGTTCTGTTATAATGGCATTGGCACCCATCTGAGTTCCAGCAACTGCCAGTTTGGGGGGGGGGGAGCTCTGCATGTATATATATACAGTGGTGTCTCGGGTTATAGACGTTTCAGGTTACAGACTCCGCTAATCCAGAAATAGTACCTCAGATTAAGAACTCTGCTTCAGGATGAGAACAGAAATCGCATGGCGGCGGTGCGGCGGCAGCGGGAGGCCCCATTAGCTAAAGTGGTACCTCAGGTTAAGAACAGTTTCAGCTTAAGAACGGACCTCCTGAACGAATTAAGTTCTTAACCCGAGGTACCACCGTAAAGGGAAATCTACCAAACCCACAGCTTCCCTATCAATTTCCCCCTTGTTCCTGGTACAATGGTATCCTGGGTTACAAACACCTTGGGTTACAAACACTTCAGGTTACAGACTCTGCTAACCCAGAAGTAGTACCTCGGGTTAAGAACTTTACCTCAGGATGAGAACAGCAATCGTGCGGCAGCAGCGGGAGGCCCCATTAGCTAAAGCGGTACCTCAGGTTAAGAACGGTTTCAGGTTAAGAATGGACCTCCAGAATGAATTAAGTTCTTAACCTGAGGTACCACTGTAATTAAAGCTGGCTTTGGATCGATGATAAATAAGTTATGACCTGATGGACCTCCTAGAGGATGCAGAGGACAGCACCAAGAATTTAGAGTGCTGGGTGGAGACGAGGAAAGAGCAAGACCAATAAATCACACACAAAGAGGCAACACCTGTGGAAAAGGATGTCCTTACAGACATGTCCTACCAAAGGCTATGGCTATTATGACATTCCCCAAAACCAGGAATACAAGTTTCCAAAGCACCTTCTGTGTCCTTGCCTAATTATTAGAGTTCACCCAGAGACTGGCTTCCAGCTAAGTTTCTCAGCGCCGGCTGAGCTGTTGCATCTGCGAAAGCGTTTCACGTGGGAGGGACTCAGGCTGCAAAACCAGCCCGTAGGAAAGGAGTGGCGGAATCCCTGGTTGCAACAGCCCACCTCCGGCAGCGTGAAGAAAGAATGCATTCCCCATGGGGAGGGCTCAGGCTGCTCTGCACAAACAAGGAAGGAGTAATGAGACGCCGTGTGCATGTGCGTGGAAACTGGCGAGAAGCGTAATGGAATCTGCACAAACATTCAGAGGGGTCGTTAAAGCCAGCCCGCCGTTGTGAAAAGCATGGGTGGCCGAGAGGCCAGGGGAGGCAGGTGGGAGGAGCAGGGAGCATTACTCCAGAGTGTTTTACAAAATAATTTCCTCCACTCCGCAGCAGAACAGGCATTTCCCTTATTTAGCTTTATATGAAGGCGGGTGTCGAAGCAATGATAGAAGGAACACTGTTAATTCCTGCGATATCAATTGCCCCAAGGATTACCTCCACTGTGGACAATGACTCACAATTTAAAGCAGATTCGATACTCGTCATTTCAAGGAGTGACTGAGATTCACCTGGTAAATATTGCAGCCGTTCTGCTTTTCTGCAATTACCTCGAAGTGCGGCTGTAAAGTACAAAAGGTACCTGTTTCTCGTTTGCAGTACGTTTGGCCTGGTTTGCCCAGATTCAATGCACATTTTAAAAATGAAATAAAATACTGGGTACTGTAGTCTGTTAAACATGATGGGAACTGTAGCTCTGTGAAGGGGAAACTACAATTCCCAGGATTCTTTGGGGGGAGGCAGTCATGTGCATTAAATGTGTGTTGAGTATGCTTTAAAAATATCTTATGGGTCTACCCACTACTGTTTTCTGCTAGTTCCCAGGGACTTAACCTTGACAACAGTTCATGGTTAAGAAGGAGAAAGCTTAACCATTAGCCTGAGTTTGGCTGACGCACCAAGACTTAACTGTCCCGCTGCACTGTGCTAAACAGTCCAAAGCAGTCGCAGTCACTAAGCCATGATGTTGCTTAACATTGTGTGTGAATGCAACTTAGGTCTACTCAGAGGCAATTCAGTGGGGCTTACTACAGTTCTCATCATCCCTTACCACTAGCCATGCTGGCCCTATAACAGCTGGAGAGTTATATAAACTCCCCATTTCTGAGTTTGTAAATTGTTATTGTATTTAAGTATTTTTCCCCAAAACTTTGATACATAGCATTACTGATTCTTCCGTCTTCCCAGAAGATAAGCACTTCCTCTTCATCCTTCTGTGGTTTCCCTATCTCTATTTATTTATCTTTCCACTTTGGGATGTATATTACTCTTGCTGCTGTTGTCACATAAAGAAATAGATCAAAGCATCTGTTCTGGGAATGTCTGAATAGTACAGTGGCACCTTGGTTTAAGAACAGCTTAGTTTATGAACAACTTGGATTAAGAAAGCTGCAAACCCGGAAGTAGGTGTTTTGGTTTGTGAACTTTGCCTTGGAAGCAGAACATGTTCTGCTTCCTGTTGAGTGTGTTCCATTTGTAAATTGGTTTAAGAATGCTTTGGTTTAAGAACGGACTTCCAGAATGGATTAAGTTCGTAAACCAAGGTACCACTGTATAAATGGACAGGACCAAACCAGACTGTAGAGCAGGAAAAGGAAACTTCCTATAGCTTCCACTTTCCTTCTTCACTGGTCATGCTGGTTGGGGTGGATGGGAGTTGGAGTCCAATAACATCTGGAATGCCTCAGGCTCCCCATCCCTGCTGTAGAGTAGAGAAAACATGCTGGAAAACTCTTTCGCATATAAAAGAGGGACAATCCAGCCAGGGAGCAAAATTTCTCATGGGAACCAGTATGAGAATATTTCCTGTTTCACAGTTATCATGTTTGCTGCTTTCTGGGGTTTTTTTCCACACGGGTAAGGGGATGATGGGTAATGAAATGATGGTCAGTTTTTTTATCGCAGGATGCAGCTACTGCCTAAGGACATCTGGAGTTCATTATGTAAACAAAATGTAGGAGAAAATCAAAATAATAACTGTTTTGAAATTCCTGATGGCCCCATTTGCAAAGAGCTCACAACATGCCATCATTCCTGCAGATATCTTCTGCACACTGAACTTGTCCAGTAGGTTGCATCGACCTGTCTCAGTATTTTGTCTTCTCATGCATTTCTGCGAGCAAGTCTAGCAGGGAATTCATCCAAGAGCTCCTTTATGTCAAGGTGAGGAACCTGCAGCCTTCCAGATGTTGTTGGACTACAACTCCTATCAGCCAGCCACAGGCCTCCATCTCTGCTTTTTATGGAAAGAGTTATTTTATACAGTTAACGCTTCTATGTCATTTTAGCTCTTTTGTGCTTGGGAGAGAATAATCTCTGCCTGATTTACAACACACAGAAGTGATGTGATTTCCTTTAAGTCATTTTAGCGCCATCAACTTATTTGTACTTAAGTAGCTTGAGGATCAGACTGTCATGCAGATTCCTGAGTTTCTGTGTTGTTCACTTCAGTCTTCCCATGCTGTCTTTTCATCCTTGAGATAAAGATGACATGCTTTGCTGGAAATAAATGATGGGTGAAGCATAGCATGAGGCATATACCAGTATGGAATTGGAGGAGAGCCAGCCTTCTTTGTGTGAGTCAAGCTGGCTTAGCTCCCCCCAAGGAAGGGGACAGAACTCATTCATAAAGCACACTACCTTCTGGTGGTTCCCTCACCGCAAGAAGTGAAACTACAGGGAACCAGACGGAGGGGCTTCTCAGTAGTGGCATCCACTCTGTGGAACGCCCTCCCATCAGATGTCAAGGAGATGGGTTACTATGCAACCTTTAGAAGACACCTGAAGGCAGCCCCATGTACTGTGATGTTTTATTAGGTTTTAATATGTGTTGGAAGCCGCCCAGAATGGCTGGGGCAACTAAAAAGGGGTGGGAAGGTGTTCTATGTGGGGCTACTTTTGAAGGTGACCCAGAAACTACAACTAATCCAGAATGCAGCAGCTAGACTGGTGACTGGGAGCAGCCGCCGAGACCACATAATACCGGTCTTGTAAGACCTACACTGGCTCCCAGTACGTTTCCGAGCACAATTCAAAGTGTTGGTGCTGACCTTTAAAGCCCTAAGCGGTCTTGGTCCATTATACCTGAAGGAGCATCTCCACCCACATCGTTCTGCCCGGACACTGAGATCCAGTGCCGAGGGCCTTCTGGTGGTTCCCTCATTGAGAGAAGCCAAGTTACAGGGAACCAGGCAGAGGGCCTTCTCAGTAGTGGCACCCGCCCTGTGGACCCACCAGATGTCTAAGAGAACAACAACTACCAGACTTTTAGAAGACATCTGAGGGCAGCCCTGTTAAGGGAAGCTTTTAATGTTTAATAGGCTATTGTATTTTAATATTCTATTGGAAGCTGCCCAGAGTGGCTGGGGAAACCCAGCCAGATGGGTGGGGTATAAATAATAAATTATTATTATAATTATTATATTACTGAGCAGCTGAGAGCCCTGCATGACCAAAGCCTCAATCATCAGCTGTTTCCTAGTGCAGCCGAGAGGAAATGAAGGAAGTGGCTGGGATTCCTCTAGCCACTCAGACATGAGACAGCAGCTGCTCATATTTGCAGATGGTACTGGAAAGCTGATATATCTAGGTTGGTACTATACCTGTTGGAATTAAGGAGTTGAACAAGTTGTTAGCACATCCAGAGCAGCAGCCATGTTCTAAGTACCTTTTTCATCATGTTCCTCTGAGACATTATCGTTTTATCACTGCAAGGAATAAAACAAAACAAAAAAAATTCCTTCCAGTAGCACCTTAAAGACCAACTAAGTCAGTTCTTGGTATGAGCTTTCGTGTGCATGCACACTTCTTCAGATACGGTATCTGAAGAAGTGTGCATGCACACGATATGATATGGTATCTGAAGAAGTGTGCATGCACACGAAAGCTCATACCAAGAACTGACTTAGTTGGTCTTTAAGGTGCTACTGGAAGGAATTTTTTTTGTTTTGACTATGGCAGACCAACACGGCTACCTATCTGTAACAGGAATAAAACAGTCAATGCACTTGGGGGTAAACCCATTTTGTCCAATATAGGAGTGGGTGGTATAACTTGAAGCCAAGGTAACTACCATCCATGTCTGCTAAGTTGTATTTGGCAGCCACGTGTGGCATCAAATGGACCAAACTATAAGCATATTATTACAACCCATGTGAGCACATTTAAATCCTATGACCCTTAAGCTTTTTGTTTCTCAGGGGCCTAGTTTCACATGTTATGCAGAAACACAGTCTGTTTGCTTCAGAGTGGACAATCAGCAAGGAGCTGCAGCTGATCTTTGTACATTTCAAACATATTATGGGGGCGGCGGCTTAAAAATGCCATTTATTTCAATGGCCCAAAGGCCAACCAGCGGTGAGTCCAGTCCAAATCCCATTGAACTCAATTGTAGAGCCCCCATTAACATTCACAGTTCTGGGTTGCATATCTCAACAGTATGCCTAGAATGACTCTTAATAAAGTGACTTAGCTTACCTCAAAACACCGTTTTCCCTTTCACTTTTTTATGAGAGTAAGCAAATGTTTTTGTTAGCAATGAAAACCCATTCATTATATAAAACAGCAGCTGGGAAGTAGGTGGTGGCAGAGCTGTTCAAACTCCGAAGCAAACAGCTTGTTGTCTTCCCCCTCCACGAGTGTTGTTTCTTCATATTTACGTCTGATGGTTGCATAAAAGCCACCTTTAATGACATCTGTGGAGCGTTTCTGAAACGTTAATTTTTCTCTGAGACCTTTTGTGTTTAATCTGGAGGGGTGAGGAGAGAGGTATGGCTTATTCAAACAGCTGAACATGCCAGGTTTCTTTTGTTCCTGATTATCTGTTTTCTTTCCAGCGTTCTCTTAATATCTGAAGTAAATGATCTCTTTAACATCAGCTGTGAAGGCTATAAAACCAAAACGAAACAACAAAGTAATGCTACTCTCTAACCAAGCTTCATGCTGACATCCCAAAATACCAAAAGCTTTGGTCTGCCCTTCCTTGCTGAGATTTATTTGAGGAAGCGAGAGAACTTGGGGGAATAGTCCATCTGTGTGTTGAGTCAGGAAGCCAGACATTCTACCTTTTCATGGTACCCCAAGTGAAAACATTGCAAAAGTATCTGTCAAAGAACAGGAAAGCTCATTTGGGCTTGGGTTGTCACCTGAAAATGATTTTTTGTGCATTTGTCACAGTTTGGGAGACCTGTCATTAATAAATAGAAAATATTTTCTGTGTTTTTTATTTCTGAAGGAAGAAATAACTTCAATCTGTTCTGCCTTGGAAAATAAGCATAGCTGGGTAGGGAGTAAGGATGGCGGAGACATTTGATTTAGTTTGCATCAAAACACAAACTTAACTATTTTGCAGTTTCCAAATCAATGCATGAGCCAAAACACAAATATCCTTCAAAACTCAAAGTTCTCTGGATTTCGTAATGCAGTTCTCCAAACAAGTAATATGAGCAAAAAATGCATATGCTATGTATAGAAAACACATATATTGGGGGAAATTGCTTTGCAGAAATGTGTATACAGTGGTATGTCGGGTTAAGTACTTAATTCATTCTGGAGGTCCATTCTTAACCTGAAACTGTTCTTAACCTGAAGCACCACTTTAGCTAAAGGGGCCTCCCACTGCTGCCACATGATTTCTGTTCTCATCCTGAAGCAAAGTTCTTAACCCGAGGTACTATTTCTGGGTTAGCGGAGTGTGTAACCTGAAGCGTATGTAACCTGAAGCGTATATAAACTGAGGTACCACTGTACTGAAATGCTGAATTTTCATGAGGATTAAAAAATAAATAAATCTCAAAGTGATGTGGAAATGTGGTGAACTACATTTAAGAACAGTAAGAGCTGCTTGGCAGTGGAAGAGACTCCCACCAGAAGCGGTGGACTCTCCTTCCTTGGAGGTTTCTAAGCAGAGGTTGGATGGCCATCTGTCATGGATGCTTTAGCAGAGATTCCTGCATTGCAGAGGGTTGGACTAGATGATATAGCTGACAACTTATCCCTTTTTTTCCAGGGAAATTCCCTTATTCCGAATAGGATTCCTTGAAGAAAAGGGAAAAGTTGACAGCTATGCTAGATGACCCTTGGGGTCTCCCCAACTCTAAATTTCTATGATTCTGAGACTGGAAAAATAATAAATTGCGACAGATTTACCTATCCCTAGTGGAGTGTGCTTTTGGAGAAAGCAACAAATGATCTCGAGTGTGAAATGAAATCTCAACCTATTAAGACTTAGATATAAAGGCTCCAGTTCAGACTCAGTTGCACTAAATTTCCTTTGAGATAAATGGGGCTTAATTCATGACTAACATCATGATCCTAACCATGTATTCTCAGAAGCAAGTCCTACTGAATGGGGCTTACTCCTAGATAAGTGGGATTTGGAGTGCAGGCTATGTTGTCCCTTGCAGACTTCAGCTGCAATCCTAAACACACTTAGTAGGAAGTAGTGAGCATTGAACTCAGTCAAACTAATTTCCAAGTAAACATTTATGGGATTGTGTTCATAATGCATAGTATTCCTTTGTTTGTCGTAGCCCTTCTGACACTTGCACAGTAATTACCATATAATTACTGCATAAGTAAACAAAGAAAAATTAGGGAACAGTTTTCCAGAACAGTATTCTGCTCTGGTCAGACCTCACCTGAAGTACTGTGTCCAGTTCTGTGCACCACAGTTCAAGAAGGACACTGACAAACTGGAACGTGTCCAGAGGAGGGCAACCAAAATGGTCAAAGGCCTGGAAACGATGCCTTATGAGGAACGGCTGAGGGAGCTGGGCATGTTTAGCCTGGAGAAGAGGAGGTTAAGGGGTGATATGATAGCCATGTTCAAATATATAAAAGGATGTCACATAGAGGAGGGAGAAAGGTTGTTTTCTGCTGCTCCAGAGAAGTGGACACGGAGCAATGGTTCCAAACTACAAGAAAGAAGATTCCACCTAAACATTAGGAAGAACTTCCTGACAGTAAGAGCTGTTCGACAGTGGAATTTGCTGCCAAGGAGTGTGGTGGAGTCTCCTTCTTTGGAGGTCTTTGAGCAGAGGCTTGACAGCTATATGTCAGGAGTGCTCTGATGGTGTTTCCTGCTTGGCAAGGGGTTGGACTCGATGGCCTTGTGGTCTCTTCCAACTCTATGATTCTATGATTCCAAGTCATTATTTAATAATTAAAATTGATTACCAACAAAGTGAGTAGATAAAACAACCCCCATACTGCTTTGGTAGCAACCATACCCAAGAATCAGTTGTATGGACTTTGAGTTTGTAAACTGAAAACAGGAGACCTTCAACAGCAGTTGTCTGTTGATGGCAGAAGACATTCTCAGGTGAAGGCAAATGGAGATAATATCTGACCTTGAAGCTTGATACTCTTCTTTACAGAGGCGTATATTGTCACAGCTCCAGGCCACAGTGACCTTACATTGTTGGAACAGAGTTGTCTCAACCAGACAGTTTTTGCCTGATAGGCGTGCTGGTAAATTACTGAACCTGAATTACTGATATCCTCCAAAAAGCATGCAAACAGAAACTTTGGCACTGTGTGTCTCATGTCTAAGCAGAGTACAAAGGATTGCTTTAACTTGGCTGAGGGATACCAGACCAAATGCCAAAGCGCGTTTCTGTGATGGGACAATGAGCCCTCAAAAGAAGTCCACATCTTAGGCTTTGTCTAAAGGTTCCAGTGTTAATGTGTACCAGGGTGTCAGAGCAGACCTTACAGACCAAAGGAGGCTGCAGAGACTTCACTTGAACAATTACTCTTGTTGTTGTTGTTTAGTCGTTTAGTTGTGTCCGTCTCTTTGTGACCCCCTGGACCAGAGCACGCCAGGCACTCCTGTCTGCCACTGCCTCCCGCAGCTTGGTCAAACTCAGGGTCTTTTCCAGGGAGTCTTCTCTTCTCATGAGGTGGCCAAAGTATTGGAGCCTCAGCTTCACAATCTGTCATTCCAGTGAGCACTCAGGGCTGATTTCCGTAAGAATGGATAGGTTTGATTTTCTTGCAGTCCATGGGACTCTCAAGAGTCTCCTCCAGCACCATAATTCAAAAGCATCAGCCTTCTTTATGGTCCAGCTCTCACTTCCATACATCACTACTGGGAAAACCATGGCTTTAACTATACGGACCTATACAACTAGAGCAATTACTCTAGAGATAGACAAACCCATAAATGTTGGTTTCTCTTAGTTTCTCATTTTGCCAGGTTTGGGGGATTCTCTGCTCCTTCGGTAGCATCAAAAAAGAAGCAAGAAAGTGTGTATTTATGGTTTTATTCAGTTACCGGGTTGCAAGACAAAGAATCCAATCCTTAACTCCATAGTGATGTTGCTCACTCTGAGCTCACTCCCCTTCTTTCCCAAGCAGCAGCCCGTGGCCCTACAGGTGGCCTCAAGAACCAAACTCTTTGAGCCCTTTGCTCTTGCAGAGTCCTTTGCTCTTCCAAGGAAAGCAGAGGAGAAGGAGGGGGCAATCTCCAGCCCTCCTCTTCAGTCCAGTCCCTGACATTTTCCCATTTATTTCCATTCAGGTCCCCACCCTTCCAAATCAGGTTGTGATTTATTTATTTTTAGAGTCCTCATGAAAATTCACTGGCGTTTTAGCGCAGATTTATTCTAATATACACATTATTGTATGCCATCTCTCCTAAAGTAATGCACCTTTGCATGTATGTATTATTTTTATTAGTAGTATTTAAATTTATTAGTCACCTAAAAAGTCCCCAAGTGACTTACATTAAAAACAAAAATAAATGCATTATACCATCTATTAAAAAAAGATTCATACAAAACATTAAAATTTCCACAAAACACCCTTCTCCCCCATAACAGCCGTTTTCACAAATTATTCAAATTTTTATGCACACTTTACTTGCTGGTGTACTGCACTGCAAAATTCAGAGAAATGTTAATTGCAAAGGATGGCTGTGTTCCAGTTCACACATTGTTTCAGAATAGGTGAATTAGGTAGAGACATTTTTAAATTTCTTCAACACAACACTTAAAATCCCATCTTCCTGTCAGAGGGTGGCAGGATAGAAACATTATTATAAATTAATCAGTTAACCCGATTTGCCCATCAAGTGCACACTGGAGAGGAATATGCATCCAATTCTGGCTCTCTGCTTAGTGCTTTACGATGTGCTTGTCTCATTCTCTTATGAAATGTGCACACTTAAGATTCTTTTAAAATATGCACAGAAAAATGTGCAATATTAAAATTGAACCTCGGTGCCCTTTTCCCCCAGGAACTCTGAAAACTGGATGTCAGGAACAATAACAAGGAGCATTTCTTAGCGTTGTGGATGCCTCTGATCTGAAATCCTAGAGAGTCACTGCCAAGGACAATACTGGGCTAGACATATCAAGGGCATGACTCAGTGAAGGGCTACTTCCTGTATTCCTAGGAATGCTACATTGCCCAACGTTTGAGAGGAGGGAAAAAATGTCCTTCCTACAGTCCTGCTATTTTGGGACAGTTCTCGCCTCTCTTCCACATTGCGGCAGGAAGCGCCCAACGTGACTGTGAGACGAATCTTAAGAAAGTGTCCTATTGATTCAGACCATTAGGCCACGTAGTTCTGTTACTGTTTGCTGCAGCTTTCCAGCATTTCAGACAGATGGGAGTCTTGACCAGCTATACCTGCATATTAAACCTGGGACCTCTTGTATGCAATGCATGCGCTCGGGAAGTTCTCTGACTATTTTAATCTGCACTATGTTCTGCTAGGTCACTGTTGCTGTCAGCTCCTGGAGTTAAAATCATTGAGCTGGCAGCAGGTCACTCTTGGAGTCTTCGCTTTTTCTGGACCTGCTTGGTTTGGAAATCTGCCAACATCACAGTTTGGCAAGCGTCAGAGTGCAGAGTTAGCTATTCAGAGACAGTAGGGCTTTGGGGTTTTTTGTTGTTTTTTTAATAAACTAACTGTTGCATCATTCTGGCAGCAGAGCATTAATTACAAGGCCTCATTCTTCATTTTCCTCCTTTTTTATATATATATATATAAAGATGTATTTATGACACATAAAATAAACATTTTCATATTTGGCACGCCTAATTATGTTGATAATTTAATTCCCAGCTCCCTTCATGATATCTCCATTGTCATAGAGGTTATGCCCGAAATCACACAGCAAATGACTAATCAGATCTGGAACTAACAGAAATAAAGTTAGAAGATTCATTTGGTATATCCCAGTAGCACAAGCCAGTCTTCTCATTTCATTTCAAGTTGGGCTGAGCCAAAATTTCTCGGGAAACAATTGTCCAGTCATTTCTGTTTGAATGTTTGTTGAGCTCTCTGTGGACCCAGTTTCGATACAGTTGAAGGTGGCTCAAGCCAGCAATGGGCTTGGACCCCTTTCTCCTAGCTTCTCCTAGCTTAGCCTGCTGTTTCGTCTAACATTTTACGAGCCAAAACTTCCAAGTAGAGAATTTTCTGGAGGTGAGAATATTTGGCAACATCTCCCCAATTTTACCCGCAATAAATAATGTGGAGAATTTGGGAAGCCGGTTTTGAACAGCCCTCAGCCAAACGTACGGTTGCTGAACATAACCTGAGGCAAAGGCTGATGATCTCATCTGCACTTCATTAATATCAATCATTCATTCAATCAACAATAAATAATCTATTAAATTTATATACCACCTTATACCCACAGGTCTCAGAGTGGTTCAGAATATAAATCACAAAATACATAATCAAAATAATTTATATTATATATTACTTTGATTTACTTTAGCTGCCTTTCTAAAGACTTAGGTTTCTTTCTCCATTATTATTATTTTAGACAGTTGATAAGTCGACAAGCACTTCTGCACTCTCGCAGCTGGAGGGTGGGGGGAATGTGATGAGCTACTATAGGTGAAACCAATAGGAGTACATTGCTGAACGACAACCCCCATCATCCCTGACCATTGGCTCATCTGAAGGGCATTGCTTTGGCTCCCCCTGGAATACTATCTGATACTGTCCCCTGAAAAGGACTGTGCAGGATAAATAATTGGCAGAAACAATCCCTTGTCACTTCAGCACATCACTTTCATTTCCTTGCAGCCCCCCCCCCCCCATACAACAGGAACAAAAGGCAGAGCTTTCTGAAATGCTGGGCTTGCTGTTTTACACCACATTTCGTCAGCTGCAGCACCTAAAACTGCTTTGTGCGCATCTAATTTTTGTTTGTCATGCAGCACGCCACTGTAAATCTTGCACTTCTATTAAACAGCACCCTCCGGATTTATTTATTCTTAAGAGGAATGAGCAGTGCGCAAGCTTTTAAGTCTGGCTAGGCAGCAGGATGCAACTACAGTCATATTTCATGTTATGTTTGCTTCATGTTATGTTTTTTCAGGTTGCGTCCCGCAGCGACCCAGAAGTACCGGAAAGGGTTACTTCTGGGTTTCGCCGCTCACGCATGCGCAGAAGCGTTAAATTGCACCGCACACCTGCGCAGATACGGCGCTTCAGGTTGTGGGCTTTTCATGTTGAGAACGGGCCTCCGGAACAGATCCTGTTCGCAACCAGAGGTCCCACTGTATTTGCTTGGTTCCCCCCCCCCACCTCCGACTCAAAATCTCTGCATAAGGAGTTGCCAGCATCTTCTCTGGAAGTTCCCAGCTGTAGCCCTGGGAGGTGAGGAGGTGGTTGCAGGAGAGAATTGGCAGGTGGAAGGAGTTTGAGGCAAGGGCTGTTGCTCTGTGGTAGAGCTTTGCAATGCAGAAGGCCCCACATGCAATCCCTGAAGCTCCCAGGTAGGGCTGGGAGCCTAACACCCTAGTGAGCTGCTGCCAGTCGGTTCACAGAATAAAATACAGTATTGGAAAAAGTAAATAATTAAAGACAAAACAGCAAAACAATTACACCCCCCCTTCCCACAGACAAATTTAAAAGGCTGTAGAATGTTAATCAGCCAAAAGGTAATGAAGAGGAACATTTCTGCATGGCACCTAAATTATATATAATGAAGGCGCCCGGCGAACCTCCCTGGGGGGAGCATTCCACAAATGGGGAGCCACATAGCTGTCAACCGTCCCTTATTTGGTGGGAAACTCCCTTATCCCAGCGCAGTTTCCCGCTGCTGTCCTGGATTGATGATGTCCTTTAAACTTCCCGGGTTTCAAGCTCGCCCAGCTCAGGAGGGAAGCAGCAGCTCGGGGTCCTCCGCCGAGAGAGAGCGAGAGAGAGAGCGCGCACGAGCTGCCGCGTCTCCATCTCTCCCTTTCCCCCCTCAGGGGCGCGTCGTGAGGAGACGGGTGGAGGCGGGCGGGCAGGCAGCCCCTCTCTTGCGAGACTTCCACCGCGCTGCCAGAGGAAGCCGGAGGCGGCAGCGACTGAGGAGGCGGCCTGAGGGAGGAGGAAGAGGAGGGGATGGGGAGGGACACAGAAGGGTGGCGCTTCAGTGGCCGCCGCGGCCCCACAACCGCCTCTTGCCAGGCTCGTGGGTGGCATGGGCGAGAGTCTCTCTCCTTCCCTCCCTCTCTCTCGGGCGGGGAAGGGCTGATGGAACTCCTCGCACCAGGACGATGGCAGCCCCAACATGCTGCTTAGCATACCCTCCAATCAGTGCAGCATCTTAATGTAGTGATTTCCCCCTCTGCATCCCTTTCGTAACTCTATTTTTTATAAATCATTTGTCCATCCATAGTTCAAATTTTTACTACAAGTTTTCTGTCAATCCTACCAATGTATGTAACTCTTTACAATAGCTTTTCAAATAAATTATAAACTTTCCCCATTCTTTATTAAAGAGGTCCTCTTCCTGGTTTCTAATTCTGCCTGCAAGCTTTGCCATCTCGACCTGGTTCATCAGTTTTGTCTGCCACTCTTCTTTGGTCGGCGTTCTTGACCCTTAGGATCATCTAGTTCAACCCCCTGCAAAACACAGTCAGTGGCAGCCAAAGCAGCATGGCTCTATCAGTGGTGGATTTCTATATAAGCTAAGTAAAATCCCTTATTTTTGAGGCTGCTGGTCCCTTCTTTTCAAATCTGTAAGTTGACAGCTATGGGAGCCACTACAGAGAAGGCCTGTTCTTGTATTGCAACCTCCGGACCTCACATGAAGGAGGCACACAAAGAAAGGCCTTAGAGAATGAATGCAGAGTCCGGGCAGTTTATATTGGTAGAGGTGGTCCTTGATACTGAGCCAGATGGTATAAGACTAGGTATAAGGCACCAGCCTATGTTCTTCTCCATTTAAATGCCTGAAAAGAGCAGTGATGAAGGGTGGTATAATAACAATAGAAACAAAACCAACAGCAACAACATATTACAAGTCACAGGTTCCCCAGTTCTGAACTATAATGGGCAAAATAATTTTGTGTTGGCTAAGCCTTTTAATTTATTGTGATTGACCTATGCTGTCTTTTCTCCCCAGAGATAAAGCATATTTCAATAGCATATTTTTTTTTAGATGATTGTGCATATGTCTTGCGTTTTTTTCCTAAGAAAATGAGTAAGAAAAGAAAGACTATTAAATTGACATGCATTCCCTGGATAAAATGTCCCGAATCAAGGCCATTTTATAATTTGTTAAGGTGCCTTGACCTTCCCTCCATGAAACTTCCTAACTCTTTTTTTTTATCTACCATACAGCCTTGCAGAGTTTTCAAAGAGATTCCAATCTACACTTTCAAGTTGGAAGAAAATTGCTTTCACACTTTAGAAAACTAATCAAAAAATTCATTCTGCCACCCATCTAGTTTTGATTTGTATTGGTTTGCTGGATATTTCCCCCAATGAAGTAATAATAACAATAAATTACTCTTCAAACGAATCATCATTTTATGAATATTTTTATTTGATATTCACTCTTTCTCCACTGCCTCCCTGCACCTGCAATACGCTAGAGTTCCACTTCCCTGCCATTTTTTGGTTTTTACTGGCCCTGCTCAGTGACGGCCTGACACAGAGATTAAACAGCAAAAGTCTTTCCAGCCATGAAGATAAGTAGCAGAAAAATTGACACCAAATTAATTTCCATGGGTCAGACTGCTGTTAAGAGCACAAGAGCAGGGCCAATATAAAAGGCAGTGGCAGCAGATCCAGCTCTGGTCACTACAGGCTATGAATCCCGTGTATCTCTTCCAGCTTAAAAATAATAATATTTTAAATAGTTAAATTAAGTTTTATGGCTGTATTAAGAGATCTTTTGCTGCTTTGAGCAAAGTCATGGAACTTCTGTAATCTACAAAGAGAGAAAATATTGCACTTCATGTTGTAGCCTAATCTGATGATAATGATGATGATGGTGATGATGATGATGATAATTTATACCCCACCCATCTGACTCGGTTTTCCCAGCTGCTCTGGGCAGTGTCCAACAAAGTATTAAAAGTACAATAAAACATCAAACATTAAAACTTCAGATGTCTTCTAAAATAAGCATTGCTTTTATTCCTTGACTAGGGTCTGCCCCACTGCTTACTCTGCTCACCAATTCCCTCCCCTGCCCACTCTACACTTGTGGGGTCCTGTGTGCCTTCTGCCAAGAAAACTCAAGAAAGTAGCTTATTTCTCTCCTTTGTCCTCCCTGCCACTGTGGAAACCAAGGGAAGGATGCAAGCTTTTTCCTCTTGCTCCCACAGCAGCAGGATGGGCTGGGGAGGGGGAGACTTCCTCCCTTCGTTCCCCTCCTTCCACAAGTGGCAGCAGTGATAGGGGCTTGAAGGGCTGCTTAAGCCTCCCCCTTTTTGTCTCATGCCGCCACGACTGCTGTGCATCTAGAGGCCAGCCAACACTTCTGTGTGCCTATCTCATCTCTGGCCACTTGAGGCTGTCCATTCACCACCTCTGGCCATGCTGTAGTTCATAGCACCACCTGTTGGTGACCAAGAAAACTGCACCATGACAACACAAACACATTGTTATTATAAAGTAAGATCATTTTTATAACTTTTTTTTTTAAAAAAAAAAGCTGAAAAAAGTGAAGGATAATTAATGGTTTCTCCCTCCCTCACCTTCAGGGTGGCTCACTACTTTTAAAGGGCTAAGCCAGAGTGGTTAGTAGAAAACATCCTGAGCTCTTTTCCTTTAAGTTGCTGGGTGCTGATGGATTCTGCCACAGAGTAAGACTACAACTTAAACCCCACTTAACCGGGAATTCACCCCAATGAATTTGGTAGGGCTTCGGAATAAACATGGTAAAGGTTGTGTTGTAAGCCCATTTATTCCAGAAAAAACAGGGCTTTTACAGCTATTCTAATATGATGTGCCAAGTTGTTGTTGTTGTTGTTATTGTTTAGCAGTGCTCCTGTGCGTGTAGTGGAGAGGGAAAGCAGAGGAGCACATTCAGAAAGGGAACCAGGTGTGCCTGGGTGATTAATGGACCCTCCTTGCTGTGGCAAGTGAATGAGAAGGCCTTGAAGTTTGTTTAAGGGAAATTATCATAGATGGAGCCAGAGAATGAGAAAAATAATCAAGCAGAGACTGGGTTTTCTTTTCTTTGATGGGGTAGCTATGTACAGCACTGCAGTCATGCTGATCACATTAAACTGTGTTGTTTAGGGGCAGAAGGTGCTGGCTGCATTTTTCTTTAGGGGTGCCATATTTCAAAAAGTACAATCCCTGACACCTGCAAAGTTGTTGAGCTTTTGAGCAAACTCCCCCTATGGCATTTTTACACCCCAAAGCCATGACATTTTCTGGCATATGGCGAGCCTGAATTTTGGGGACTCTCCTCCCTGGTGCTTCGATCCTGGGTAGGTGGACTGCCTGGAAGTGCCCTTACATTTCAAAGAGTGTCGTTCATCCACTAGCTCTCCAAGTGTAAAATAGCTCAATTGGTAGGGCATGAGACTCTGAATCTCAGGCTCACGGGTTTGAGCCTCACATCGGGCAAAGGATTCCTGCACTGCAAGTGGATGGACCAGATCACCTTTCCAACTCGGTGATTCTATGAGAGAAGCAGCTGAGCATCCCATCTCTATGGGTTTGTGTGGAAGTAGGAGCGCCAGTTTGGCCCCACCAGCATGGCTGCCCGGGGCTGTGTGCATGATCCTGGCGCCAAAATGTGTGGGTGCCCGGCCCCTTCACGGGGAATTTGGTGGGTGCTTGGACACATAGGGAGCAGCCACTTATGTGTGCAAGCTTCCCTGAGTGAACGTCCCCTTACCATGCAACTGCGACTGGGAAATTTTATGTCAAGTGTTGCATTGCAGTATACTTGGCACGGATTGTTGCATTCCGACGATCATTTCGGGTGAGGAAGCCAGGCTTTTCATTATAACATTTCGACGTTTATATAACCAAGTTCTTCATTAAAAAAAAAGAAGGAAACCCTCGATGTAGAGATGCACGAGGATGCCGGGAGGAGAGAGAAAGAGAAAATCCCCTCCAAACACACTGCAAACTGAGGCTTAAACGGAAACAACCAGAGGTCAGTGCAACGCCACAACTTGTCACTAGCTGTAGTAGCAGCCGCCGCCACGGCTCACAAAAGCTCCTATTTCACAGCTCGCGCTGCGGAAGGATATTTTACCTTGTTTACCCTGCAGCCGGCTCATTGAATGAGTGGAAAGAGGGAAGGGGAGGGAGAGGCTTGGGCAGGCTTTGCTCGTGTGATTGGCGCTTCGCCGGCTCAATGGGGAGGCACCTCGGGGCTCGGGGCGGGCCCTCTCCGCGGAGCCAGTCGGCTCTGCGGCGGCGGGGACTGGGCAGGCAGTCAGTCTCTTAGCCAGCCAGCCAGCCTGCTCGCTTGCCTGTGCGCTCCGGTTCGGCGTAAATGCGCTGGAGCTGCTGCAGCCGCCGCCGTTTGTGACACCCAGTAAGTAGAGACGCAGCGAGAGAATTCCCAGCGCACGTAAGTAGCTATTAATACATGGTGGGGAAGATGATGCCTTGCTGAAAGGGATTGGCTCGGCCATCCCTTTCCCTCCCTACCTCCTCCTCCTACCTCCAGGAATTAAGAGAGATCGACGCCTGAAATAACTGAGTATATATACATATATATATATTCTACACACACGCACATATTCAACGTGCATCTTTAAAGTAGCAGCATCTCCTCCGCATCTCAGGACTCTCAAAAGGAGGGACAAAGAGGAAACCGGCGAAAGGAGGTCTCCTCTCTTGCAGAGCTACTATTGTTAAGTATTCGCCTTTCATGCTGCTGCTGCTTTTGCATCATCACCACCATCATCATCATCGCCGCTGCAGGCGCGTCGCGCTCCAGGATTTGCTGAAAAGCGAAGGGATTTTCTCCCCCCACTCTTGTTGGAGATAAATAAGCAAATCAGCCCCACGCGAAATGGAAGAGCATTGATCCGCGCCTGTCCTTGATTGCACTTTTTGTCTGATCAAAGGAAACACACGCGAGGGCGCGCGCACACGAGAGCCGTCGTCTCGGGCGCGTGGATCTTCGCGCACCTCTCTCTTTCCCGGTGGTGACGGTGCCTTTCAATTTAGGAACATTTTCCCTCCCGCAAAAGAAAAAAAGAGAGAGAGAGAGTAAAGAAATCGATGACCAAATAGCGTCTTTCTATTTTTCTCTGTGTGTATTTGTATATACATATATATTTATATCTATATATATTATATTTTTCATCTTTTTGTTGTTGTTGGAGCTCCTTGCTGACCCTCTGAAGTTAAATGCTCCCTCGTCGTGGTTTTGGTTTTTTTTGCATATCTGGATAGTCCTTGCTATCAGGGAAAAAGCTTCAGACGCCATCTACAGTTAAAACGTAGGGGAAAAAATTGATTGGGGGGGAACCCAGTCGTCTGGCTGGTTGCTGCACGTTACCTGAACTTAACACTTTTCCAGCCGTGCGAGGATTTTGCAGGAGCGCAGAGGAAGCCAAATACTAATAACGATTCTCACCTCTCTCCGTTCTCGACTTGTTCATTCCATTGTTATTTCTTTAAACAACAACAACAACACAGTTGCATTTCCTGAGAGGCCACGTTTTTGGAAAGACTCACGCTTTGGCTTTGTTTGTGTCACTTTGTTCTCTTGCGCAAAAGCTCCCCGACGTGCCGGGCTTCTCCGGGAGAGGGGAACCCTTCGGCTTGGCCATCCGCTCTCCAGTTTCCGCGCCCCCTACCTCCTGTTTCCTCTCTCGGCGACATAAACTGGACACTAACCCCACGGAAACTTGCCCTCCGAAATCCCCCTCTTTTCTTCCGGCGACAGCACAAAGGCATCGTTGCGGCCGGCCTGATCTTCACAATAAACCCCCCTCTCCAAAACGGTTGTGTGTGTGTGCGCGCGCGCGCTCTGCTGCTGCTGCTCGCTCCCGCCTGCATCTGTGCGTGTTGTGTGATTTTTTTGGGGGGGACCTTTTTTTGGAGGGCTTGCTCTCTCCATCCCCATGAACATACAAAGGTCAACCCCAATCACAATCGCACGCTATGGAAGACCTCGGAATAAAACCCAGGATTTTGAAGAGCTTTCTTCTGTAAGGCCCACCGAGTCCAGCCAGAGTTTCAGCCCCAATCTCGGCTCACCCAGCCCGCCAGAGACTCCCAACTTGCCGCATTGCGTTTCTTGCATCGGGAAATACTTACTGCTGGAGCCTCTGGAAGGAGATCACATTTTTCGAGCCGTGCATCTGCACAGTGAGGAGGAGCTGGTTTGCAAGGTAACAACTTTCCTGCCTCTCTTCTCTTCTCCCACCCCCTGGGATTTTTATTTTTTTAAAAGCCTTTCTCTGTCTAGCGAGTTTATTTTTAGAAAGTGTACTCCGGAGTGGGGGCTGTGTGTGCTGGGGGCGGCGGCGAGCCATTGATTTAAGCACTGGGAGAAGTTTAATTAAAACAAACAGGGAGGAAAAAAAATCCTTGCATAATTTAAACGGCTCTCAGCAACTTTCCAGACAATGGCCACGTTATAACGGTGGCCTGGAGCCAAAGACTTGGGGAGGGGAGGAGGAGGGGAGTTAGGCTCTGAAGGCCACATAGGTAGAAGTACGTATAATCTAATTTCCCTCCTCTCTTTCCTTTCTGACTTCCCAAAAGGGAATCCCTTGCTAATTTTCAACCGGTCCTCCGAGGATATTTCACTTCCCTTGCGTGGTGCTGGATGCAAACTTGGCAAGTTGGCAGCTTTGCCTCTGTGTAAGACTGCAGTCCTGTGTAGGCTTACTTGAGAGGAAGCCTGATTCCTCAGAGAGGGAGTTTTACTTGCAAGTCGACATGTGTGGGATTGGAATGTGGATCCGAGTTCTTTTTTTAAAAAAAAAATGCACACGAGCACCAAGCCTCCTTGCTATGGATTGTTTGCAAACACAATCGCCCACGTTTCAGCAGGAAACAATAATAATAATAATAAAAAATCCTTGCACACTTGCATGCTTATTTTGTTCGAAGGGCATGCAGAAAACAACAACAGGGCTCAGACTTGGTAGGTTGCTGGCTTCTCCGGTCTCTTCAGCTCCCCAGTGAAGGTAAACTGTGGAGAAAGGAAGTCCACATGCTTCTCCTATGGAGGGAAGTGGCGTCCATTCACTCAGAGGCGATACTATTTCCTTTGTTCCTAAACTGCTGTGGTTACTCTTGCTTTCGCTCTCCCTGGTGCCCTCTTGGAGCTCTGCTCCTGGAGCAGCCCCTGGAAAGGCTGTGTGGGAAGATTGCCACACTACACCACCTTTGTAATTACAGAACATTTCACCCAAAATGTGTATTTTTATAGGATTGAGAACAAAACCCAAACAAGCTGCAATCCTAGTGTTGAATCGGTAGGCTGTGATATAGACACATGGACTACCCTTTAAATAATCCAAGCTTTTTGGTCACTGTAGACCAGGTGGATGTTTTTATTTAGATTCATATGTGGTGGCAAAATTAAACTGCAGCCCCTGGTTCGTCCCAAAGAGCTCTCTGTTCAGGGCAGTAAAAAATGTACTGGCCACCCGTGAGTCATGAACCTTAAATCTTAATAAAGATTTAGTTCTGTGCAGTTTATACCTGATTATGGAAAGTAGAGCCTCTCTGACCTTGCAAGGACTTCCACTGCACAAGGAACCAGAAAGTGGAGCGATGGTGCAGATCATTTAAAATGCATGCATTAGTTTGTCCAAAATAGATGCAGATCAAAATATTATCAGCCTCCTCTTGTGGGAGGTGCAGATGAAAGCCAAAGAACGAGCAGCTGAAATGCAAAGAATGACATCTTTATGAAGATGCACAAATCTCACAAGGCTGCCTTATCTGCTTGAAGATTTTCAGGAGCTAGTAACTTCTTTTTACACATCTAGTAGTTAAATTCGATCCAAAACCACCTGTGATTGAGTTCTAAAGGTATAGGAAACTACTGTGCTACAGAAGCAGAACTCCTGTATGAAAGAGCATCTTTGTCCATTATAATGTCTTTGAGGAAATGTTAGGAATTTTCATGTTTTGAGGACACTGGCAACCATTTTTCGTAACTGAACGCCTCCCTAAACAAACAAACAAAAACATTTCAGTTCCCCTCGCTTGCAAAATTGTAACCCTTCATGTTTGCCTTTAAAAAAACAAAACAAAATCTGCCTCTTTGGCTGCTCCTGAAAAAATAGTGCCCTTGCATATACAGCTAATAATAATAATAATAATAATCAACCGACTTGTCTAAGTAAAAACAGGCTTGTGGATTCCCCCCCCCCGCCCCACCCCCATTAAGAGCCAGATAACAAAGGGGGGCTGATGAGGCATAATTTAATTTGGCTGGAACCCCCTGAGTATGCAAAATGCCATTCTAGAATCCAAATGAGCTCTTTTCTTTACACTCGCTGCTGGAAAGAGCTAAACTGGACTACCTATAAAGTCACATGTCCTGACTTTGCATTATAAAGAAGAACAAAGATAAGCTTTGGGGGAGCCAGTCAAAATGACATCTTAAAAAAAGGCTCTTAGGGGGAGATTTGGCTGTTAAGGGGAAACGTTTTGCTTGCATGAGGGCCACATGTTTTTATAGTACTTAGAAGGTGGTCATGCCTGCGATCCTGATCCTGGTTACCTAGGAGTCAGCCTCAATGGATTCATCAGGACTTCAGAGTAGACAAATAATATCATGCAGACGATGTGCTGCAAGATTTCACAAGGAGACTGCAGTTGTGGTGGGAATGTATATCTGTTCCCACAGCTTCTGGTATCATTGATGGGTTCCCCTGAAAGGAAGACATCTGGAGGACACAAAAACAAACACCACCTGCAGTGGTCTTCCCTTTTACAGATATGTAGTTAACCGGTCACCAGCCCCAAGTAAAAGATCTTTTCTCTTTCCACGCATCAGGAATAACAGGAAGAGCTATGGCGAATGCAGTTCATGGAATTGCCGAAGCTTGCACTTATTTATAGAAACTTGCTAGAGAGTTTCTCAACCTGCTGCAGTCCTCTGCATGTTTACCTAGGAGCAAAACCCATTGAATTGGGTGAGACTTAGTTCTGAATGGACATGCATAGGATGTTGCTAGTAGGTATCTCAAAGGTAAGCGCTGTTCCGCTTCAGAGCATTACAGAAGATAATGGCTTCAAGACAGGTTTTGCATGCCTTAAATTAATTTCTGAATTGCTAAGCTACAAGCTATAGAAAGAGCAAGTGGTGAGCCACAGTCATTTATCCTTACGTTGCGCAATATGGTTGGCCTGCGTTCTTCAGCATTAATCTGACTTTGTAACTTCCTGACCTTCATTACCAAGGGACAAATGCATGAGAATCCCGCAGCCTTTGCGAATAATGAAAGCCTTTGTGTCACGCACTGGTTATGCCTTCTTACTGCAGTGCACCCGTTATTCTCAATGAAACGTTTCCATTGCCTGGAATCCAAATGTCTCAAGCACTGATTCATTCATAATCGCTGGATTAGTGGAACATTTTTTTATATCTATATTTGAGTTTCCCAGCATGCTTGGCGATTCCTTGCCATTTCATTCACGAGAACACAAGGTGGATGTGCTTGCAAGGTTAGAGAGCCACTCGTTCTGCTTAAAAAAGATGCACTAAAAATCTCCATAAGGCAAATACAAGTTTGCAAGTCCATTCGAACATTTCCCTAGTCTTAGTAGGGAACTCGCAACCCAGGGGGCCCAACCCCAAAGTGACGTCTCATATGTTTGCCATCATTGCGTTTGCACCTAAGCTCCCCTGTTGCACATCTCCCAGAATTTTCTCCTATGCAAGCCATCACAAGCGAAGGGCTATCCATTTTGCCTCATCTTACAACCGCCCGCCCTGTCACCGTGTGAACAGCAACCGAAACCTTGTGTTTTCTGTTGCTTAGCAACGGAAACACAGCAGAGTCCTTCCCTTGTTTTTTAGCATTTCAGACACAACTCTGAGACGTCACCAAAGGCCTCTTTAACTCCTTCCTTTTGTGAAACAGCAAGGGAGGTGTTTTCTATATCTCCGCTCCAAATTCCTATGTGGCGGTCAACCTTGGGTGCTTTGCTGTTGTTGGACTACAACGCTTATCCTCCTCAGCCAGCTTAGCCAATTGTCATGGAAGATGGGAAGTGTAGCCCAAGAACTGTTGGGAACCTAGGGTTGAAGAGCATGGGGATAGACAAGGAGTGGGGAATGGGATAGACTCTGCCAACCTCTGTTGGTGCTTGGGGATGGAAGAGGCCATTGCCTGTATATTGGAGAGGGGAGGAAGGAATTTGAGAGCCTTCAGCTTCCATATGAGTTGCGGACCGTGGCACTATTTGTATTGCCCAACAAGAATTTTGACTTCCCTCATTCCTTCCACTGCCAGAGAATAGAATCATAGAATTGTAGAGTAGGAAGGGACCCTGAGGACCTTCTACTGCAACCCCCTGCGATGCAGGAATACACAGCTGCCCCACCAGGGAATCAAACCTGCAACCTCAGATGCATTATCAGCACCATGTTCTTTAACCGACCGAGCTATCCAGGCTGTGGAAAAGGAAGGTGGTGTGTAGAAATGGGAAACAAGGCTGTGCCCTCCAGAACTACAACTTTCGCCAACCCTAGGCAGCATGGCCAGTGGTCAGGCATGATGGGAATTGAAGTCTGAAGGGCACCATGTTGACTTACCCCTCTGATAACCAGAAGAAGGCGGTGATAGTAGCACAACTTGGTTTGAAAGATGGGTGGGTAAGGGGGAACCTGTGGTCCTCCAGGTGTTGCTAGATTACAATTCCCATAATTTTTGACGATTTAGACCATGGTGGCTGGGCCTGATGGGAGATGGAGACCAACAATGTATGGTGCTTCAACCCTGGTTTTTAAAAAAATAAAATGGGAATACAGAGGTAAGGGGGAAACTGGGAGACAACTGAGAGTGCAATTATCACATATAAGAAGAGAAAGGTAAATTATGTCAGTAACCAATTTGTGTGAATGGTAAAAATGTTAATAAAAGTTTTAGTTGTTTTTTTAACAAAACAACAACAGCCCTGGTTTACCAGAGAGTATGGTCCTTTTAAAGAAATGTAGCATGCTCTGCTTACTCTTTAAAACCCATGGCAGAGTTTTCATTCAGATACGGAGCCAGTGTGGTATAGTAGCGAGATGGTTGGACTAGGGCCTGGGAGGCAAGGGTTCAAATCCTCTCTTGGCCTTGAAAGCTCACTGGGTAACCTTGGACCGATCACTGCCTCTCAGCCTAACCTACCTTGTAGGATTCTTGGGATTAAATGAGGAGCGGGAGAACTATGGTTGCCACCTTGAGCTCCTTGGGAGGTAAAAAGAAAAAGGTGGGATGTACCAACAACCTGCAATGCAGGAATCACAGCTAAATGAGTGCCTGGGTGCTGGATCCATTGGTGATATGGGTGGACGGACAGATTGGACAGCCCCTCAGAGGCAATGCATAAAAGCAAAACAAGAGTGGGGGAACCCTAAATGTTTTGAAGCATGATACAGTGGTACCTCGGGTTACATATGCTTCAGGTTACAGACTCTGCTAACCCAGAAATAGTACCTTGCGTTTAGAACTTGGCTTCAAGATGAGAACATAAATCGTGCTCCGGTGGTGCGGCAGCAGCAGGAGGCCCCATTAGCTAAAGTGGTGCTTCAGGTTAAGAACAGTTTCAGGTTAAGAATGGACCTCCAGAACGAATTAAGTACTTAACCCGAGGTACCACTATACAGTGGAACCTTGGGTTGCAAACGTGATCTGTGCGGGAGGCACGTTCACAACCTGCAGTGCTGTATCTGCGCACGCGTGTGATGCGATTCAGCTCTTCTGTGCATGCGTAAAGCGCGATTTAGTGGTTCTGCGCATGTGTGAGTGCCGAAACCCAGAAGTAACCCATTCTGGTACTTCCGGGTTCGGCGCAGTCCGTAACCTGAAAACATGGAACCCGCAGTGTTCCCAACCCAAGGTATGACTGTACTTCCCTCCCCTCCCCTTTGCTGTAACTTTATTGGCCATCCAGAATCAGAATTTTCATAGATTCTGAGCTGTCGTCGAATTTTCTTGATGCTTTTGTTTGCAAAGAACCGGATGTTCCTTTTCAAAACAAGCCTATTTATGTTTCTCCCCTCTTATCAGCCGGGAAAATTAGGCCATTCATTTTCCTTTCTCTCGCGGATATAATTTACGTAGGCCGGTTGGAGTGTGTGTTGGGGTGAAAACCCTCGTTTAGTTTTCGTAAGGAAGAAAGCACTTCCAGACTGCTCAGGGCATAGTCTGCTGAAACAGAAGCGCCAGTTTGCAATTTGGACATCTTTGCTTTTGTAATATGCAGAGGGGTTTTTATTCGTTTTTAAATCGGTGTGCCTTTGCTACAGCCTATTTCCTTTCTATCTCTAACCCTTTTGTTTTTATTGCCAATTGCATCTCTAGGTGTTTGATATCGGCTGCTACCAAGAGTTGCTCGCGCCCTGCTTCTGCCTGCCCCCTCACGACAACATCAACCAAATCACTGAAATCATTCTCGGGGAGACGAAAGCCTATGTGTTCTTTGAGAGGAGCTATGGGGACATGCATTCCTTTGTTCGTACCTGCAAGAAGCTGAAGGAGGAGGAAGCAGCCAAGCTGTTCTACCAGATAGCGTCTGCTGTGGCGCACTGTCACGACGGCGGGCTGGTGCTGCGAGATCTCAAGCTGCGGAAATTCATCTTCAAGGATGAAGAAAGGTAAGGGATTTCTCTCCCTTCCTCCTGGCCCTTTGGAATCCACCAAGGAGTGTGTCAGGGATGCAGTTTTGAAAGGGGTTGTTTTCTGAAGGCTCGTACTGTTAGCCCCATATGGAAGTAGAGGAAACATTCCTGCCAGTTTTGATGGAGGATCTCAGAGAGCAGGTGGTGGTTATTCCACCTTGTTTCCTTCTGGTCCCTGGGGTGAAACCACTGCCGCCATGTAGCTGAAGCTAAGCAGGTTTAGGTTGGGTGAGTGTCTGGATGGGAGACCTCGTGAGAATCTGTACGGCGATGAGTTACATGAGAGAAACATGGGATTAAGATGTAATGAAATTACACGCATGCATGCATACACACAGACACACACACACACACACACACACAGTGTTCCTCATAAACTAGAATCTGTACAAGTTAACTTGTGATTTTCCTCTTAAAACCAAAGTTAATATTCCTTCCGCACACACACACACATACAATCTACACTCACAAACATATCTTTTGAACAGTGGATTTCTATTTTCCATTCATTTGATTCCTGGGAAAAAGTGGGTTGTTGTTCTTTGGCAGTTACTGTGAGAGATTGCTTTGTGGTAGAAAAGCGACGGATGGGTTTATAAGATAAATAAAAAGAAGAAGGGATGAATAAAGTGTGTACCGCCCCCAACCCCACCCCAGTTTGGCGACTGCTTAATCTATATTCTGCTTTTTGGATCAATAAGCCCTTGTTGCCACAGTGTTGTAAACCCCAACCTACCCTACCCACTGAACGGTTTGGCCGGGATTCACTTCTGCCTTACGGAGAATCTTGCACCAAGTGACCCAAAGGGCTGCCTCTGTTGATGACAGGTGGGAACATGGCAAAGAGTGTGCCTTCTCATTCAGGTAAAAATGTGTGAATCGCTTAACAGACCTTTTACTGGCCTGTAAAGCTAGGACAGGTGTCGCTGCTGCTTTTCTAAGCGGGGCAAGCATGGGGACGTCTGGGTTGTTTTAGTACAGAAAACTCTCCTCTTAAACGAGTGTTTGGTTCCTGGGGTCCACTCGTAAAACCCAAAAACGTGCAAAGCCAGGAACCCTCCGAACTGCCGCCCACCCCTGTGCAAGGTGTGGGGAGCTGCTTACCTGTCTTGGGGCTGCTTACCTGCCTCCTTCCCAAAGCTGAGTAACACTGCAATAATAGCTGTGTAAGGTGGAAATAAATAAATCAAGAGAGGGTTTCCTCCTCTTTCCATTTATTTATTTTCTCCTCACCTGCAGAAAGCTGTGATCGTGTAAGTAAAAGAAGCATAAGATGTGAGTTACCTGTGTGATGTTTGTTGTTTTCTCTCTTTTTAAGAGAGATGTCATTTTTTAAAGAGAGATGTACTTTTGGAGCAGGGGTTCTAACACACACACACAAACACACACGTTTGCAATGCATTAAGCTTGACTTGAAGGGACCTTTTGTAATTCTTTGTTAATGTAATGAATTAACACATGCTAAGCTGGTGTCTTAAGCTTGCTAATAATATCCACAGAGGTAAGGAGACTGGAGGAGGCAGTGGAAGGGAAAAAAGACATGTTGCCTGTGTGATGTCCCGTAAATACAGCAGGATTCTTAGATGTTTGGGATGACTGGATAAGGCAAAGGGGTGTTTTACCTTTTCATCTTGGCACCATAAGCATGCAAGAGTGAGTGTTTGCTAATCAGTGCTGATGATTAGAATTCCTTCCCTGTGCTTATCAGTTTTCTAGGGTACTTACATCAAGTAAGGTAAATGCCATGGCTGGAGTTGACAGGCACAAGAGGGAATGGTGCTAGAACAATGAGGACCAGAAACAAAAAGTTGCTCAGTCTTCAGGGTGACCTGCAAAACATTTTTTTCCTGCATTACTTGAAATCTCCTTAGCATGTTTCATAAAGTCTTCTTCAAATGCAAAGCGTGAAACAGTACATTCCTGAAACCACAATACAGTGGTACCTCAGGTTAAGTACTTAATTTGTTCCGGAGGTCCGTTCTTAACCTGAAACTGTTCTTAACCTGAAGCACCACTTTAGCTAATGGGGCCCCCTGCCGCTGCCGCGCCGCCGTAGCACAATTTCTGTTCTCATCCTGAAGCAAAGTTCTTAACCTGAAGCACTATTTCTGGGTTAGCAGAGTCTGTAACCTGAAGCGTATGTAACCTGAAGCATATGTAACCCGAGGTATACCACTGTAATTGGTATCTACAAAGAAAAAACTGGCCAGTGCGTTTGACTGACTGGTGAGAGTGTTCAGCTTTCCTTTCCTTTTGCCATCGCTGGATGAATGTTAAAAATGCTCTCACACTTTTTGACTGTTTCCCCACCTACCAAGGAAACCAGGAAAGCTTTTAAGAGTAGACAGAGCATTTGCCTGTTGTGTTATATACACACACACTATGCACGCACCTGTGCTCACACAGGCAAGTCTTTCTCCTTCGCTTCCCATTTTCCAAATACTGGAAAATGCCCAATTCCTAGCTGGCAATATGGATTTGGCAGAATAAAATTGGTGGTGGTTGGTGATAGGAAATGTTAACTGCAAACTTGATTAGTTGGACCGCCTTCTCAAGCTGTGATGTTCAAACTTCCCTAGCATAATTCCTGGGTGACGTGGAATGAACCTTTGATTGTATTCAAACTACTATTGATTTAGAATTCAAACATCTGTAAAGATTTTTTTTTTGGGGGGGGGGATATTTTGTGTTTCTGCTGTCAGGCAACAGTATTTGTTGTCAGGTTCTGTAAATTGATGCAGTTTGAATGGAGTGTTGTTAGAGAGGAAGGGAAAAGACATTGCTTGGTAAAGGTAAAGGACCCCTGGATTTTTAAGACTGGTCAAATTTGACTGTGAGGTTGAGGTGCACATCTTGCTTTCAGGCCAAGGGAGCTGGCGTTTGTCCCCAGATGACTTTTCCAGGTCATGTGGCCAGCATGACTAAACCGCTTCTGGCGCAACGGGACACCATGACGGAAGCCAGAGCACACGGAAACTTGGTGTACCTTCCCACCATAGCGGTACCTTTTTATCTACTCACACTGGTGTGTTTTCGAACTGCTAGGCTGGCAGGAGCTGGGACAGAGCAATGGTAGCTCTCCCCATCACACAGATTCGAACTGCTGACCTTGCGATCAGGAAGCCCAAGAGAATCGGTGGTTTAGACCACAGTGCCACCTGCGTCCCCCATCCCCCCATTGCTTGTAATGTGTTGGTTTCTCCCCCTAACCACCCACCCTGGGCCTACAATAGAGTAACTGGAGTCTTGGTTGAAATGAGAAGTATTTTGAACACAGTTCCCCTGTAGTGGAACATGGAACTTAAATTTAACTTAGGAGACTTAGATCAGTTGATTTGCAGCTACTTTCATGCAACGGCTTTGGGGTCTTTTTCCTTGCACACCTTGTCACAACTATGACTTTGGGAAGCCTGGTTGGGGCGTGTGCCCAAAAGCCTGAACTGGAATACTTATGTGAAAACAAAAAAGCCCCCTTCCATTTAAACACGCACACCCATTTTCGTCCAATGAATCTTTTAGGTCAGTGTGTGTAGAGAGCATGCTCCCTTTTGTGACTGGCATTTGGTTTGCTTTCCCTGTTGTTACACATTCCTTATTTCCTTTCTATACGCCTGTGATCTTGTACTCTCATGGTTGCTTGTTGGCGGGACTTTGTCTCCCTTGATTCTCCTTAGTTCTTAGCTGTTGTGTGGCTCAGGGGGGCTGTTATCAACTGCTGCTGCCCAACTCAGTACTGATGCTCTATTCCGACATTGCAGTTATGTGTGTCCTTGACTCTGATGCCAGTGTGGTGTAGTGGTTAAGAATGGTCTCCGCTCCTCCACATGCAGCTGCTGGGTGACCTTGAGCTAGTCCCACTTCTTTGAAGTCTCTCAGCCTCACTCACCTTACAGAGTGTTTGTTTTGGGGGAGGAAGGGAAAGGAGATTATCAGCCGCTTTGAGACTCCTTCGGGTAGTGATAAAGCGGGATATCAAATCCAAACTTCTCTTCTTCTTCATTAGTTGCCTTGCAAATGCAGCCTTGTGCAGGTGCTTAGGTGAGTCCCAACCTTATTGAACAAGATGCTCATAGACTCTCCTTGTACAAGTGTATACTGTAAATTGTGATCCTTAATGCTTGGAGGTGCAGTTCCCCAGCTTTACATATTCTGCTCTGTGGGTAAGACTGAGTACTTCATGATGCAAGAATTAAGGTCTCTTTATTACCTGAATGGAAGCTTCAATAGGCTGCTATTCAGCAAATGTGTCCTAGATGCTTTGAGTCATTCCGTTGTTTGTTTGCCTGAGAAGCCAATGGGCAGTGCATACAACTTTGCCTACGATATTGTTTGCTTGAAATGGCAACACCTAGATCTCTTGTGTGGATGGAGTTGTCGGAGCAAAATGGATGCAAATAATTTGATGTTGGGGCCAAAGCACAAAGGCATGGTCCCATCTATCTTTCAAGTCTGTTGATAAGGATCGATCTGTGGGTCTTGCATAAAATAACTTTTATGCTCTTTTAAATTATAAGAGTCTAGAGCTAAAACACTGCCTAGGTACAGAGCTTGCTTTGAGTGATAGATTTATTTTTCTTGCCAGCAAATTATTAATGTTTGGAGGGTATTAAATCTTCAATTATATTCAAATATTAGCTGTCACAATATTTGACGCTGAAAAAGTTTGTGCACGTTAATCAGTCTTGTTAACAAGGTTGGGATCATTTTTAAAATATTGAGACTTAAGGCATTCTGTTTACTTATGAATTTCCTTGCATAAAAAGAGATTTGTCTCTAGGTGAGAGTTGAGAAAGAACCTGACTTGCCTTTGTGTTTTGTGCTAATATAAACATCAGTCCCAATAGTTTAAAAAGCCAGTGTGGTACATGAATGCCTACTAGGTCTGTATGTAGTTATGTTGGTCTGTATGCTTTCATTATCTAATCCCACCTGCTCACCTTGTTTAGCTAGGATTTGCATTACAACCAAAATCTGCAAAGGCCAGAGTCAGTCCTAGCAAGACCTAAGCTGATCAATTAGCATAACACTGTAGAAGCAGCATAGGAGTTCCTTCCTCATGGCAGTCATACCTAGATGGAATAATAGTGTAGGTATGATTCCTTCCTATGCCCCTTGTACCTGGACCTCGAGGGAAGACAGCAGCCAGACACAACTGGCTTGCAGGAAAGTAGGTATTGTGCCACTGTGGCGCATAGGAAGTGACCTTGTAACAAGTCATACCATTGCTCCGTCTAGTGGTGCATTGTCTGCACTGGACTGGTAGCAAGTTTCCAGGCAGGATTCCAGGCACGGGACAGTCCCACCTCCTTGGGGATGCTCGGGACTAAACCTGCAAAGCTCTCCCACTGCCCTTCTCCTTAGGAGCTGGACCTAAGGCATAGCCCTATGGAACGCCCTCCCACCAGATGTCAAAGAGAAAAACAACTGGGAGTGGCCGCCGAGACCACATAACACCAGTCTTGAAAGACCTACATTCGCTCCCATTACGTTTCTGAGCACAATTCAAAGTGTTGGTACTGACCTTTAAAGCCCTAAACAGCCTCGGTCCAGTATACCTGAAGGAGCGTCTCTGCCCCCATCGTTCTGCCCGGACACTGAGGTCCAATGCCGAGGGCCTTCTGGCAGTTCCCTCGCTGCGAGAAGCCAAGTTATAGGGAACCAGGCAGAGGGCCTACTCGGTAGTGGCACCCGCCCTGTGGAACGCCCTCCCACCAGATGTCAAAGAGAACAACAACTACCAGACTTGTAGAAGACATCTGAAGGCAGCCCTGCTTAGGGAAGCTTTTAATGTTTGATACATTATTGTATTTTAATATTTTGTTGGAAGCCGCCCAGAGTGGCTGGGGAAACCCAGCCAGATGGGCGGGGTATAAATATATTATTATTATTATTATTATTATTATTATTATTATTATTATTATTATTATTATTGCTAATGGGGTATGCACAGTTCTACTGCATTGCTTTCTAGTTATACCTTCCTGTAGATGCTTGGGTAAATCATTTCAGGTTTTTGCTCTGCTCTGCTCTGTTTTGTTTTATTTAACAATTCAGCGAAAGGAAACTCAGCCCACAAAAATGTGACCAGAGACACAAGCTGTTACATTCCTTACCGGTTGCCAAGTAGTAAGATTTCTCAGAGCAATGAATGACTCTGGTTTTTTAACCGCCTGTCACCCTTTATTGCAGCCAGCTGATTTACTGTGATTTACAGTTGGAGCTAGTAACCTTTTGAGCAATGCTTTGGGTAAGGGGGGGGGGGTGAAGCCATGGAGGAATTATGGGAGGCCCCTGTTTTAAGACTCATCTTAAGGCTGAGCTTATGAATTTATTGGTTCCGGAACGATCACGACATCGGTGATGGGTTTCTGCAGTCATGCTAGGTCACAAAATGCTTTGCAGCTTTCGTAGCATGCTTCATCTCAGAAACCCTGTGTGGTAGGCTGTTGCTTTTTCCATTTGAGAAACTGAGGCTGTAGAGTTTGGGATTTGACAGACTCCTGGTTGCAGAGGTTATGGGGTGGGGTGGGGGGAGTCCCATACTTTTCCCCACACTGAATTTGTCCTAGTTGTCAACATCAAGTGGCAGCACTGATCTGTTAAGTGTCGGCCCAACACAGACAGGACTGAGCATATATTCCAGATTCTTAGATCAGGGTAGCAGATGTGCTGCTCTCCAGAGGTTGTTGGACTAAAATTTCCATCATTGTTGACCATTGGACCCTTGCCAGCTTGGTTTGACAATATCTGGGACCCACCGTGTTGTGTATCCCTGCCTTAGATGCCAATATGAAATTTCCAGGGATCTGTGCACCAAGCTACACGTTGCACTTGATTACAGATAGGTAGCCGTGTTGGTCTGCCATAGTCAAAACAAAAAAATTCCTTCCAGTAGCACCTTAAAGACCAACTATGTTAGTTCTTGGTATGAGCTTTCGTGTGCATGCACACTTCTTCAGATACACTGAAACAGAAGTTTCCAGACCCTTCTATATAGTGAGAAGGTGGGGAGGGGTATTACTCAGAAGCGTGGTGGGAATGGGTGATTGGCAGATAGCTGTGATGAGCCTGTTGACGACTCTTAACGACTGCAATAGGTCTTACAGGAAAAAGCAAGGGGTGAGAAGGTGAAAAGTGGCTTTGTCATGTATAATGAGATAAGAATCCAATGTCTTTGTTCAGACCAGGTCTCTCCATGGTTTTAAGTTTGGTGATAAGTTGCAATTCAGGAGCTTCTCTTTCCAGTCTATTGCAGGTTGGTTTTGAGCTGGAATTGTGTGTATGTGGGGTATCAACCAGAATGATATTTTGCTGAATTTCCTCCCAATAGGTTTTGCCGCCTGCACCCGATTTTGCTGCTCCCTGATCCGCTGTTTCTACCAGCACTCTTTGCCTGGTTTGTGGGTCTGGCTGACTCGGCATAGGAAAGGATATTCATCATTTGGAAGACCAGCCAAAAGCACGCTTAGAGCTTGGGTAGAATGTTGGAGGAGGGGAAAATAAAGATCTGCATTTAGCTTTAAATTGAATTGCATGCTTTTACGGCTATGTCATATGTGACCCCATCCTCTGCAAGACGACGTCAGTTGGTTTTATGGTACTGCAGATCTCGCTGGTAAAAATTGAGTGGTGTTCCATTTTCCTTTGTATTCCGGATTCTTTCCTTTATCCACTTTGATATCTGTGCCATTCCCTCTTGCTTTCTTGTGTAACTCTCCCCCCTTGAGGTGCACACATGCTGAGAAGCCATGTTTATGTAACTATGGAGGATGATAGTCCTTATTAACTCAGAACCGAGAAGAAAGTCACAAGGTCAAATGAAGGGTCATCTTTGCTGTGGCAGGTGAAAGAAGAGATCAGTTTTCATCCCAGAAGCACCCCGCTTTTTTCTCATGATTTTGGAACTTGTCCATGTGTAGAAAGACTGTGGGAGGGGTTTTTTGTTTGTATTTTCGTCCCCTTTGGGCAATAACTCTCATTTATCAAATAACAGAAAGGGAATAGTTATGCAACTTCCTTTGGCATCAGAGTTTAGACTACTCTTTTTGGATTTCAACATCTACTCATGTTGTTGTTGTTTAGTCGTTTAGTCGTGTCCGACTCTTCGTGACCCCATGAACCAGAGCATGCCAGGCACTCCTGTCTTCCACTGCCTCCCGCAGTTTGGTCAAACTCATGCTGGTAGCTTCGAGAACACTGTCCAACCATCTCATCCTCTGTCGTCCCCTTCTCCTTGTGCCCTCCATCTTTCCCAACATCAGGGTCTTTTCCAGGGAGTCTTCTCTTCTCATGAGGTGGCCAAAGTATTGGAGCCTCAGCTTCAGGATCTGTCCTTCCAGTGAGCACTCAGGGCTAATTTCTTTAAGAATGGATGTGTTTGATCTTCTTGCAGTCCATGGGACTCTCAAGAGTCTCCTCCAGCACCATAACTCAAAAGCATCAATTCTTCGGCGATCAGCCTTCTTTATGGTCCAGCTCTCACATTATTCGCTTATATTGTGTAACAAAAGATTCAGCAGTGGAATTGATAATCCTGATGAATGTTGGTGCCTGGAATCTTGAGAAATGGTACATGTAAGGGTTTGACAAATCAAGTCTTGCATCTGCTCCTGATTTTTTACTCCTCCTTTCCAAAGTGCCACATCGCCAAAGACCCAGCAGGTCTACAGGACTGTGAATGCACATAGTGGCAAGGATGTTGTAGTTCCATGCTCTAGAACTCGATGTGATTGCATATACCCCTTGTGACATGCTCCAATTGACTCCTTTGTTTGAATCCTACCCTCCCATTGTGATGGCCCCCACTGACTTGCTTTGGGGTTTGTAAAGTCATGTTGCTTCATTCTGAAAACATAACATTCCACCATCCCTGGTCGGGTCCCAGTCATGAAGCACCATCAGATCCTGACTAACTTCAGCTCCAGGGTTGAAGGGACCTGTGGTTCTCCAAATGTGTTGTTGGACCACAGTTCCCCTCATCCTTGACCATGCTGACGGGGGGTGATGGGAGGTGGAATCCAATAACATCTAAAGAGCTGCAAGTTCTCAACCCATCCTGTTCCTTCCTTATTGTGCCAGCAGGGTCACCGTGTTGTCTCCTTAGCCCTGGCAGAGACTCAAGGCGTAGGCTCTTTCCAGATCAAGTGTATTCTGCTTGCGCGGTTACCCACTACTAGTGTTGCATAGTGCTCTGCCAGCATGCTGGGCGAGTGGAGCGATGACATTGTGCTCAGTGGGTTTCATTTCAAGGATAGGATTTCCCTGTGCATCAGAATCTCCTTTGTTACCCTCGGATTCATCAGGGAAGAATAATGTGAACCGCTGTAGAGGGGGGAAACGTGTAGGACAGGCTGATTGTTTGCCAGAAACGGATGCTAACTCAGGAGTTTTCTTTGAAGGTCCTTCTGGAAAAGGCTTAATTGATCAGGTTTTGTTACATTGCAAAAGGGCCAAGTCTGAATGTACTCGAGTAATGAATGGCATATTGATAAGAAATTCAGAATGGTATTGTTTTTCATGGGCTTCCCTGACGGTTTCTATGGGGACAAAGACGCATTTCCCGTCTGAGTGCTATTTGCTGCCCTCTGATTGCACTTCTGTGGTTTCATTCACCAGTAATGGGAAAGCATTCACAGGCAGAATAGCTTCCCCTTTTTAAATAGCAATGATTCAAGCTTGCTTTTTTTTTTTTTAAGCATTAGACTAATGCAGGGTTCTGTCAGTGATCTGAGAGCTGCATAATGCTGTCTGCCCAAGTGCTTCTTCTATCTCCTCTTCCGAACTGAAATGATATACTCTAATTACACTGGCTCTGACAGAAGGCTTTGCATTATATAGTAAGTTTTATAAAGCGGATCTTATCTAGCTGTGTGGAAGCCCCTATTTATCTAACTAATTTCAGCGCAACCATTCCCATGGCTAAGGGAAACAGCAAAACAATTGGTTCACAGGATGTCTTTAAAAATGGAAGCTCGTGTTAGGAGAATATTTTTCCCCCCTTCATTCCGACTCTAAATCTAGATTCTAATCTAAAACGTGATGCTGGCAACTTGCTGCTTGAAATATCCATTGGAGTTTTGTGTCCGTTCTGCCTGTGGCACTTTGTTTAGCAGCTGGGTTCAAAAAAAAGAATTGCAGGCGATGCCATAAATACAACCCTAGTCATAAATGTAACCCTAGTCACTGTTGTCTGCGCCTACCCTGCATGCATGACACAATGTGGCTTATTCTTTATACATTGCAGATAATTTGGAAATGACGTGTTTCTCTCTCTCCCTCCCCCCACCCCCCATTTCCTACCATGTGCTAGAGGCAAAGAACCACCCTCTGGCATTCACTTCTACAGACTTGGGAGAGAGGTGACAATTCATTGTCCTGGGCTGTCATGCAGGTAGTCTCTCTTTCCCTGCATTTGAGATTGTGCTGCCAAGCCAACCAAAATTATGGACAATACCGCTGTTCCTAATCATAATGTGTCATGCTTTTGTTTCTCTTACTCTTCGGATGCACTAGGGTAGCAATTGCCTATGCTAAATAATTTTAGGGTTCTTGTACTTTCCCCGTAATCAGTTTTATGAACAAATGAAGCGCCTCTCTCTCTCTCTCTCTCTCTCTCTCTGTGTGTGTGTGTGTATAAAAAGCTACCCAGACATTGATCCACGGTGTATTTGCTCTGGTCCAATCCATTCAGCAGGATGAAAGCATGGCTCCTCCTCCTCCTCCTCCTTTTTTCTTTATCCTGCGAGAGATTATAGTGGAACATGCAGATAAAGGCCAGCTGTTGTTCAGTGGCCTGGTTTAAACAAAATCTGCTTTGCTGTGACTGCAGGTCCTTGATTCTTCAGTACAGTATAGAAAGGGTTGGTTTGTGCGCGTGTACTGAGAATCAAACGAAGCCAAGATTGGTATTTGTGGCAGTCTTTGTGGCAGGAGTCAGACATGTAACAAAAGGACACCCTTTTGTTCAGAAAAACCCCGGAGTCCATTAAGCAACAGATATCTCAGGAAGGGAGACGAGAGTTGAGGTGGGGAGGGTTCCTGACCCTCCAATGTCAGATTTTCTGCTAAAGAATAAACAGAAGAATAGAGAGAGAGAGACATGGGATGTGCATAAATCTTTTGGAAAGGTAACCAAGGCAAGGACAAAAAGCACGCTGCTTTCTGGTTTCTTATCTGTGGCAGTTATGGGCATTGCATGTTGACTGACACAACAGCAGAGATAATTGAGGGAAAGCAGGGTTGGCAAAAGGGTGGGGATGATGATTACATAAATTGCCAGGAGATGAACAGAATAAAGCAAATACCCTGTATGCATATTCAGCATGACACATGCTTAAGCTAACAGGGTGTACAAAGGAAAGGCAGCTTCTATATTCTTCAGAATTTCTGTGTTTTCTAATTCTCATTCCGGAGACCCAAACCAACCAACCAACCCTCCTAAGTTGATAATAGATCTGTTGCTGGGGTAGTTCTGACTATGATAAAGCTAGCAACACTTTGGTGGTAGGGATTTCACATACGCTGAACTTGTGCTAGAACTGTATGGGAACGTCATTTGTGGGGACTGGGAAACAAATATGCTTCCACAGGTCTCAGGCATGGAGAAGAAGTATAGCTCAGTGATACAGCACAGGACCTTTCCCCCGTCCCCTCAGATTGTACGTGAAATATAAATGGTATGTGCTTCTGAGAAAAATCACCTCAAGTGTCATTGTTTTGTATTCGGCATTCAAAATTCGCCAGGTGCCAGGGTGCATTTTGCACCTGGTTATCAACCATTTTGTGACCAAGCGCCAAGATGGCGCCTGACGTCTCCCACCATCTGGCGGTGCATGTTTTCACACATCAGCAACATATCCTGTAGTATTCTATCCATTGTATTTAATTAGCACAATCAGAAATAATTTCAGGAAATGAAAGGTTGTGTTGAAAAATACAACTTTCAAGCCGTCTGGCCCCAAAACAGCAAACAGGTGTTCCTTTTTGGTGACTGTAACCCTGGTTTAAGGAGCCATTTGGCGCCTAGCTTATATATCTGAGTTTCTAGCTCTTATTTGTTTGCTAGTTATTTGCATCTGTAAACCTCCCCATATCAAGGAAGATCTCAGGGAGGAGAGCATACATAATAAAAAGCATAAAGCAATTAATTTAAGGATCGTTAAAATCACATTAGATCAATAAAAACTATCCGGAACAATTCAGCTGCAGCATCTGAAATGGTCATATTCACTCCCAAAGCTCCGCCAAATGCCTCTGTAAGCAGATGTGTCCTAAGCTGTTATCTGCAAAACAATCAGTGAGGGAGGCTGACTTAAAAGAGAAGCTGCGAGCAAGTTTTTAAGTATGCCTTGATTAAGAATTGGAAGGGTCAGGGCTATATGCTTCAGATCTTCCTTGCATCCAGTTGCTCATCCTTCGGGCAAGAAGTGCCTGACTGCAGCTAAAGAGATAGTGGCTGTGCCCCGTAATAGTTTATTTCTGTGTTTGTTCCCGGGTTTCACTTAAAGCTGGTCTGTGTGTTGCCCATTTGGAAATGGGTGCATGTGCAGTACTCTGGCAGCACCTCCATTGTACATCGAGCGAAACGTGCGACTCAACGTGCGGCTACAGCTGCGCTTACGTTGGCCTGGATTTCTGCAAACCTTCCACCTATTTTTGGAAGCGGACAAACAATGGAAATAGGCCATATATCTCACATTGTGTGTTGCTGGGTAACACACACACACATAAGGTTAGGTGTCTGTTGTGCACATAGTATTTCTAGATTGTAAACGTGAACCGGCCCTCCAAGAGAGACAAAGCAGTCAAGGGCAGCTTTTGCTGCTGCTTTTTAAAAAGCAAACAGTTGTTTCTGGAAGTAGTCACGTTATATAAGAATGGCATGGAAGTGAAAGCAAAGTACAGTGGTACCTTTGGTTATGAACTGAATTCATTCCGGAGGTCCATTCTTAACCTGAAACAGTTCTTAACCTGATGTACCAATTTAGCTAATGGAGCTTGCTCCGCCGCCACTGCACAATTTCTGTTCCCAACCTGAGGTACTACATCTGGGTTAGAGGAGTTTGTAACCTGAAGCGTTTGTAACCCGAGGTGTTTGTAACCCGAGGTACCACTGATGATTATGATTATTTATGAAAGGAGTCCAGGGTTGCAAATGTAATAAGGGCCCTGCTGGATCCAGGATTAACAATATACCAATATATCACTATGTCTGAAATAAGGATGGAACTACGCAGAGGCATTGTCTAGCTTCACGGTTTTCCCCGTACACACACATATTCAGTCATACCTCATGTTACGTTTGCTTCAGGTTGTGCTTTTTCAGGTTGCGTCCTGCGGTGACCCGGAAGTACTGGAAAGGGTTACTTCTGGGTTTTGCCGCATGTGCAGACGTGCAAAATGATGGATCCCGTTCGCAACCAGAGGTATCATGTATCATGATTCATTATATATTGCCAGGTCAAAAATTATGAAACCGATATCACAATATGGACTCCAAATCGGCTTGGGTCAATATATCACCCAGCCCTACTTTTGCTCAACATTGCACCTGGGATTTAGTTCTCAATGATGTAGCATAATTTTTGTTTGGGCTGTATGTACCACTTCAGATGGTTTGGTGGGCAGAGAGCTCCTCATGGGGCAATGCTCCTTCATTAATTATTTTTCATATCCTTCTACATGGGCAACTACCAGGTTAGGGAGAAAGTTTCTAGTCTAGTTGACTCAGTGGCATACTGTATATTAGTTTTCTATGTAGAATAAGTTTTGTTTAATGAATAAGAATTCAATCTCACAATCCACATCTGAAGTGGTATAGTCCAGACACAGGTTTATCACCTCAGTTAGGCCTTGGACAACATCAGCAATGCACATGTGTACCTGAAGGTTTTCCAAATACTGTTTTGTTGCATTCCCACACTGGTTTCTTAAATTACCGGTATAAAAGATCCCCTTTGTGATTTGATAGGATAAGAAGCATATAGTATGTCACTAGGGCTTTTGAAAGCTGGTGAGTAGCATCCCTTAGCAATGGCTTTTCCCACATTTTATTATTATTGACTAGCTGGGACATTATCAAATCAAATTTTACTACTTCCTTACTGACACTGAGAACTGGAAGTTGACTTCCAGTGGCATGCAATGGCTGCTTTTGAGAAGATTTTGGAATATAGAGGATGCACTGAGGGAGAAATCAACAATAGCTTTTTAGCCGTGGTGAAAGGCTAGCTTCTGTCCTGTTAGGTAAGAGCTAGTGAATTAAACAATTTATGACTTCCTTGTCCAAAGGGTCTTTGTCAAAAGGACTTGCTGGTAAATATGGTTGGATGCTTTTAGTTTTTTTATTGGCTATCTGTTTTCTAAACTAGAACCTAACAAGCTGGTGGTAGAATATTGAGCTAAGCGCTCGGTTGTCTGTGAATATGAGTGGGTGTGGGTGAAACCTTGAGGAAAGGAAGATTCAGTGAATAAATGAACCCTTTTGGGGTGCTAGATTTCTGGGAAACTTCCAGAGCTCACGAGGCTACTGCAGAGGCCACTTGCAATACTAAACAAACACATGACTTTGCATCACTTGTGTTCATTTTCTGTACTTAAGTGTGAGAGTCTGGTTGACTTCTAAGGCATGTCTATATACTATTTTTCTTACACAAGTGAAAATGCTCCTGTGAGTCACCATGATCTGAAGTTACTGGGGTTTTTTTTGCCCTTGTTACTGTTTTCTTCTTTTTATTTTAGGGGTAGTCTTATAACTGTTTGAGTTAATAATAATAAAAAAATCACTTTCTGTCAATTTTTAAACAAATACCTTAAGCAAAATGAAACAAATACCTTAAACTTGAGAAATGGGGATTGTGTCTAATGGGAAAACCATGCCTTGGAGGGAAAACTTACTGGGTTACATTGGTATCTTTTCAGTGTAGTCTTTAGCTGTGTTTATGAAGCATCTCAAGTGTTGTTCTTTTTTTAAAAAAATAATGGAGACGATAGGCTTTGGTTTGGCTTATGTAGTTCTCTGCAAGCCGTCGGTTTTCTAAACTAAAAACCACTGGTGTTCTGCTTTCCAACAAGTCCAATGAAATGTGTGAAAGGAAACTTCTGAAATAGTCAGTGCCTATCTTAAACTCCCTGGATATTCATTTGCCGGACCAGCTTCTGGCATTTTGGGAAATACCTGGGTCGTTTCCCAGTTTTGTGAGCATTCTTGAATGTCCTTTGTCTTGGCGCAACAAGGCAACAGCGTGGGTATTTGTCAATGAGTCTAACTGTGGCCTGTCTCTTCTTGCCCTACAGGACTCGAGTAAAATTGGAGAGCCTTGAAGACGCTTACATTTTGCGAGGGAACGACGACTCCCTTTCCGATAAGCATGGATGCCCCGCCTACGTGAGCCCAGAGATCTTGAACACAAACGGCAGCTACTCTGGCAAGGCGGCCGACGTGTGGAGTCTAGGAGTCATGCTGTACACCATGCTTGTTGGACGCTATCCCTTTCATGACATTGAGCCTAGCTCTCTCTTCAGCAAGATCCGCCGCGGGCAGTTCAGCATTCCAGAGACTCTATCCCCCAAGGCGAAATGCCTTATACGTAGCATTCTGCGCCGGGAGCCCTCAGAAAGGCTGACTTCGCAGGAAATTCTGGACCACCCTTGGTTTTCTACAGATTTTAATGTGTCTAATTCAGGATATGGTGCTAAGGAAGCAACGGATCAGCTGGTGCCTGATGTCAACATGGAAGAGGACTCGGACCCGTTCTTCAACTGAGCGTCGGGGACTAGTGTTTTGGGTGCTGCATGGCCAGGAAGGGACAACATGAAGGGAGTCCTTTCTGGCCGTGCAGAATTATATCTGTGTCTCAGCCTGGCTTGATAGCAAGAGAGAGAGTGAGAGAGACAACCTGGAGTTCTTTTTTTTCCTGGTTGGAGAAGGAACGCCCAATAAGTGAGCTAACACCACAGATGTAGCATGTGGATGGTTTAGATGGGAGGAATCGTTGCTATTCAGTTAGATTGACATAGAAAATAACGGAGGCGGCAGCACACAGAGAGACTGTAGCTTCTCATCTTTATGGAGCCAAGGACACTACGCATCCCAAGTTCCAGTGCAGCCACTAATCCACTCCTGATTCCGTTTCGTTTCCTGTATTTACAGTTCCCAGTAAATAGAAACTTTTGCCTCAACTTGCATCTTGGCATCGCACTGTTAGATATTTAACTTCAGCCATTATTCAGGGAAGGTACAACTAGCTATTATTTTATTCTTTGTTTTCCTGGATTATTCACCCCCCCCCCCTCCAAAAAATCTGATGTTTAATAGTTACAAGTGGGATTCATTTTCGGCGGGCGGGGTAGCGCACAAAAAGGAACACACGAGAAGTGGGTGCTAAACCATGCCTTTTGATAGGTTGTTCTAAAGTTGACATTTCTCCTTATTTTATTTTGGGCCAGGAGGAATTAACATTTAAAATGTTCTTTTCCACGTCGCTTGAAGGAATGAAAACTCACAAGTTGTTCAGGGTTAGTTTGATTATTGTTATTATTATTGGTCAAATGGCTTTGTGGCAGGAAGCAGTTACAATTCAGACGTATTTGACTGTTTTATTAGCAAAACTGACAACAACGAAAAAGGATAATTGTCCATATTTGGGGTTATGTGTTTTTCTTCTTAACCGGGATTGAAAACACTAGCTTCCACTATACTGCACATGAATTTTGACCACAATATTTGGGGAAGGCCACCTTTGCATCACCTAAAGAAGAAAAAGGGGGAAAGCCCTAATCCTGTAAACAAATTTTCATCTGACACCCCTGAACATGATCAGAAGAGCTCTTTTTATTTGAAGGGAAAAAGGCACCCCTACACTTACTTTGTGGAAAGGCAGTGACTTGGGTTTTCTTGTTTTCGTTTTAATTTTCTTCTCATTGATCTATTAATAAGCTGAATATTACCACAACACAGATCTGTCTTCTAAAAAGTACACGGTAATATGCACCTTTTTGTATTGTCAAGACTTATTTATTGATTAAACTGTCACAGTTGTGATGAATTAAGCCAGTACTTAATTACGGGTTGACTTGGGGGTGACATGTTACATGCTGTAGTTAACACACTTCTGTTTTGCTCTTCAGGTATTCCTGTCCCTAAATGATAATACTTTATTTTTTACTCTTATTTTAGCCCACCCACCCAACGCCACCACCTTCCTTAGAGAGCTTTCATTTTGATTTAGACTGGCAAATGATTTTTATTACTGCTTTTTATATTGCTGTATGATATTGAGGGGGTGTTGGGGTGGGTGGGGACACAAGAAAACAAACAAAACAGAGATCTCTTGGCATAAATATTTGTGTTTCCAGTACCTCAGTTGTTCTGATGTTACTGCCTGTATGCGTTTTTTGTGAAGTGGTCATGTTTTTTGGATAGGTACACGTGGACTCTGTAGTATGTAAATGTTACTTGAATTTCGTGCTTAATTATAGTTATGTGGCATGTGCGTACTTGGCATTTGACGTATGGATGCTATACACCTGCTCTTGCAGGGAAGGTTTCAATCCCACTCTCAAGTTGATAGTTCCACAGTTCCTTATCAAGAGACAAAGCTGCAGCTGACCTGCCTAGGTTCTATTTTGGTATCTTAAGAATATAAAGGAGTAATGTTTTTACACTCTGAAGATGGTGCTGTGTTGAGGGATTTCTTCTTTTTTAAAAACAAACAAAACAACAATGTTTATTATTTTATAAACTTGTAGGAGGAAAGATTGGTGATGTGCATGGTGGGATTTTACTGCCTCTGGTGCTTTGTCTTGTATTTGGTTTAATGTTTTTTGTCCTAATCTCTTCAATAAACAAAATTGTGCATATTTAACTAAATTCAACTTGTGAAGGCTTTATTATTATTATTATTATTATTATTATTATTAGTTTACTGCCCTATATACACGGGTCTCATTATTAACCCAGGTAAATGTAAAGGACCCCTGGATGATTGAATCCAGTCAAAGGCGACTATGGGGTTGCAGCGCTCATCTCGCTTTCAGGCCAAGGGAGCCGATGTTTGTCCACAGACAGCTTTCCGGGTCATGTGGCCAGCATGACTAAACCGCTTCTGGCGCAACAGAACACTGTGATGGAAACCAGAGCGCACGGAAACTCTGTTTACCTTCCCGCCACAGCAGTACCTATTTATCTACTTGCACTGGTGTGCTTTTGAACTGCTAGGTTGGCAGGAGCTGGGACAGAGCAACAGGAATTTACTCCGTCACAGGAATTCAAACCGCCGACCTTCCGATCGGCAAGCCCAAAAGGCTCAGTGGTTTAGACCACAGCGCCACCCATGTCCCTTCTTAACCCATGGCTAGAGGCATGCAAGCACAAGATTCTGAAAATATAAAGGGGGAAGGCCCATAGGAGTAGGGCACATGTTTTGCATGCAGGAAGACCAAGATATAACCCCTGGAGTCTTACAAGGACTCCTTGCCTGAAGAGTCACTGCCTGCCAATGTAGACAATGGATAATCTGATTCTGTATAATGCAGCTTCCTGTGAATTTTTCTTTCTTTCAAAAAAACAATCTTAGTTCTGAAGTCAGACTTGAATACTAGACATAAAGACTTGGAATATTTTACTGAATCTGCATTAGTGTCCGAATTAAAAACGTTGGATTTTAACTCTTTGCTACATACAAGCTTGATTTGCTTAGAGATGCTGATTTTAAAATGCTTTCCTTTTATTTTAGAGCATATTTGCTGCATTTCAAAACAACACAGTCCTGTTTATGAAAGGTGCAATTTAGAATTACACACAGAGACCTTTCCTCACGAGATGGCTATTAGGTTAAAATTAGCCAGACACATTGTAGTTGTGTGTCGAATATTTTGGCAATAACTGTTGATGCAGAGATTCATTCATTAATTTAATTTATTAGTCACTTCTTACTGGGTAATCCCTAGGCAACCGACAAATAAGTTAAAAAATTTCTCAAATGTCATCACTTCCGCCCTTCACTCCAAGGACAGATTGTTGTAAGCACACAATAGCTACCATTCCTCAGGTAATGACTTTTTAATTTTAAAAAAGTGTATAAAGTCTCACTTTCAGAGGTGCATTCTGCATCCAAGAGAAACTGACAAGATGAGATTCCTCCCAGAGTGTTTCCTTGTGGCTTTTGGCACAATTACTGCTGCCTCTGCAGCGGCCGTCTTGCAGTTTCATATTGTTCCTCAGAACGGCAACAGGGGGGGGGGAAATCATTAATATGTAAACTTGGAGAGAAATTGGTTTTTAAATGCAGCCAGAGTTTAAATTACCAGAAACTCTTTCCAATTAAACTCCTACAATAAATGTGCTTTAGAAAAAGCCCTTAGAAAAAGCAGGCTGCGATTCCTTCCTTTTAAGAAAAAAGGCAGCTTGGGCAAGAGGAGTTGAATTTCACCGCCACCTCTTTCCAACTTCTCTTACTTCAGCCCACCTCCCTTTGGAGCCTCTGTGAGCAGCTTCTGTTCTGTTTGGGTGGAAATAGTTAGAGGTGTGCCTGTTTCCTTTGCACTGCCAATAATTATATAAAAATGTGGCTGACTAATGGTTGCTCATTTGCAGGGAATTATATTAAACACGGAGGCCTGCTTCGTGCTGGTGTGAGGGAAACCTTTTGGCTGAAGGAGCCAGTTTCCAAATAAGAGGCAGGTTTATTAATGCCTTGGCCTTATGTAGGCCTGAACTTTCCTACGTTGAGATCTGAGTTGCCACCTCTTTTTATTTTCAAAGGTCCTGTGAGGACATGCATCATACATAACTAATGCTGATTTTCTTCCAGGATTTTTCCAGAAATTCTCATCACCACTAGGTTTCCCAAACTTGAGTCTCCAGCTGTTTTTGGACTGCAGCTCCCATTATCCATAGCTAGAAAGACCAGTGGTCAGGAATAATGGGAATTATAGTCTGAAAACAGCTGAAGGCCTAAGTTTGGGAAATGCCACATTCACAGGCAAACAGTAAAGTTTACAGGAGCCTGATGCAATAAGTGTCTTCAACTGCAAGTTAATGGATGCATACCTGCCCTAGTCCTCAGCACTGTAAATTGAAGCAGAAGAGAAGATTTGGTAGGGCTCAAGAATCTTGAAAAAAGCATAGGCTAAGGTGCCCTTCTCAGTACTGCAATGGCATGATTTTTGCCACAGGAAAGCAGGAGACTTTATCAGAGACCAAGGACCTCAGTGCTTTTTCTTTTTTTTTTTTAAGAACAGATGAGGTTCTGGTACTCATATCTTCATAAAAGTGCTGTCAGAACATGATGGGCAACAAAAAAAAGAGAGAGGTGACGAAATTGTGTACTATCACAAAAGCACCTTCTGTATATATGTGTAGACCGACATAACACACTATTTAAGCCTGCAACCCTTTTTTGTTAGTTTATTTTTTTTTAAAAAAAATTAAACAATTTTAACAAAACCAATTATCAATCAAAATAACCAATTACATTTTTGCCCCTTTACCCCCCCTTCCCTCCCTCTCCCACCCACTAAGGACTGCCCTCAGCTCCCCTCTCTGATTTGTTTGCACATATTATTCTCTGCATGTTAAAAATGGTACATATCATTACCTTATCTATCATATATTGTATTAATAAATTTGTGGGTGTTTATTCAAAACCTGCCAAGGAGTCCAAATCATTTTGCTTTTTTTTAGATACTTTGTAAAAAGATCCCATTCTTCATTGAAGTCACGACTGTCCTTCTCACGTAATTTAAAAGTTAACTTTTCCAACTCCCCATAACTCATCAATTTTCCTTTCCACTGTTCTTTCATTGGAGTTTCTCATTTTTTGTATGTTTCAGTCAATATTGCTTATGCTCTGCTGGCTCATGGCAGGTTGCAGATGACTTACAGTAATCCATTCAGCATGACGGCCATTTAAAAGGCATCAGGACACAGCTGAGTTGACTTTATACATAGAAATACATGCCACTAAATAAACTGAAAGAAACGATGGGCTACTTCCAAACCCACACCCCATATTTTCCAGGCAGATGGCAGAAAGGGGAAAGTATTGGGCAAGGAAGCAAAATAATCTTCAAAATCTTGAAATGATTCTGCACAAACTCTAAAACGGCTGAGTGAAACTCCATGACTAACAGCAAATACCAAAGACGTTACTGGACATCAGTGTTTTTCTTAACCTTTTGTTGAAGTCTATGAAACATTCTAGCAAACTCAAGTATTCCAGCAGCTCTTGACTCATCTGTGCTTTCCTTGTCCCCCATTGCAGCAGCTGTGAGGGGATGTTGTTAAATCCACATCCTTAGAGATGGCCAGGAAAATGAGAGGCAGATATATGTGATTAGCAGGTACAAGATGGATTGTATGTTGATCTAATGAAACCCAACCCTGCACCCTGATGATCTGTACTGGACACAAATATTAATTCTAGAGTCCACAGGTGGGCAAGACCTTTATTAGGACCAACCAAAATTTCACAAAAATGTGACAAGCTTCTGAGATCTCTAGGAGTCTTCATCGGGAATGAAGTTTCACAAGTTTGAGTGTGGATGGAAGAGGAAAAATAGTAAGGCTGGATGTTAACAGCCATGATGTCTGCTTACAGATTAAACAAGGCAGAGATTGCAGTCTGTTTACGCATCTGCCTAAAATGGAGATTACAGGCGAAAGTGAACCTAGAAAATGCCCAGGTGCTGAGATATCAGGGTACGCACTCGGGATTCTGGGATAAAGAATGGCTACTCCACCCATTTCTTCAAGAAAGCAAAGCCCAAGTTGTAAGTTAAAATTCCACACCTCATATGAGACCCGAAGTTCTTGGCAGGTAGAATGTGAGTATGCCACATAAAGCCTATTTTACCTCTAATCCTATGCAGAGTTGACACTGGGTTCCATATCAGGTTGCCCCTGAGCCAGAATTTCTCATTAGAGTCTGGATAAAGGAAAAGGTAAAGGGACCCCTGACCATTGTGTCCAGTCGTGGCCGACTCTGGGGTTGCAGTGCTCATCTCGCTTTATTGGCCGAGGGAGCCAGCGTACAGCTTCCAGGTAACATGGCCAGCATGCCTAAGCTGCTTCTGGCGAACCAGAGCAGCGCACGGAAATGCCATTTACCTTCCCGCAGGAACGGTACCTATTTATCTACTTGCACTTTGAGGTGCTTTCGAACTGCTAGGTTGGCAGGAGCAGGGACCAAGCAACGGGAGCTCACCCCGTTGCAGGGATTTGAACCGCTGACCTTCTGATCGGCAAGTCCTAGGCTCTGTGGTTTAACCCACAGTGCCACCTGCGTCCCTCCACAGGTCAATATTGGTGACTATTGGTGATTATATTGGGAATAGTCTGGATAGTACTTTTCTAAAACCTCTGGATCCAGGAAGGACTTTGGCTGTCTGTGTGTTTAAGCTGTGCCACCCACCTACGCTCAACCTGTAAAACAACAACAGCAACAACTCCTGCAAATATTACAAAGCACCAATAAACCTCCAGCAACAAAGGAAAGGAAAGCTAGAAAAGTGCTGCCGTTCCCCCTCAAAAACATAACTATGAAACTCTTCACTGCTTGTAGAAGTGCCATGAAGAAAGCACAATATTCTCGTTGCTTAATGTTTGGGAGTTCAGCCAGTGGTGGAGCTAGCCGCTTGAGCACTCGGAGTGGCACACATGCCGTGCAGCCAGGGGGCAGGGCAAGCCGCCCAGGGGGAGCGATTGGCACAGCGATTGGCTTCCAGGGGGGTGGTTCGGTGATCCGGAAATACCTTTGAAAGTGACCCGGAAACTTCAACTAATCCAGAATGCGGCAGCTAGACTGGTGACTGGGAGCAGCCACCGAGACCATATAACACCGGTCTTGAAAGACCTACATTGGCTCCCTGTACGTTTCCGAGCACAATTCAAAGTGTTGATGCTGACCTTTAAAGCCCTAAATGGCCTCAGTCCAGTGCCAAGGGCCTTCTGGTGGTTCCCTCGCTGCGAGAAGGCAAGTTACAGGGAACCAGGGAGAGGGCTTTCTCGGTAGTGGCACCCGCCCTGTGGAACGCCCTCCCACCAGATGTCAAAGAGAAAAACAACTACCAGACTTTTAGAAGACATCTGAAGGCAGCCCTGCTTAGGGAAGCTTTGAATGTTTAATAGACTATTGTATTTTAATATTCTGTTGGAAGCTGCCCAGAGTGGCTGGGGAAACTCAGCTAGATGGGCGGGCCATAAATAATAAATTATTATAATATTATTATTATCCTCCCAGGGGAGATTTTGTCACCCCCCCCCCCAGGGATGACAAACCAGGGTGGACAACCCCCGCCCCCTTCCCCCTTCCTACGCCCCTGAGTTCAGCAGATTAGATGCTTTTTGTGAGGCTAAACAGTCTGGATACTGCTACTGTGTGTTAGTTTTTTGAAAAACAAACAACAACACAGCAGCATGAAATAGTACTTTTACATTATTTATCCTAACCTTTGAATTATAATTTACTTTTAGTGTACCACTGGGTCGCTTGACACGCATGCATTTATAGCAGTTTTCCAAATTGTTAGAATTAATGTTGCAATACATCATTTATATTGCACTGCTCTGTGCTTCTGGTTTTATTCATCTTCTTAACAATCATGTGAAGCCAGTCCTACTTTTTTTCCTGATCTGGGGCTGAGACAGAGGTGAGTTGCTTAAAGATCATTCCCCGGTGTTTTGCAAGTCTCTCCCTGCTTCGTTCAACTCATGAGCCAGACCTAGTTCACTTTGCCCTTGGTCCTAAGTTTAAACTTGGCACGTTGAACTTGGGTACCAAATGCATTCATATTTCAGTGGCAAAGCACATGTGTAATTGCTGACCCCAACTGTGAAGGATGTGCACGCATTCACATTTCCTTGCAATAAACAAAGTGCCCTAGATAGTTTCACAATTTCCATATTCATTGCAGGGAAACATGACTGTAAAACACTGATGTGCTGTTCACAATTCTTACCATTGTGCATGGATTTTACCATTTAAACTTGAGACCTTTTTATGACTCAGCTAAAAATACAAGGTATGAAACAGCCTTACAGATGCTAGGCCAAGAATCTGGTAGCGGTTTAAGTATAACTGTTTCTGACTCACAGGTAGGCACTTTCCATTTTATTATTTTTCTGACTTACATGTCAACACTTCCCATTTTATTATTTTTGCCCTGGGAGCAATTTGCCAAAACATTCTAATGTGTGAAAATTAAAATATGGAAATCACCTCTCATTACGTGGCAGGTTTCACATTTGGAGAAAGAACCAAACTCAGTCATGTAGCTTGTATGTGCTTTTGTAACACAGGAGAAAAAGTGATTTTAAAAAAAGTTTTCTCCCATATTAGTTCAAATGAAGTTTTCTCTTTGGTTTTTTAAAAACTGTTTCATGGAGTTTGGTACAATCTAAATGGTGCAATAAAGGATGCTTTTTGTTCCATAAACTCATACACAGGTGAGAAAGAAACAAGGAATGGAAACAAAGATGGCATCACATTAGTTCAGAGGTCGGCAACCTAAGGCCCATGGGCCAGAAGGGTCAAGGGTCGCTTAACTGGCCCATGAGCTTCCCTCGAACTGAGCCGCCCGCTCAGTGAGTCCCCGTGTGCTGCACTAAATCGGCACAGCACAGCACGGGGACTCTCTTCCGCAGCTCCGGAAATCACTTCTGCGCATGCCTAGATGCTGGAAATCATGTCTGTATATGTCTGCGGTGTCAGAAATCACTTCTGCGCATGCTCCTGTGCAGAAGCGATTTCCAGCGCCGCGGACATGCGCAGACATGATTTCTGGTGTCGCACTGCACGGGATCTCCGCGGGAGTGATCGAGCCCATGTCCGGTAAGCCTTGTCGACCCCTGCACTAGTTTATCAAATCTCTTTAGAAATATTGTTCTGTTTGTGACTAATCTGAAGGGAGCACATAGCCAGGAATGGAAGGAAGCAAGTGCTCCTTCAATGAACTTTTTCTTGCATCACATGACCCCTTCAGAGAACATGTGAGCAGGAAGTGGATCCATGACAGTCAGCTATGAACCTAATGGTACACCCTTCAAGCCATGACCCCAATGCATGCACATCCAACAAAACACATGAAAGGGACTTGTACGCACATACCACTGCACCTACACCATGGAGCATCTACACCATTGGGAACCTACTTCACACAAGGTGTCTGATTGTGTAGAACCAACGATGTGTGTGCAGCTGTACATGCTGATGTTCGAGGTGTGGCTAGGCAGCATGATCCCAGACATGCGTTCTCAGAATGGCCATTTTCACACGTCACATCAAGCAATGGTCACTGGCCAGCTTTAAACTAATGCTTGCTGTTTGCTTACAAATCCTGTTTTGTTAGGCAGCAACAAGCCATGTCCTGGAGTTTGGACACAACAGAAAGCCAAGTTTATTGGTGGCTTCCTGGCTTGTTCCTCCCATTTGTGCCATAGGAGGAGCAAATTGGAGTGCGCCAGCACACTGCTCGTGCATCATAAACCATACTAAGCCATCAGCCACTTTTTATGGAGACATATAAAGGTGGGCACTGTGTGTGAGAGTGAGTGCTTCATATGAAGAGGTCTACTGCCTGGAATAAAAGCATTTTGAAAAGGTCACCTCTAGCTGACTACCTCTTCATCATTTGGCCAGAAGAGACTTCAAAACGCACTCCATGCTCTTATATATTTCGCAGGTCAGAATCCTCCTGCTAAGGACGGTATTGACTGAAAAGGATTGTTGTCGAATGAGAGGAATTAATGATTTTCCTCTTTCACAGTGAACAGGAAGCTTTCAAAGGGCTTTGGCTCAGCTCATTGACTGCTGAACCTCTGTGGAAAACAAAAAGGTTATGGTTTCAGTAAGAAAACCACGCTCTTCCTCTCACGAGTTTGCTGACTTGGTTTTCTTAAATTTTATAATGATGAAGGAGCAGTGTTTCTTTTCCAAAAAGTCCTGGATCCAGCCCCTAAGAACATGGAATATAACTACCTCAGTTCATACGGTGGTTTTTGGGCTAATACGTGCCAGTTGTTCCAAGCCCCAGTATTTTCTCTTTTGAAGAGATTTGGGAAGGAGCTTAAACAAAAATTTAATAATGTCCACATGCACAAACTTCTTCATGTGCCTCCTCCATGGGAGGGTGGCAACACGAGTACAGGTCTTTTCTATAGGGGCTCCCTGTTAATAATAATAATAATAATAATAATAATAATAATAATAATAATAATAATTTATTATTTATACCCCGTCCATCTGGCTGGATGGGTTTCCCCAGCCACTCTGGGTGGCTTCTAACAGAATATTAAAATACTATTAAGCATTAAAAGTTTGTGGAATGCTCTCCCCTGTGAGGTTTGTCTGGCTCCTTCAGTATAGATATATTAGGTGAAAACGTTCCCCTTCCACCAGGCCTTGGGCTGATTGATATCCTACAGTCTTTTAAATTGTATCTGTGGAAGGGGTGGGGTGGGGTATTGTTTTGCTGTTTTGGTTTAATTATTTACTTGTGTTTTATCTTGTATTTTATTCCGTGAACCGCCCTGGGATCTCTTGATGAAAGGTGGTCTATAAATTAAACAAGCAAACAAGCTGAGTAAGTCCTCTTGCTAGAACATGTCTCACATCATCACTATATAAAGCAACATGGGAAAAGCTTAATGTTACATGACAGAAAGGATTAATGAGTTGCAAAAGTTGAGGCTCTTTTAGGTTTCAGCCCAGGCATCTCTAGGACTTTAGTCTGCAATCCTATACGCTTACTTCAGAGTAAGCCTCGCTCAGCTCTGTGGGACTTACACCAGGAACATTGGAAGTTCCCTTATAGAGTCAGGTCATAAGTCCATATAGCTCAGAATTGTCCAAAGAGACTGGCATTGACTGTCCAGCATTTCAGATAGGGAACATGACCAGGCGTATCTGGAGATCCAGAATACAGTGGTACCTCAGGTTAAGAACTTAATTCATTCTGGAGGTCTGTTCTTAACCTGAAACTGTTCTTAACCTGAAGCACCACTTTAGCTAATGGGGCCTCCCTCTGCCTCTATGCCACCGCCATGAGATTTCTGTTCTCATCCTGAAGCAAAGTTCTTAACCTGAGGTACTATTTCTGGGTTAGCGGAGTCTGTACCCTGAAGCGTCTGTAACCCGAGGTACCACTGTAATGGGTTGTAGCCAACGAAAAATGGCTCAGAGTAGCTTTTAAAGCTGCATCATACCACTTGTCATGGCTTCCTCCAAAGAACCCTGGGAAATGTAGTTTATAAAGGATGCTGGGAGTGGCTGGGTGACCCCTCTAGCCTTCACAGAACCGCAATTCCCAGAGTTCCCTGTGAAGAGGGATTGACAGTTAAACCACGCTGAGACTTTAACAATGACAGCAACAGAGTGAACCACCTCCTCCCCTTACTAAATTATACTGCTGAACTGAAGAAAGTGGGGAGGCAGGGCTTTTTTTCAGCTGGAACTTGTCGGAACTCTGTTTTGGCACCTCTCAGTTGGGCACCATTGCCATTATAAGAGGACAAGGGAGGCGTTCATGTTGAGTTCTGGCACCTCTTTTTCTAGAAAAATAGCATTGAGGACTGTTGGAGGACTGGCCGTGAGAGTTTGGGTTTCATTTCTGCATGGATGTACTTTGGACCCAAATCAGTTGTGGTACTGAAAACAAATCCCGGGGTCTGGAATTATTTAACGCCCAAGTCTATGTCTTTTGTACCTGGGTCTGGTTGGTGGGGCCTAAAAAAAGCAAAGGAAATCCCACAAGGCCTGTGCATGCCTGCCCTATGACATGTTGCCAACTCTGCAATGTTGCCCTGGGGCTTCATGACAGATTCTCCAGACTTCCACAACAAATAAATCAAATGAAATGATGGAGGTGGAAGGTTTGGGCATCACCGAAACCATACTTAGCAAGAAGGAAAACCATGTTGTACGCTGTACAGATTGCCATCTACCTAAATAAATGACTTCACTGCGTGGATGCCTATTGCTTTGATAACTTGGAGGCCCGTGACTCAACATGTCTGAGAGGTGAGAGTTACTCAGGTGTCTGGTTTGTCAGATGTGTTAAAACATGCATTAAGTGATTTTGATCAAAGAACAGATCCATGGTGCATACTCAGCATAGATTTGCATCTGGGATATTATATCGACTCTCCGATAGTTTTAATAAAGAGCAGGTTTGATTTTTAATAGCCTGAAAACGTAGGATTGGCACCCTGAGCTTCTTGGAGCTGAGAAGAATCCCGACTGAATATTGTTACAGATTTGAGAGGGGGGGACCCCATAATCCAAAATTTAATAAATGGTAGGTTTTTGATTATTTGGGATGTGAAGGGAGAAATACAAGCTGCAGAGGAATTCCTAGATTAGCCTATGCAAAACAACTTTGCCAAGCCAGAACCATTAAGAAACAATACAGGGTTATTGAGGGCCATCAGCCATGCAAGAGAACTGTCCTTCCCTGCTGCCCTGAGCTATGAACAGAGGAGTTTGGAAGGTTGCCAGAGTAACTGTGTGTTTGAGGCGATAGGAAAAGGAAGTCTGGTAGCAAGGGATTCTGGGAAGAAGAAATGAGGTAGAGAGACTGGGATCCATTTCTGGGCAGGCTGGCTGCAGAACTGAGTGGGAGAGATGTCTGGGACTCCATAGCTATGGCAGACAAGCCCCTCTTGAATTGACCATGCTGTAAGATCTGGATGCCCTCCATGCAGACTGAGGGTGTAAATAGGTGTATAAACCATATTTCTTAAAGCTACGGCTGTCTCTGCTGTGTCTCAATTCTCTAAAGGACCACAGACCCTGGAACCCCATGAGCTCTTGCCACCACTTGGAGGAGGCACCCAACATTTGTAACAGCATTACAGTGGTACCTCGGGTTAAGTACTTAATTCATTCTGGAGGTCCGTTCTTAACCTGAAACTGTTCTTAACCTGAAGCACCACTTTAGCTAATGGGGCCTCCTGCTGCCGCTGCACCGCCGGAGCACGATTTCTGTTCTCATCCTGAAGCAAAGTTCTTAACCCGAAGTAATATTTCTGGGTTAGCGGAGTCTGTAACCTGAAGCGTCTGTAACCTGAAGTGTATGTAACCCGAGGTACCACTGTAATAGCTAGGAATTAGCAGAGCTTGAAACTTGAAGGAAGCTAGAAATTCTTTCCTCATTAGTCTAGTCCTTCTTTCCTACATTCAATTGGTAAAAAAAACACAAACCACTTCAGAGGACTGATTCACACATGCAACCTTACCTTTTTATGACTACAGCACTGAGTATCATTTGCATGTGCTAAAACAACCAACACAGGTCAAAGACAGAACTTGTATAATGTTTCATTTAAAACTTAAGTGGGAAGGAGCTGCTGATTCAATGATTCAGGATGGGGTCAATTGCATGTGTTCTTTTTTATGCATTCGGCCATTCTTGGTAGTGCCGTGAGTTCATGGTTATTTGTGCAATTGCTTCCCAATTGGTATGAGTGAGAAATTTGATTTGGTTCACATTTAAAGGTGAGTTGATCAAACATGCACTTTCTTTTTCTTTTCTTTTTTTGAATATTTTATTTGTTGAATATAAGAACAACATATAATCAAATACAAGCAATCGAATACAGTTTTCTTCTAACGCCCCCCAAAACAGACCTAACTTTCTAAAACAACGTAAGAACCAAAACACAACCATCCTTTGAAATTCACACTTATCTGAATTTTGCAATGAAGTTCTTCAACTAAATAATGTTTGCAAAAATGTACATATTAGGGGGGAAAGTGCATAAAAATTAACACATTAGTGGGAAAACATGAGAAAACGCATTGTATTCGGGGAAAAAGATTGCAAAAGTGTGCAATTAATCAAAGCTGCATGCAAAAATGTGTTTATTAGGTGAGATTACCAATAAAATGCTGAAGTTGATTTTTTTTTTTTTTAAGTTCCAGATTGCTGCAGAGATATGGAGAGCTGCATCTGAGATTGGAAAGATGAGAAAATGGAGGAACCAAACTTGCGAGCGTCTTCCCACCCAAATGACTGGATCATTTTAAAAGAGGCCCCTAAAGGAAAAGCTGCTTTCATGTGACTGAGGCAGTATTTAAAAGGCTCCTCAATGAAACCACTTCACTCATTCAGCAAATCACTCATATCTCACTGTGGGATGAACCATTTTGTGGCTAAAGCACACCTATATGAGTCAGCCCTCTCTGAACCATTCTGTTTTTGTTTTTTTAAAAAATATTTTTATTAATTTTAAGAAATACAGAAAAAAGAATAAAGGATAGTTATAAAAAAATAGAATAGAAGAATAACAAATTTCCATGTTCTTTTTCCATCCAATCTAAAGGACTTCCCCACATCCTCCAAACCCTACGTTCCCTGTCATATAAAACATCAGCAATTTGTTAACTTATTTCAAATCTTATTGTATCTTCCATTTTATCATGTTCCCTGATTTCAATTTTACTGTAACCCAATTCTTGTATGCTTTGTATTAAACACAATAAAGTTATTTCATTATTTTACCTCTAAATTCTTGTGTCTTAATTTTCATTTCATTAACTTACATTTGCTGAAGCTAGAGTTTCCTGAAAGGTGCATTTTTTTTTTAACACCTCTCTGAACCATTCTGAGCAGACAACTAATATATTGAAACTACCACAAAAATCATTTCTTAAGAAAGAACAATAATTGCATAACGACCAGGCAGAAGACATGTTGTTGCCTGAGGTGAAAGTGAAGATGGCGTACCTCCATTTTATGTGCAAAATCTGACCAAACTGTTGGTGGAGTCTTCCTTGAGCACTGGTGATGGGACATGTCACGGCTAAAAATTGGCCGCTGTTTCTTTAATGCTTAAAAAGCTGGGTCAGCATGAGTCAGCGGCCTGCACCGGGTTGTATATATAGAGTGAGAAATGTTAGTTTGTTGTTGGGTTGGTTGGTGAAAGCTGGTAGTGTTGATGTGTGTACAGTTGGTCAGTCGCTTTTGCAAAAAGACTTTTAAGAATAAAAGCAGAAAGTACTCTGCAGGGATACTCTTCTCATGGACTCTTTTATGGCGACAAGGACCTGAGGACCAGGCTGAGGCGACAAAGGGAGGTCAGAACCTTTCTCCCCCCCCCCCAACAATAACTGACAGGACAATGCCTGCATAGCAAGATAGGAAGTTGCCTTATATAGACTCATGCCATTACTCCATATACATGGGATAGCTCAGCTGGCAGAGCATGAGACGCATAATCTTGCATTGCAGGGGATTGGACTGAATGACCTTTGTGGTCCCTTCCAAGTCTACAGTGCTTTGATTGTCTACATGGGTGGACAGTGGCTCTCCAGTGTTCCAGACTGGAGAAATTCCCGCCAGCTCTACCTAGATTAAACCAAGTACATTTTGGTATTCATGGTCTACGTTCACTCCTGACAGGTCCTTCCAGTGTCTAGTTATGATGTTTCTTGCTGCTGAGAGTGACTTATGAGTTCCTTGTCATGTATGTGTGCATTGTCATCTTGGAAGATATTTAATAAGGCTAACTAAATACACCCCCCCCCAGGACCTTCTGTGTGCAAGGCTAGAACTCTTCCCCACCATACCTGAGGGAAGCAGGTATGATAAGTCAGGGGGATGCCCAGCCCCACCACCACTTCCTGCCTCACAGCACCTGCCTAATGAGGAGGCCGCCTCACTCTGCCAAACAGCAGAGCTGGCCTAGGTAGTCACCAGTCATTTCAGTGATGTGCAGAAAGGATGTGTTCACAACCAGGAAAATGGACTAAAAGTCTTGGCAATTCCTGCTCTCAGCATGTCTCTGAGGCTGCAATCCTGTACCCAGTTTCTACTGAACTTGCACTGCAAGGGCCAACTGCATTTTTTTTTTTTGGCTCTGTTTCTCCATGGCTTTGTTTTTATTTATTTATTTACAGCTGTTGAGGGGGACAATTGTTATCAGGATCACAGCACATAGGGAGGGGAGATTTATCCCTTCCTCATTCCGGACACTGAAAATTGCAATGGTGGGGGTGATCTCTCTCTCTCTCTCTCTCTCTCTCTCTCTCTCTCTCTCTCTCTGTGTGTGTGTTCCAATTGATGCCAGTGTCAAAGAAAGCACTCATACAAATGCAAAATCCTCACTTTGTGGTGTATTCAACAGTGGGCCGTATCCAGCGCTTCTCCCCCCAGCCCAAACTCACCGGACCACAGTTCCGGCACCTCTCAGGTGGGCGCCATTGCTATTCTAAGAGAACAAGGGAGGCTTTCATGGTGAGTTCTGGCACCTCTTTTTCTAGAAAAATAGCACTGGTCATCTCTGATGTTAGCCTACTCAGAGTAGACCCACTGAAGTTAATGGATCTAAATTAGTCAAGTCTATGAAAAGTGCAAGTAGATAAATAGGAACCGCTCCGGCGGGAAGGTAAACAGTGTTTCCGTGTGCTGCTCTGGTTCGCCAGAAGCGGCTTAGTCATGCTGGCCACATGACCTGGAAGCTACGTCTGGACCTAATGGTCAGGGGTCCCTTTACCTTTACCTTTTTATGAATTTCAATGGGTCTACTCAGACTGGGATTAGGATTGGCCACTACCCCCATGTCTGCTATGTCTTCAGGATGGCTGCCTGAATAAATTCTCACAGAGGAAATTGCAGACTTCAAACGCAGCTCCATTAACTGCAATCAGGCCCTCAACCATTACCCATTCTTAGTGCCCTTCTACAATATAGTGAAAGGTTTGTGCTACCTCCCCTCCCCACCTCAGAAGCTCATAATTAAGTGGATTTGCAGTTCAGCAGATCATAAACTCCGGCTCCAGCTGTGCAGAACAGTATGATTAATAGTGAATATGATCAACCAATATAACTGGGCAGCACTGGGGGTATTGAAATGATTTGCAATGTTCTTCCTGGAACTCAAAAACAACATCAGACATAATGGAATGATTGATTTATATATTTTTTAAAAATAATATTTATTGAAGTTTTAAAGGTTACAAAAAGAAAAGAAGAAAAAACATCAAATTAAACAAAAACAATACAACACATCACAATAAAAAAACAGAAAAATAGAAACAATTAAAAAAACAAATCGAACCTTCCCATAACTTATCTTTCATTTGCTTGTTTCCTTGACCTCCTCACACCTCCCTTTTTTGTATTCTAGTTCAGTCAGCTATTTCAGCAAATCCTTTCCCTCTTTCCCAATTTTTGTTCTATAATTTATCTTAATATGATGTAACTTTACATTCTCTCCTTTCACCAATTAACAATCTATTTTTACTTAATCCTTTATAACATTTCCACTAAAACCACATAATTTCATTCCAGCATCCTTCTAACATTCCTTAATTTTACAATGTTTCTGCAAATAAACTTTAAATTTCTTCCAATCTTCTTCCACCGACTCTTCTCCCTGGTCAATGGAATGATTGATTTAGCAAATTCCAATGGAAGCTTGGTTGGTGGGACTGTTACTAATAAGATTCAGCTACAATTTGCCCGAAACCCATCGTCCACTGTTATATCATCAAACGGACACAAGTTCTATATGCAAGTAATGAAGCCAGACTCTCTAAGTGTCCCTATTTTCCAGGGACAGTCCTGGATTTATGGAAGCCGTCCTGGTTTCTAATTTGATCCTGGAATGTCCTGCTTTTCCTTAGGATGTCCCTATTTTCATTGGAGAAATGTTGGAGCGTATGGAAAAGGACATCCCCAGGGCTCCATCCCCCCAGCCAGAACTCACCGGAACTCACCTTCGTTACCTCTCAGGTGGGCACCATTGCCATTATAGGAGAACAAGGGAGGTGTTCATGGTGAGTTCTGGCACCTCTTTATCAAGAAAAATAGCATTGGATATTCCTACTTTCATCGGAGGAATGCTGGAGTGTATATTTCTACAGTGGTACCTCAGGTTAAGTACTTAATTCGTTCCGGAGGTCCATTCTTAACCTGAAACTGTTCTTAACCTGAAGCACCACTTTAGCTAATGGGGCCTCCTGCTGCCGCCACACCACCAGGGCACAATTTCTGTTCTCATCCTGAAGCAGAGTTCTTAACCTGAAGCACAATTTCTGGGTTAGCGGAGTCTGTAACCTGAAGCGTATGTAACCCGAGGTACCACTGTATTTTCCTCAAAGAAATGTTGAAGGGTATGGATGAAGCTACACTGGGAATGGGAGGGAGGATCTAATTCAAAATGCATTAGGAGTTTTTCTACACATTTCATTGCACTTTAACTAGTTCCCTTGGACTTCTGTTTCTTGCATGACAAGTAACTCTTTATTTTAGAGTGAAATTTAAATGCTCAGAAGAGAGAGAGAGGTGGTGGGGATTTAGATCAGGCATGCAGAATTCACATCCCAGTTGCAAGTATGTTTGGTTTAAGCAACTGGGGAATAGTGGTGTGTGTGTGTGTGTGTGTGTTTTCACTGCTAACTTTTAGCCAACAGCTCTCCTTCCTGACAAATATGTTCATAAGACACCCCCACCTTTTAAAAAGTCAGCCATGGTGTGGAGCTGCCTGGGGTTCAGCAGTTGCTCACTCAGGAGAAAATCCTACAGCAACCTATAAGTGAGAGCCAAAATATGTTGCAATATTATTTTAGAGGATTCATCAGCTTATTTCCTGCTAGTCTTGCATAACCCTCATTTATTTCTGAAGCCTGCCTTATGTGGATTTTTGTTGTTGAAAGTGTTCCGCTTTCAGCGAACGCTTGGGTAATTCACGGAAACAGATGACTCATTAATACTTTCCCCCTGATGATATTATTCTGATCTTCTATAACCCATGGCTTTCTGTATTCTTTTTAGAAGAGTGCTATTTGTTTTCTCCTGAGCAAAATTCCAGCTCTGAAGTACAGAATGCACATGATGAAAACAATACTTAGAAAGAGTTCTCCAAAGTCTCTGTGAGCCTCCAATTCCTGGGAGCGCATCTCCAGGAATGCTCTGAGATCAGAAAGAGAGCTCTGACCTCAGAGAGGTAGATCTGATGTCAGGTTCCTCCTCACCCCTGTGGCAACTACCACAGAGCTCTGATACTGGTAGGGTCTAAAAGGGGTGTGTTTGTGTCAGAGGAGGACCAGAAGTCGGATGGATCTGAAAGCTCCAACACCTTCTTAGTTCCCACAAACCAGGAAGGAAATCACACTGGACCAGGAGCTGAGGTGATTCAATCCTGCTTATTAGTTTGAATAGGAAGGAAATTGTGTACAAAAGAATTGTGGGGAAGGGGAACCTCTGGAGAAAGAAAAAACTGGTGCTCCTCTAGGCAGTCCAGCAGGGCAATGAGCAAAGCAATGTCAACAGCCCTTTGAGCCTTAGGACTTCAGCCTTCGTGGATTTAAATAAAGTGGCTCATATGTTGAATGATATGCACCCGTGAAATACAACAAGTTTGCAAGTCTACTCTCCTGATCTTTAGGGAAAGATGAAAATATATATGAATTAAATGTTTGTGTCTTAGTTTATTTCTTTTTAAAGCACACAATCTATGGGGACATTGGACAAGGAGGGGTAGTTCTGATGGTGGAATCAGTCATTAAAAACTGCAAAGTTAAGAACTCACTCGGTTTTGGGTGTTGTCTTGTATTGTTCATTCAACCTGAATGTGGCAGTTGGTGATGGCATTAAGGGGTTGTATCTTGCTATAACACAATACTATGTTTGTTTTAAATCTTCAGGTTGTTGTTGTTTCTCCTTCTTCCCATCAGCAGTAGACTATGTTTCTCAGCACATCACCTCCAGAGCAGATAGAACAAGCTAATTGGAACCCTTATAGACATCATCAGATGACGGTGGTGTGTTAGTGACTAAGCCTGAAGGAGAAAATTGCTTCAGGTTGCTTCAGGTAACTAATCCACACCTCTTGAAATGATCCATGACCTGAAACACAGCTATCCTCTGAAATTTGCACTTATCTGAAATTCGCAGCTTAGTACAGAAGTGTATTTATTAAAGGGAGGTATGCAAAAAAATAAATAAATGCATCTGTTGCTGAAAAAAGTGATTATATTAGGGGGAAATCTTGAAACAATTTGTATATTGGGGAGAATCAGATTCAAAATGTGTACATTAGGGGAAATGTGCAGTAAAAAAAACTTGTGCATTTTCATGAAGGCATTTATTTATTTTTAAAATCACAAACTGATGCAGAAATGTGGTCGACTGAACTTGATTAGAAAAATGAGTAACCAAGAGAAACCAAAATTGATTTGCCCATCCTTATAGTGAAGGAATGGGTTTCCCAAATCTAAAACCTGTCTGTGCAGTCAGTCTGAAACAGGCCCCAAAATCCCCATTTTTCCTTCTCCAAGGGTGCATTAGCTAAAAACCATTAACTTGAGCACTTGAGCAAATGTATAACTGGAACCCAGCTGTATAAACTGGCAGTGAATGCAACTCATTAATTGCACAACTTCAGTCAATCTACTGGATGATGATGAGCCTGCGCTCTTAGGAAAAGTAATATATACTTGAAAAATGGAAAGAATGGAGCCTCAGATGTCAGCTACAGTTTCTACATCTCAGACCCATCATTACTAAGGCTTCAGTTACTGGAAAGAATGTGTATCAAGATCTAGTTCTGTAACTGTTAGCAGAGCATGCTGGTACCACAAGTTTATCCTAGGCCAGAGATTTTCAACCTTTTTGAGTCCATAGCACCCTTGACCAACTACATTCTTTCTGCGGCACACCCCATTGCCCCAAAGAGAAGTGCTGCCTCATGCTGCCCCACAGGGGCCTGGGAAGAGGATGCCCCCAGTCTTAGTGACCCAATGAAGACTGGCCAAAGGTCAACATGAGGCCTGCACAGGGGAAAGATTCTCCTTCAGCACCAGGCACTCAGCTCCCAGACAAGCCTTGCACACAGCAAGCCCAGGAAAGGCCAGTGCAGTGACTGCCTGCCTGGCCTCCCACTAGTCTGTCCATTCCCAACAGCAAGGGCTGGAGGGCTGGCTGGCTGGGCTCCCTTACCCACTTCCTTGCTTACTCTGAGGCTGCCTCAGCTTCGGGCAACCAGCACCCCCTGACCAGCCCCAGAGGCACCATTCGCCTGGGGAGCTGTTGCAACAAACAGCCACACAAGCCTTCGGGAGGCAAAGACATGAGAGGGCATCAGAGGAGGGAGAGAAGGAAAGAGGGACAGAGACCAGTGTTGCCCACGACACCCCTGCCCATCATTCAAGGCACCCCAGGGTGCCACGGCACACTGGTTAAAAACCACTGTCCTTGGCCAATGCTGACTGGAACTTGATTTTAATAATTGTACATCCTGACCACCATCTGACCTGTGTCTCCTTTATGCCACCATGCAGGAACTGCTGCAGGCGCAAACCCTACATGCAGTTGTAGTTTTGAAATTTGTGCCAGACAGGAACAGTGCCAATTTTGCCTGCGTCATCAGCAAAAGTAGCGTGTGGGTGGAAATCCCTGGCACTGCACATCGTGAATATGATGCTGATCCTCTTCTTCCTCATTCATTTGGACTCAAAACGGAACGTGGGTGGGAAATGCCTTTCCACTATAAGAATTTTTAAAAAGCATTTTCCCATCGCTAAGTGCTCAAATGCATCTCAGAGAGACTGGACAGACTGTCCAATTGTGAATAGATGGAGCCTACGAGGAAAAATATGTACCTGTACAAGCTATGAGAGGGGTGGGGTGGGATGCCATTCCAGTGATAGAGAATCACAAAAATGACGCTTCCCTTAGAAGGACCATGAAACTATTCATTATTCTTATTGTCTTTCCAGAGGCAAGATATATTTATTTTTCTTTTCATCGAGCTTTTGGACAAAAATCCATTTTTAAGGAGCCCCTTCTTTTAGGAATGATATGTATGTATGTATGTATGTATGTATGTACGTGTGTGTGTGTGTGTGTGTGTGTAGTGCTTTTTTCTGGGGGGACACAGGGATACACATACCCCTAAACATTTTGTGAATCTTTGTACGTTTGTCCATTTACTGTATTTATTTTTGTCCATTTACTGTATTTATTTTCCCCGATTTGTACTATAAAATGGTGATTTTCTTGAGTCAAAATGAGAGTACCCCTAAACATTTTTTAAAGAAAAAAAGCACTGTATGGATGTATTTTTCACTCATTCTCATTCTCATTCTCATTAAAATCCTTGGGCAGATGACAATAATATTAAAACAACCAACAATAAGATACAATAAAATATGTTGTCATTGCAAGAATGCCCTTTTCCTCCCAACCAATCAGATACTTAGTGCAAGCCTTTGATAGTAAAATCTGGACCTGCTTTACTGCATACTAGCGTGTAGCGTCAGATCAGATCAGGCAGCGATGCCACAATCTTGGCTCTCATGGGCAAGACTCCCACCCTGGGCCTCAGACAAACTCTGCACAGGCCTGGCTGAAGCTAATCACTTTTTAAATAATAAAAAAGCCAAAATAAATATCTGTGAGTTTCTGATGTTTTGGTACCACTATCCACAGCGTATCGTGCGTGTACGCATATGCAGAATGGTTGTGAAATATATCTCTGTATGTGCCTCAAAGCCTTTTGCGTTCTTCCAGAACAAACACAAACTTAGATACATTTTTGGATGAATGGTTTGTGCATCAAGGGGGCATGAATGTAAGTAGGCTGTTCTGATTGAAGCCACTTGACATTTGAGCTCCTGAAATTGTTGTTGTTTAGTCGTTTAGTCGTGCCCGACTCTTCGTGACCCCATGGACCAGAGAACGCCAGGCACCTCTGTCCTCCACTGCCTCCCGCAGTTTGGTCAAACTCATGCTGGTAACCTCGAAAACACTATCCAACCATCTCGTCCTCTGTCGCCCCCTTCTCCTTGTGCCCTCCATCTTTCCCAACATCAGGGTCTTCTCCAGGGAGTCTTCTCTTCTCATGAGGTGGCCAAAGTACTTGAGCCTCAGCTTCACAATCTGTCCTTCCAGTGAGCACTCAGGGTTGATTTACTTCAGTATGGAGAGGTTTGATCTTCTTGCAGTCCATGGGACTCTCAAGAGTCTCCTCCAGCACCATAATTCAAAAGCATCAATTCTTCGGCGATCAGCCTTCTTTATGGTCCAGCTCTCACTTCCATACATCACTGCTGGAGTTCCTGAAATGCATAATGGTAATTCTTAGGGTGCATATACCACATTTAAATATCTGAATCAGGACTCACTTTTGGGAACTACGCAATATCCATGCTTGTGAAGCTTATGTTGAACTCATTTTTATTTTATTTTTTTGGTCTTCCATCTTTCATGGACTTCTTGGGGTTTTGAATTAATACCACAAATATGGTATTTCAGAAGAGAAACAGACGAGAAGGAGTGATTGCTTCCACTTATTGTTTTTCTTCCAGCGCTACTATGAAAGTACAAAAGACATGTCATCTTTTGCATGTAGTCATCCTCATTCAAATTGTGGTTGTTGTTTCTAAAAGCATCCAGAAAGAAGGAAATAGACATGGCCTACATCATTCCCTCGGGAAAGCGAATAAGGCCTTTGAAACACATTGTTCGAATACCAAAGAATATTCAAAAAATGTTGTATGAAGGCTGCAGAGCTCCTGCTGCACTTTTGGAATATATATACATACACACACATCAAACCGGTAAGCGAGAATCGTATATTAAAAAAAATCACAAAGTCCTTTTCTCACAAAGACTAAGCAGGATTTAACCCAGCTCCTGAGAGGAAAACAAAATATTAATCTATGTCAGTGCCAAAGCAACAGGATGAGGATGCTATATTAAGAGTAAATGAAAAGGCTTTTCTCTTTTTTCTGTAATCTCAGTGTACACAGGTCACCTGCCCAGTCAACAAATCTTTTTTGTATTTCCTGGTAATTTCTTTTCCAATGTACTTGGTGGCCAGTTTTTGTTTATTGTATGAAACCATGTCACATGTATATTTTTTTGAACTTGCTTTATCCTTCAAAGAATTTCAGAAATGTGGCTCTGAGCCAAAAACCCACAAAGCCCACACAGCAAGCAAAAACGAACCAGATTTGGGAACTTCCATTTCCAAAATTTCCCATTTTAAGAAATGGGCACAGGGAAAGGGGGGAGATTGATTGATGCTTTTACATTTGGTTATTTCTCTTCAGAAAACAGCCCAGAAAGAAAACATCACAAACAGCATGCAAATACCATAAAAGAGAAGAAATACCATTCAGTTATTTTTAACAACAAAAAACCTTTTAAAAATCATAAATTTATTATATATTTAAAAATCTTTAGAGCTGGGCATGATCTGTGCGGACCCACTGGTAATGTTAGTGTATATGGCTAACTTCATTGATTTCAATAGGCCAAATCTGAGCAGGGATGGTACCTGCCTGATGTCTAATGTGTTTATAGTATACTTATAGTCCCCTCCCTCCACCGATGAGCTCAATGGTGAGCCAGAGACATTTGAGATTTAGGTATGGATGCAAATTTAGAAATAACTACTATAATTGAAATAGAAATGCAATGCATCTCTCCAAAGTAGGGTAAACTGTGGCCAGGTGACTGCTACTCATTCATCTGTTCAGGTATTTAACTTCTGAAACCTTTCTGTTATGTACTAAGCTTGGATCTTAGAACAATAGGCAAGTAGGACCCTAGAATGCAACTACTGATTGGCCTGCAGTAGCAGCCCAATCAGGCTCCAGGAGGAAAGCAGAATCAGCCCATCAGACGGGACTCATTGTGTAAAGAATATATATAAAAGCCTGAGGTTTTGGGGGAAATTCAATCACTGTTTTACAAGCTGAAATAAAGAGCATAAAATCACTGCAGGACTCCAAGTATATTTCACTTACCTTCTTATCGTTCTTTACGTTTAAACTGGATTTCTACCTTTGGATTGAGAACATGTGGCTACCATACAAGACAAAGCCTTGGAATAAACTATTTTGGTTCAACAAAGTTCACTGAAATATCTTACCTACTCCTAAAAGTAGTTCCCATAATTGCCAGGTGTACGGAATGTGAATTAAGTTCATTTTGGGGTAGAACTTTCATCTTCAAGTTCTTTCCCCTTCATGTATTTTTCACTCTTTAAACTTAAAGATAGTTGTTGTGAGGAAATAAACAATTTGCATTTCACCGTGGGTTTTTAAAAAAATGTTTCCTTTGTCTTCTTAAATATGCTTTGCACTTTAGCACAGTGGCTTCTAACATTCTGAATGCTGAGAAAATTTGCCGAAGGTGGTCTGAATGAACTGTAAACTGAACAGGAACAAAACTGGTTCATTTTGTAAAGGGAGGAGCATGAATTGGAACAGGTTCATTTTGAGGGATGTTGAAATTGATTGACACCTAGTTCCTTTTTAAAACAAGCACCACAGAGGAGTTTAAGCAGGCCTCTCTTCACATACACTGTTACCTCGGGTTACATATGCTTCAGGTTACAGACTCCACTAACCCAGAAATAATACCTCGGGTTAAGAACTTGGCTTCAGGATGAGAACAGAAATCGTGTGGCAGTGGTGCGGTGGCAGCAGGAGGCCCCATTAGCTAAAGTGGTGCTTCAGGTTAAGAACAGTTTCAGGTTAAGAACGGACCTCTGGAACGAATTAAGTACGTAACCAGAGGTACCACTGTATCTGGAAAAGACGGATGCAGAATCCAGCAAAACAACCCAGAGTGCCCTTTGACTATACTTCCGGAACATGGACCATAGGAAATATTTTCAGGACATACTATTTTTGGGCAGCTGGAGAGAGACAGCATGCTATCAGTGATGTGTGTGTGTGTGTGAGAGAGAGAGAAAGAGAGAGAGAGAGAGAGTTCATGAAAGTGAGAATGATCTTTAACTGAGTCTCGTTGTCCCACCCCAGACATTTATATACATCAGTGAAACTCAGCTGAGTCATTTTTCACATGGGTGGAAGCAGCTGCTGGCCACCTCATTATACAGCAGCTCACAATGGAGTCGTTCATTTTCCAAATAGTGGAGCTTTTGTGGCGGAAGAATCCTAAGAACCGAGGGCCATGTTTGCATGTTATAGTTCAAGTATACTGTGTGGCTTTATAATCACAGGATAAGGGAGAAGGCACCCACTGGCTGTGAATGGAAGTATTTTTCATCGCATTTGTATCCAAGTTGCTGAGATTGGTATGCGCTGGGTTTTCCCTTGCTTTATCCTCAAGACAACACTGTGAGGCAAGTGAGGCTGAGAAACAGCACATAGCCACCAGCATCTCACCGAGGAAAACAGGGCAAGTTTTTGTGTCTGCCGAGCTGAGCCAGAAGTTGGAATTGGAAGCCGGTGGAATGAAATGCAGGGTTTCTGAAACCAGGGGAGTGTCCTTTCTGGAAAGAAATTCCTCAAACATTTGTAGGTATGGGGCCTACCATAGAGGTGGTAGTGGTGGCAGCAGCAGCAGCTACAGTGGTGGTCTTTCTATCCTAAACCTTTTAAAATTCAATTCTGGTGCCTCAGGCAGTAGCTGAGATCCACTCAGTGGCCATTAGTCACCATTTTCTGCCCAGATTGTGAATCATTCTAGGGGAACTGGGGAGGGAATTCTTCATAATGAGGCTTGTGCCTCTTCCTTAAGTCTCTTTTCCTCCTACCGAATGCTAAATCACCACAACCATTTACAAAGTTCTTTATCTTTACATTGGATTTGGGCCACACAGCCCTTCAAACAGAGGACTCCTTCAGTCAGAGCAGTGTCCTCTGTAAATTAGGAGACCTGGTTCTCCCTGCACTGAGGAGGAATGAAACGTATTGTGGTGAATTATATTTACAACTTCCATTTGCATGAATGGAATTAGTCTGAAGTCTAATTCTTCATTTCCATTCCCACTCTCAAGCTCTTCTGCGGCTTGCTTGGTTGTGTTCCAAGTCCTTGATGGGGGACTTGTTTTAAAGCAGCCTTTCTCACCCTGTGGGTCCCCAGATGTTGTTGAACTACAACTCCCATCACCCCTAGCTAGCAAGGCCAAAGCTCAGGGATGATGGGAGTTGTAGTCCAACAACATCTGGGGACCCACAGCTTGAGAACCGCTGTAAGTGTGCTCTGGGAATAACACAATGCTGGAAACTTTATTATTATTATTATTATTATTATTATTATTATTAATGGTGCACACCGGTCTGCATCACTGGTGAATGATGTAGTCCCAAACTGCAGTTTAGTCTTTGTGTATTGGTCCTGCACCATGAAAGGCAATATCCCATCTACATTTAATGGATGGAGGAACTAACCTTTCTATGGGCAACTTCGTTTGCCCCTTGGTTTGCATACTAGTCTCTGAAATACAAACAATCTCTGGGTCAACATGCACACTAGCCCTGCAAGTGGGTAACTATATCACAGCCTTCAAAGAACTACATGAAGTGATAAGGCAAAACACTGAGGCGACAGGGAGGAGAAATCGTTTGACTGGTGGATATCAGCTCTCAGGTTCTGAGCCTCAGGGAGGGACACAGCAACTCTAAAGTCATGCCTCTCCAAGGCAAGCCTCTAGGCCAGTATTTCTCAAACTTGGGTAGCCATCTGTTGTTGAACTACAGTCCCCATCATCCCTGACCACTGGACCTGCCAGCTAGGGATGATGGGAGTTGTAGTCCAACAACAGCTGGATAACCAGGTTTGAGAAACACTGCTCTGGGCTGTCCTGTCTGTAGGAGCCACTGCCTTGCTATCTAGGGAGCAATTGCCAATATGTCTAGGATCCTGACTCTAATTGCCTTTTCCTGTCTGGGAAACTTCCTATGTCATAATTAATATCTGCTCATTCACCCTTATTTTGTATAATTATGACTTCCTGGCCTGTGAGTCTCCTGGTGCGGTGAAGAAGGATGGGTCTGTTGCCTTTTGTGTAACTTCCAGCTCAGCTGAGGGAGTTTACAACTCACAATTTATCTGTGCCTCCCCTAGCTTCTAATTTGGGAAGAGGGATGGGTGGGTATGAAATGCGCATTGTGGGTCAAAGCCTGTCCCATTCTGTGAACCCTGAGACCTCCGAGTATAGGGTAGTATAATAATAATAATAATAATAATAATAATAATAATAATAATAATACTCTCCCCCCAAAAGAGGGGGTATCTGTGGTTCCACTATACAAATGTACACATTTCGGCTCTGCAGGCTAAAAGGCTACAGACTTATTTGTCACAACTTGAGAGTTTGTGTTCTTTTCACAGCGCAATCCTATGCTTGTTTAGTCTGAAGTCAGCCCCTTATGTTCAACAGGGCTTACTTCCAGATCATAGGAATGTATCACAGGACTGATCATTGGACTGTAGCCCAAACAGTTATTTTCTATGTTAATATATGTATTTTTTCTGAAGGAAATAATGTTTGTTTGAGTCTGACTGTGTTGTTCTGAGATTCAAGTGGATCTATCCAGTCACTGCTTTGCTGCTTGGTTCATGCTTGAAAGAAGCTTCAGTTAGTTTGGGGAATCTAAAGACCTCTTGACCAGAAATGACACTGGATATAATAATAATCAATAAAAAATATTACTTGTACCCGGCCAATCTGACTAGGTTGCTTCTAGCATATACAAAAACATAACAAAACATTAAACATTAAAAACTTCCCTCTATGGGGCTGCCTTCAGATGTCTTCTAAAAGTTGTATCTCTTTGACATCTGATGGGAGGGCATTCCACAGTGTGGGCGCCACTACTGAGAAGGCTCTTTGGCTGGTTCTCGGTAGCTTCAATGTCTCGCAGTGAAGAAACTGCCAGAAGGCCCTTGGAGGTAGACCTCAGTGTCCAGGTGATGGGTGTGGAGCCGCTCCTTCAGGTATACAGGGCCAAGGCCATTTGGGGCTTTAAAGGTCAGCACCAATAATTGTGCTTGGAAATGTACTGTGAGCCAATGTAGGTATATGATGTTTTACTGGCAGAATCCAGCATAGGCACACTTACGTCTGTTTGAAAGCAATGAGTTTAAAGCTATAGATACAAGGGGCTTATCTATGCTGTACACAATGCTGAATTGTGGCTGCTGTTTTTCTCCAGAACCCAGAGTTCCCTAGGTTCTGGTTCTGTCTATGAAATCATCTGGTTGAAATTTCAGACCGCTGATGCGTCTGTCAAGATTGGGTCTCATGCTAAAGCCTTGCAACAACACGACACTCTCAGGAAATCTCCCTGGCAGTTTTGAAAAATGGAACTTACAAGTCATTTGCTCTCAAAAGTCAATTGCCTATTGTTTAAGAGGCACACAACCCAGCGACCTGGAGCATTGGGGATGGGGTGGGGGCTTCGACTGGTTCATGATGCTCATCGCAAAATGTGCTAATGTAATGCAAAGAGGCATTTATTTTTCAATTGAATTCCTAACCCTGGAAACTTGGACGCTGTTAATCTTGGTTAATAAATGCATTGCTTTGCTCCCGTGCAAATGGCTTCAGCATTTATTGGAGCAGAACAGCCTTTGCAGCAGCTTGCGTTCAGTGTGCTGGCGTGGGGGGTGGGGATACAAGATTGATAGGGACACCTCATTTAAGAATACATTGCCTTGAGCTATGCTATAACTAATGTACATACATCAACATTTATTGAACATACTGTGCACCCTTGGTAGAATGTTCTGGGATAAGCTTTTCCTCTGAATTATCATAGTATATGTTAAAGAAATGCTTACGGCAAGCAGAGATCTCTCGGTGTTAGCCTTTGCCCGCAGTCCCCTGTGGCCCCACATGTGCTTCTCACTAGGCAGGATTACACTTCCGTTGCCTGCGATGCACGTCAGTCAGCTTTCCCTCTGCCATGTCCCTTGGAGGGGGGGAGGTGCACTTTGATTTTACACTGTTTACCTCAACTAAGGCTTGTTTGAATTTTGGAACTGGGGCAGGGAGATGGGCATGGAAAGCCTTTCTCAGCCTTGCAGCATTGTCTGTGCCCTTGAGCAAATCACACCTTACAAAGAAGCTTGAGAAGAACATAGTATATAACTGCTCTTCTGAGCTTCTGGGAATCGTAGCATCATCGGTAATTGTAGAGTCAGAAGGGACCCTGAGGACCATCTGGTCCAACCCCCTGCAATGAAGCAATATGCAGCTGACCCATACGGGGATAGAACCTGCAACCTTGGCATCATCAGCACCACGCTCTAGCCAACTGGGCTGAGATGGATGGGATACAAAGAAATAAATGAATTAATGAATAATCTTCCTATAAGCTGGAAGGGGATACTGCAAATGCGCTTTGAATTAATTTATTTATTCTTTACATTTATATCCCGGCTTTTTCCTCCAAGGAGCTCAAAGTAGTTTACATGGTTCTCCTCCTCCATATTTAATCCTCACAACAACCCTGTGAGGTAGCTGTGGTTGAGACGGATTTCCCATCTTAGTCCAGCCCTCTAACTACTACAACACACTGGCTTTTCGATTTTGTGTAGCCAGTGGTTTGGTTCTAGTCAATTTCCTTCTTTGCTGTAACATCTCTGCTGGATTATTATCTCTGCTGTTAATCTTCATTGGTTTATGAAAAGATTCTTCTCTGTCCATATATACCTGGTTGGACCCCATGATAATCTCCAGAACCCAACTTTGGTGATGTTGGTGCCTAAGTCTTGTTTACAGCAGCGACCCAATTGTATAATGCCTTCTCCAGAGAGGTCCGCTTGGCACTCACACTGTGGTCCTTGGATAAAAAAAGAACACAAAAGAGCCCTGCCCCACACATTCCTCAAAAGTTGCAGGGATCACAGGCTGCTCATGGACTGCCTTCATGCTTCTCGTGAAAGCAAAGGGTAAGTCAGTAAAGGGTAGCTTTGGGGAGGAAGGAAGCAATTGAGAAACAAAATGTCCACGGGGGAAGAGTTAAGCAACCCACTGCCACAGTCCCTCCTGAAGATCACAAGCTGCTTTTGTTTTTAAAACAAGAACAAACCATCAGGAATATGTTCAAATCTGCATGTGAAGTCTAGCTTTGCTCTTTACTGGGAACTAAAAATGGAAGGAAACTGATTGGTATGTCCTAAAGACCAAGCAACACTGAGGAGGAATGCTGGCCTGGCCTCAATTTATTCCCTTGGGGGTGGACCCAATTGGCTGGTTGGGCTCGCCCCCCGGGGAATCCCAGCCCCCAGGCTGGCCTGCCATTGGCCATTCCACAGGAAGGCAGGCAGTCTTTCCCAGCTTGGCTGCCAGATCTTGGACCTGGGCAACCTCACCTGACCATTGAAGTTAAGCGGACTTTTAAATCATTTGATAAACAGATGAACTCTTGAGGAAAGTAGTAGCTAGCGTGAGTCAGTGAGACCTTATTATCCCAAATGACTTCACATGGATGTTGTGAAAGTACAACGGGGGAGAAAACCCAATGTTCCTTAGAAGAAGGATTGGATTTAAAAAGAGAGAGAGAGGCTGTTGATGAAAAACAATTTAAAATTAGCAATTTCTTCCTGCAACATCCTATGCCAAAGCAGCCTTTTAGCAGTGATCTCTGATCATCCCACTCCATCTCCTAATTCAGGGTTAATTAGTGCAAAAGTTAGATAAGATCGGAAGGCAATCGTTTCAACATTTCCATGTTTTGCTTGAAACCTCTCCCAGCCCTGTAGCTGATGAAGTTGGATGTTAAAATGCTAACAGCTTTTAATAGATTCAAGATGAGTGGGATCATGTAAAGAAATCATGAGTAATATGAGTAGGTTATATATTAAATATTTGGCTTTAATATTGCTAATATCTTAGAAAATATGTTCCCAGTTGAAATATGTTATTTCATCAGCAAATAAATGAGACAGTGATCTCTTCATCTCATAATTCTGTGTCCCCCCGCTTTATCTTCCGTAGTTTTTATATTTGATTGAAGAACTGTGATTTCTCTTGTGTTGGCTTTACATAGAAGGGTGCAGCACTGTGAGATGCAGTGCAGATAAGGGAGAGCAAACGCTGACCGAATTAGCCATGTGGTCTACAGAGGCACATCTATGGAATTTCTATATGTAAATATTTAATACGGCAGCCTTCTTGGCTGGTATGCTATGCTTGCAGAAAAAGGTGATCTTGAAATATATTACATGCACGGCTAACCTCTATAATAATAATGCAATGCAGACAGGGATTGGTTGGCATTTTGATATGACTCATAGGAACCAACTTCTAGGGGGCAAGGTCCATTTGTGTCCCCATATAATATTTGAGGGGGCTGAGCCCCACCCACCCAGTTGATGAGCAAATAGTATTCATGTGCCATGTTTCATGATCAATTATGTGGGGGGATTACCCCACCCCCAATATTTTATTCAAGTTGGCACCCCTGGTATGTCTACTGAATTACACCAGTAGCCTTCAGGTACATTGCAATTTGTTGTTTAGCCATTTAGCTCTTCATGACCCCATGGACCAGAGCATGCCAATGTCTTCCACTGCCTCCTGCAGTTTGGTCAAACTCATGTTGAAAGCTTCAAGAACACTCTCCAACCATCTCGTCCCCTGTCGTCCCCTTCTCCTTGTGCCCTCCATCTTTCCCAACATCAGGGTCTTTTCCAGGGAGTCTTCTCTTCTCATGAGGTGGCCAAAGTATTGGAGCCTCAGCTTCACGATCTGTCCTTCCAGTGAGCACTCAGGGCTGATTTCCTTCAGAATGGAGAAGTTTGATCTTCTTGCAGTCCATGGGACTCTCACGAGGCATCTTGCAATAAGCATCTTCAAAATGGAAAGAGTTTAGCTTATACAGTATGCCTTTCCAATAACTACTTTCTAGTAGTTTGCAGATGCAGCTCACTGCATGGGGCAGAGCTGCTGCACTAGTTTCATGGCAGGCGGGTCAATGTTGCTTACCAGGAGAGAGAGGGGAGAGGGGTCAGTGCAGTAGAAGCAAACCACCAGGGATGCCTGCTCTTGTCAGTGGGTTCCTTGCTGGAGTGTGAGCCCTCAACCAATGCCCACCATACCAACTCTTGACTGGGCTTAGATTAGCTGGTTGGCTTCCCTGCAGCCTGTGCAGTTGCAGCTGAATTTTTAAAGATGCATCCCACAGTTGATGGACTTCAAATTTCTGGCAGTAGCCACTGTGCTGCCAACACGAATGCTGAAGCGAAAAGGGCTTTTACTATTGAGACAGAAGAGCTTTTCTTCACCTCTGGACACAGCACAGGGCTTTCATGACACTCCTGTGATGTCATCTCCCCTTGTAGCCAGTAGGAGCCTGCGTCATCTGTGTGAGCCCATACAGCAACGATGTAGATTATTTCACATCAAACGTACCGCAGATGGTGACCAGCTGGGGAGCCAGATTTATTATTTCTTAAAATGTATCATCCCTTGTAAAATATCTTAATCGCTATCAGCCTCTGCAAATGCCTGGCTGGTTGACAGAGCGAGCCAACTTCAATCTGCAAAGGGGAGCTACAAGTTGTATAAAAATGCTGCAGCTCCCTACAAAATTCTCACACCTTTTATTTTGTGGACGGCTATTGCTGCAGTGTTTTCTTCCCGCACTTCCTTTTCCGTAACTCAAAACAACGCTGTAACCAAGCATGCAAAGGAGCAGACATGGATCAAAGTTCACCTTCTGTTCAGTCCATTGAACTCATGTAAGGATATGATGCAAGCCCCAGAAGAGTTTCGGAATTGCTATTTGTTTTATCTGCCCTTTTATAACCAGAATGGAAAACTACTATTATTTCCTTTGCAGAGCTCAGTGGTTAGAAAACAAAGTAATCAGAAACTGGGTGGTTCACTCCCCAAAGTAAAATCAAGCCGGTAAATGCAGTAAGAGTAAGCAGTGCAAATGAAAAGAATGAAGGTTAGGAATTTTGGAGGAGGGGCAATGAGAGGGACGCTGCGCTGCAAGCCAAAGAGCTAGGAACTGTATTCATTGTTGCAGCAACATTAAGGAGGTGAATGTTGAGCCTCAACGAGGAGGAACATGGAGAATCCATTTTTGGCATGGTTGCATATAGTGGTGGATCGCTGAACAACGAGCACCCTTATGGACCTGGTTGGTGCTGTTGGTGCTGTTGTTTTTTGCTGCCAATTTTCAGCCGCACTTGCAGCACATATATTTAAAGCACTTTACAGCATCACTTTAACTGTCATGGCTTCCCACAAATAATCCTGGGAACTGCAGTTTAAGCATGTTGAGAGTTGTTAGGAGACAATTATGCCCCATGCAGAGCTACAGTTCCCAGAGTGGTTTAGCAACCAATCCCTCTTCCAAAGGAACTCCTTTTAACCTGACATCTCACCATTGCCACATTCAAGCACCGCTTATTGTGCAGCATTTATTGAACAGCACTATCGGATCACTTACTTTATTTAGTGCCCTCAGTGAATTAACTCCCTTTGCTGTCTTAAAAAAAATATGCTCGTGCTATATGGTTTGGGAACCAACTCTCCTAAAGACTGTCTACTATATGGGCATTTGAGGAAAAGAGAAGGGTGCTCAAATAGTTAAACTCAATTTCCTTGAGGAGAATCCCAAGCTGGTTCTGCTCCTAGTCAGTCTCACCTACAAGGGCAAAAGCTTACTTTGGGATCTAGGTAGGTGGAGACCGATCTGGCTTTCTATAAAAATGAAACAACCAAAATTCAGTTCTTCCCACAAATTTAAATATGCCTTAATATAAAAAACCACTGGGCTTATTTCTCTGCAATTTGGCAGGTTTCTTACTCAGTAGTACTTCCGTTGTGTCTGTAATTTCCCACAAAAAATATGGGCAATTCACTTGCAGGTCAATCTTCTGAAATTTGACAGGTATCATATCCTCAGAAGGGGTGACCTTTTCTGCAAATTTCATCAAAATACTTTTTGAAATAAACACATAAATAAATTAAAATGAAATAGGCAGGCTTTGTCCTCTTCGGAGGGGCTTATAGGTTGCTTGCCTGCAAATTCCATCCACTTCTGTCAAAATGAGGAAAATGTTACAGCCATTTTTTTAAAAAAAACTGTCCTAATGAAGTGTGTTTGTGTGTGTGAAGTTGTTTCAAATGGATCCTGCATCTAATGAGCCAACCTACAAAGTGCCTTATACCAATAGAGACTGTTTTCTGAAGTGCTGACTCAGATGAATATTGTGGTTGGTGCACACGCCTATTACCTATCACCCTTGAAGTGATATCTAAAGTGAAGTGTGACTGGTGAAATCTTGTGAGACATTGAACCAAATACAGCCTGCTGGCCCTGTATTGTGTTCTGACCAAGTACTTGACATCCTTAGTCCCCCAACCAGTTATGCTGCAAAAATGAGAGGCTTTCAAGCCTCTGGGAGGCCACAATGGCTGGAAGGTTCATAGCCCATATATTAGCAAGTACTAATACAAATCAGAACACAGCATTGCACAGTAAAGCATACAGTGGTACCTCGGGTTACATACGCTTCAGGTTACAGACTCCACTAACCCAGAAATAGTGCTTCAGGTTAATAACTTTGCTTCAGGATAAGAACAGAAATTGTGCTCCGGCAGCGCAGCGGCAGCAGGAGGCCCCATTAGCTAAAGTGGTGCTTCAGGTTAAGAACAGTTTCAGGTTAAGAATGGACCTCCGGAACGAATTAAGTACTTAACCCGAGGTACCACTGTATATCATTGATATTAAATCACATTTCTTTCCAGTTGCTTTATTGGAGTAGAATTTCATACACTTTTATTATTGGGTTGAAGAAACTATTTCACTTCTCTGCTGTCTCCCACTACATGTTTGCCATGATTTCTATTCCAGAAATGGAAGCTTGGAAGAGAGCATTGGGACCCTCTCCCACCCTACCCTGGGAGAAGCAGTAGAGGCTGAAAGTGGGTAGCAGGGTTTTGCTAAGCAGGCTTCCCAATGCTGCACATTACTACTAGTTGCTGAGAGGAGGTTTAAGGCAGTGGGGAGCTAGGTGAGGGTGTGTGGTGGAGCCAATCCAATGCTCCTGCCACTGCGCCCATATCACACTCAGCTCCCTGCTGCCTTGTCTCCTCCTTTTCCTCCTCTTCCTCTCGGTAACTGGCAGCAGCCTGCGGCATTGGAAAGCCAAATTTGCAATGCTGTGCTGCGCTGCCAACTATTACTGCTTCTACCCCCTCCTGACTACATGTTTAAAACTCTAATTAAACTGTGCAAGACCACCCCACTGGCAATTCAATTTGGGGCCCAGGTGCAGGTCAGATTTGCTCCACATTGGGACTCATATCAGAATGCGGCATGCGCATCCCTAAACTTTGTTGAGTGTTGGCCATGTTCCCCACACTGTACAGATTCACTGTGTGTTTGTTTGTGTTTGTGTGTGTGTGTGTGTGTGTGAGAGAGAGAGAGAGAGAGAGAAGACACCAAACAAACAGACAAAATTAGAATCCTCATAACAGCAAGACTCTGTATCTTATACATAACTGTGCCATCTTTAGATACAGAGTCTTGCTGTTATGAGGATCGAACTGCTTCTTTTTTCAGAAACCACATTAAAGAACATGTGCTGGACAGCTGCAACACTGAAGCTGATGAGTTTCCTTATGATCCTGGTGGTTGGCACATAGAAGGAAATTCTTGGATCTGTTTGAACAGCAAGGCTCAAGCAACAGATCCACGAATATAATTTAGTGCCGATGTCACATATTTGAACAATAGTAATGCACATTGCTCTTCCCAAGTTATCCAGAATTCAACAAGTGCTAATTGTTTATTGCACTTTGCTTTCTACATTTCATTACATTTCCCTGATGAAATCCTTTTCTTCTGGAAGCACATTAAATGACTGTGTTGACAGGGCAGCTTAGAAAGGCAGGAAATCAATCTTCTGGTGAGTTAGTCAAGTGATACGTTGCTCTCCACACTTTGAGGAGACTGCAACAACAGCCTATTTCGAGATAAAATATTGTTGTAAAGTAATAATGCACAAATATGTTTGTCCTTTACGTTCCATGAAGCTGAGCGGTAATTTGATGTTACAGTATTAGCATATGGGACTGTGATCCATCACGGCAATATAGTATGTGCATGAGACTGGTGGTTCATGAACAGTTCCATTGCAATTTTCACATTGCTAAGTACTGAAAAACATTGCTGCATCAGGGCAAGAGGGTGTGGAAGAATCATTAAGTGGAACCTCTGAATGCAAATATGATCATCTGCTGGAAGATTACACAGCTTGCTGGAACATGGCCCAGTTGTGTGTGTGTGTGTGTGTGTGTGTGTGTTTAAATGATTTAATCATAGATGCAGACCACTGGTGGCCCTCCACACAGATATGAGTGTCATAAAATCATGCAGGGTGGGATGCTGATATATGGCTCTGGTTGGCTCATCATTTGGAGAAGCCCTGCCAAATATTTCCGTATTGTATCAATTTTGTTTTAATACAGGCAACCACAAAAATGTGATGGATAATTCTGATACAAAAACATAATAATTTTAATGGCCAAATAAAAGCAAATGGAACATCTGTGGATTTTTCTAATCTGTCATCATCTAAGATTAGATTTATGGGTTTAGCAGATTGTGACTCACTAATGGTTGTGTATTTTGCTTATTTACCTGCAGCACACAATTTTTTAAAAATGTATATATACAAGATTTAGGGAGCAATGGGATGAGTGGATATCATCTTCGGTACAGCTGGAGATATGCCGGCATATCTCCAACATCTTGGCTCAGCTGGGACCCAGCCTGGTGGATCTTAAGATGGTGTAAGCCCTGAAGAAGAGGCATGTTTGGTGCAGGACCAGAGAGGGGGGAGATCTATCCATCCATCTATCTATCATCTATCTATCTATCTATCTATCTATCTATCTATCTATCAATCAATCATCTATCTATCTATCATCTATCTATCTATCTATCTATCTATCTATCTATCATCTATCTATCTAATCTATCATCTATCTATCATCTATCAATCATCTATCTATCTATCTATATCTATCTATCTATCTATCTATCATCTATCTATCTATCTATCTATCTATCTATCTATCTATCTATCTATCTATCTATCTATCTATCTATCTCTATCATCTATCTATCTATCTATCTATCTATCTATCTATCTATCTATCTATCTATCATCTATCTATATCTATCATCTATCTATCTATCTATCTATCTATCTATCTATCTATCTATCTATCTATCTATCTATCTATCTCTCTCTCTCTATCTATCTATCTATCTATCTATCTATCTATCTATCACCATCTATCATCTATCTATCTATCTATCTATCTATCTATCTATCTATCTATCTATCATCTATCTATCTATCTATCTATCTATCTATCTATCTATCTATCTCTATCATCTATCTATCTATCTATCTATCTATCTATCTATCTATCTATCTATCAATCTATCTATCTATCTATCTATATCTATCTACCTATCTAACCTGGCTGACCAATTCTGCACTAGCTGAAGTTTCTGAACCATTTTCAGAGGCAGCCCTGTACATAACACGTTGCAATAATTAAACTGTTCCTGTTGGGGGAATGCCACTGCCCCCACTCCACATTTTATGAGCCCTCTCTGGCTGCAGAAAGCAATGCAAGGACCCTTTCAGTTTAAATGACTAGTGAAATACCCCCTTGACACAATGATGGTGGGAAGGGAGGGAGTAATACCGGTCTTGAAGAACACTACCTCTGAGGCAAGTTTGCCCCCAAACATTACTTCTTCTTCTTTTAACACCCACCCACTTGGAAATAGTATATTTCTTGCAATTCAAATAGTGGGACTTGGATGTTACATTCCATAAGTAAGACACGTTGGTTCTTTTTAAAGAAATGGTTGTAAATACAGCTTGAAATTTCCCCTATCCATACCAACTGATGGTATTTGTCCAGCTCTATAAATATTTGACTTCTTGTATGGGCAGTTGGCTTGTATGCTGTTGCCTTTTACATGATGCGACAGAAGCCAATTATTTTTTAGTGAACATGCATCTTTTATGTGGTTGAATTTTTTATTAGTCTAAATACAAAATATTTATGTTCCATTACATATTTACAGTCCTGTTCATGAAAAAATAATGGTAATCTCAAAGCAGTAATTCCCCAGAAACTGTTTAAAGGAATGTTCTTCTGCAATTTCCTGTTTCCCACAGTGAGTGAAACTATTTCTCATGGATGTGTGCAGAAGATTGTCTACAGAGTGGTTGCCATAGTCAGCTTGCAAGGAACGCACCTTTGTTGCCTGACTGTGCTTCAAGCAAACACAGCTGGACCTTTGGCTATTGACCTGTACTTTCCCCCTTGAATAAAAATGGATCTAGCTATTTTCTTTTCTTTCTTTGCAACTGTCACATAAGGCTCCATCATAGGAGCCAATTCCTATGGGCCATGGGGGCTTCGGCCCACATAATAAAATATTTGAGGGGGCTGGGCCACCACAAAGTTGATGGGCATTCTCATTCAAATCAAATGTGTGCACTGTGTCATGTGTTTGAATATGCAGAGCAGGCCCTACCTGGGCCCCCACAATAATTTATTCAAGTTTGCACCCCTGGGTTCCATTGTGTATGCACGGGTCGCGTTTCGCCGCTTCCGCGCATGCACGTGACATCATTTTGGCCGTCTGCGCATGCGCAAGCAGTGAAACCCAGAAGTAACGCATTCCGTTACTTCCAGGTCGCCGTGGAGCACAACCTGAAAATACTTATCCTGAAGCGTATTTATTCCGAGGTATGACTGTATTGCCTGTTGTCTTTGTCCATGGAGTTTTGTCCATGGACAGCATCTTAAAAAGTAGAGACATCACCTTGCCAACAAAGGTCCGTATAGTAAAAGCTATGGTTTTCCCAGTAGTGATGTATGGAAGTGAGAGCTGGACCATAAAGGGAGGCTGATAGCCAAAGAATTGATGCTTTTGAATTATGGTGCTGGAGGAGACTCTTGAGAGTCCCATGAACTGTAAGAAGATCAAACCTATCCATTCTGAAGAAAACCAGCCCTTCACTGGAAGGACAGATCCTGAAGCTGAGGCTCCAGTACTTTGGCCACCTCATGAGAAGAGAAGACTCCCTGGAAAAGATCCTGATGTTGGGGAAGATGGAGGGCACAAGAAGAAGGAGACGACAGAGGACGAGATGGTTGTATAGTGTTCTCAAAGCTACCAGCATGAGTTTGACCAAACTGTGGGAGGCAGTGAAAGACAGGAGTGCCTGGCGTGCTCTGGTCCATGTGGTCATGAAGAGTCGGATACAACTAAATGACTAAACAACAACAAATGACTGTATTAATATACTGCCCTTCTTCTGAAGGTCTCAGGGCGGTTCGCAAGATAAAAATACAAGATAAAAGCACACATAAATAATTTAGAACAAAAACAAAACAGAGCAAAATAATAACTCCCTTTCTCAAACACATTTAAAAGCCAATAGAATATTAATCAGCCAAAGGCCAAAATATCCTGGGTCAGGCCTATAAATAATTAGCATTGATGATAGCCAATGTTATCCATACTCAGACCCATTGAAATAAAGGGAGGAACTTTCATCTCATTAAATTTCACTGGATCTGCTCTGGGTATGATATCACCCCAAACAATTGACTAGTTTTGGAAAGAGATTTCAGTTTTCTGACCCTGGAACATCTTTTAAATATTTGGGGTTACACTTCCAGTGTCATAACTTGAAGTTGAGCTGTACCAATGACCCATTTTCAATTTCTACAACCTCCCCGTCCTCCACCCCTGGGAACAGTCATTAATTTTCAAACTATTTCCCACCATTGTAATAATTTTGGGATACTATTATAAACTTAATTTCTGCCTGATATACTTTGGTAAAGATTCTAGGAAACATGTTTGGGGCCTCTTGAATTAGCTGGCCCTTATTCAAAAAAATCAGTTAAACTTATATCACAAAGCAATCTAATATAATAGCATTGTTTAGGTGCATATTGGGGCCCATAAGCAAATGTGTATGTGTGTGTTTTTAATGAAATTGACAGATGCTATTAGCAAAGTGGTCTTGCTCATACCATTAACGGAAAGCTTGGTATTTGGGGGATTACACTTCCGTTGCCTGCGATGCACGTCAGTCAGCTTTCCCTCTGCCATGTCCCTTGGAGGGGGGGAGGTGCACTTTGATTTTACACTGTTTACCTCAACTAAGGCTTGTTTGAATTTTGGAACTGGGGCAGGGAGATGGGCATGGAAAGCCTTTCTCAGCCTTGCAGCATTGTCTGTGCCCTTGAGCAAATCACACCTTACAAAGAAGCTTGAGAAGAACATAGTATATAACTGCTCTTCTGAGCTTCTGGGAATCGTAGCATCATCGGTAATTGTAGAGTCAGAAGGGACCCTGAGGACCATCTGGTCCAACCCCCTGCAATGAAGCAATATGCAGCTGACCCATACGGGGATAGAACCTGCAACCTTGGCATCATCAGCACCACGCTCTAGCCAACTGGGCTGAGATGGATGGGATACAAAGAAATAAATGAATTAATGAATAATCTTCCTATAAGCTGGAAGGGGATACTGCAAATGCGCTTTGAATTAATTTATTTATTCTTTACATTTATATCCCGGCTTTTTCCTCCAAGGAGCTCAAAGTAGTTTACATGGTTCTCCTCCTCCATATTTAATCCTCACAACAACCCTGTGAGGTAGCTGTGGTTGAGACGGATTTCCCATCTTAGTCCAGCCCTCTAACTACTACAACACACTGGCTTTTCGATTTTGTGTAGCCAGTGGTTTGGTTCTAGTCAATTTCCTTCTTTGCTGTAACATCTCTGCTGGATTATTATCTCTGCTGTTAATCTTCATTGGTTTATGAAAAGATTCTTCTCTGTCCATATATACCTGGTTGGACCCCATGATAATCTCCAGAACCCAACTTTGGTGATGTTGGTGCCTAAGTCTTGTTTACAGCAGCGACCCAATTGTATAATGCCTTCTCCAGAGAGGTCCGCTTGGCACTCACACTGTGGTCCTTGGATAAAAAAAGAACACAAAAGAGCCCTGCCCCACACATTCCTCAAAAGTTGCAGGGATCACAGGCTGCTCATGGACTGCCTTCATGCTTCTCGTGAAAGCAAAGGGTAAGTCAGTAAAGGGTAGCTTTGGGGAGGAAGGAAGCAATTGAGAAACAAAATGTCCACGGGGGAAGAGTTAAGCAACCCACTGCCACAGTCCCTCCTGAAGATCACAAGCTGCTTTTGTTTTTAAAACAAGAACAAACCATCAGGAATATGTTCAAATCTGCATGTGAAGTCTAGCTTTGCTCTTTACTGGGAACTAAAAATGGAAGGAAACTGATTGGTATGTCCTAAAGACCAAGCAACACTGAGGAGGAATGCTGGCCTGGCCTCAATTTATTCCCTTGGGGGTGGACCCAATTGGCTGGTTGGGCTCGCCCCCCGGGGAATCCCAGCCCCCAGGCTGGCCTGCCATTGGCCATTCCACAGGAAGGCAGGCAGTCTTTCCCAGCTTGGCTGCCAGATCTTGGACCTGGGCAACCTCACCTGACCATTGAAGTTAAGCGGACTTTTAAATCATTTGATAAACAGATGAACTCTTGAGGAAAGTAGTAGCTAGCGTGAGTCAGTGAGACCTTATTATCCCAAATGACTTCACATGGATGTTGTGAAAGTACAACGGGGGAGAAAACCCAATGTTCCTTAGAAGAAGGATTGGATTTAAAAAGAGAGAGAGAGGCTGTTGATGAAAAACAATTTAAAATTAGCAATTTCTTCCTGCAACATCCTATGCCAAAGCAGCCTTTTAGCAGTGATCTCTGATCATCCCACTCCATCTCCTAATTCAGGGTTAATTAGTGCAAAAGTTAGATAAGATCGGAAGGCAATCGTTTCAACATTTCCATGTTTTGCTTGAAACCTCTCCCAGCCCTGTAGCTGATGAAGTTGGATGTTAAAATGCTAACAGCTTTTAATAGATTCAAGATGAGTGGGATCATGTAAAGAAATCATGAGTAATATGAGTAGGTTATATATTAAATATTTGGCTTTAATATTGCTAATATCTTAGAAAATATGTTCCCAGTTGAAATATGTTATTTCATCAGCAAATAAATGAGACAGTGATCTCTTCATCTCATAATTCTGTGTCCCCCCGCTTTATCTTCCGTAGTTTTTATATTTGATTGAAGAACTGTGATTTCTCTTGTGTTGGCTTTACATAGAAGGGTGCAGCACTGTGAGATGCAGTGCAGATAAGGGAGAGCAAACGCTGACCGAATTAGCCATGTGGTCTACAGAGGCACATCTATGGAATTTCTATATGTAAATATTTAATACGGCAGCCTTCTTGGCTGGTATGCTATGCTTGCAGAAAAAGGTGATCTTGAAATATATTACATGCACGGCTAACCTCTATAATAATAATGCAATGCAGACAGGGATTGGTTGGCATTTTGATATGACTCATAGGAACCAACTTCTAGGGGGCAAGGTCCATTTGTGTCCCCATATAATATTTGAGGGGGCTGAGCCCCACCCACCCAGTTGATGAGCAAATAGTATTCATGTGCCATGTTTCATGATCAATTATGTGGGGGGATTACCCCACCCCCAATATTTTATTCAAGTTGGCACCCCTGGTATGTCTACTGAATTACACCAGTAGCCTTCAGGTACATTGCAATTTGTTGTTTAGCCATTTAGCTCTTCATGACCCCATGGACCAGAGCATGCCAATGTCTTCCACTGCCTCCTGCAGTTTGGTCAAACTCATGTTGAAAGCTTCAAGAACACTCTCCAACCATCTCGTCCCCTGTCGTCCCCTTCTCCTTGTGCCCTCCATCTTTCCCAACATCAGGGTCTTTTCCAGGGAGTCTTCTCTTCTCATGAGGTGGCCAAAGTATTGGAGCCTCAGCTTCACGATCTGTCCTTCCAGTGAGCACTCAGGGCTGATTTCCTTCAGAATGGAGAAGTTTGATCTTCTTGCAGTCCATGGGACTCTCACGAGGCATCTTGCAATAAGCATCTTCAAAATGGAAAGAGTTTAGCTTATACAGTATGCCTTTCCAATAACTACTTTCTAGTAGTTTGCAGATGCAGCTCACTGCATGGGGCAGAGCTGCTGCACTAGTTTCATGGCAGGCGGGTCAATGTTGCTTACCAGGAGAGAGAGGGGAGAGGGGTCAGTGCAGTAGAAGCAAACCACCAGGGATGCCTGCTCTTGTCAGTGGGTTCCTTGCTGGAGTGTGAGCCCTCAACCAATGCCCACCATACCAACTCTTGACTGGGCTTAGATTAGCTGGTTGGCTTCCCTGCAGCCTGTGCAGTTGCAGCTGAATTTTTAAAGATGCATCCCACAGTTGATGGACTTCAAATTTCTGGCAGTAGCCACTGTGCTGCCAACACGAATGCTGAAGCGAAAAGGGCTTTTACTATTGAGACAGAAGAGCTTTTCTTCACCTCTGGACACAGCACAGGGCTTTCATGACACTCCTGTGATGTCATCTCCCCTTGTAGCCAGTAGGAGCCTGCGTCATCTGTGTGAGCCCATACAGCAACGATGTAGATTATTTCACATCAAACGTACCGCAGATGGTGACCAGCTGGGGAGCCAGATTTATTATTTCTTAAAATGTATCATCCCTTGTAAAATATCTTAATCGCTATCAGCCTCTGCAAATGCCTGGCTGGTTGACAGAGCGAGCCAACTTCAATCTGCAAAGGGGAGCTACAAGTTGTATAAAAATGCTGCAGCTCCCTACAAAATTCTCACACCTTTTATTTTGTGGACGGCTATTGCTGCAGTGTTTTCTTCCCGCACTTCCTTTTCCGTAACTCAAAACAACGCTGTAACCAAGCATGCAAAGGAGCAGACATGGATCAAAGTTCACCTTCTGTTCAGTCCATTGAACTCATGTAAGGATATGATGCAAGCCCCAGAAGAGTTTCGGAATTGCTATTTGTTTTATCTGCCCTTTTATAACCAGAATGGAAAACTACTATTATTTCCTTTGCAGAGCTCAGTGGTTAGAAAACAAAGTAATCAGAAACTGGGTGGTTCACTCCCCAAAGTAAAATCAAGCCGGTAAATGCAGTAAGAGTAAGCAGTGCAAATGAAAAGAATGAAGGTTAGGAATTTTGGAGGAGGGGCAATGAGAGGGACGCTGCGCTGCAAGCCAAAGAGCTAGGAACTGTATTCATTGTTGCAGCAACATTAAGGAGGTGAATGTTGAGCCTCAACGAGGAGGAACATGGAGAATCCATTTTTGGCATGGTTGCATATAGTGGTGGATCGCTGAACAACGAGCACCCTTATGGACCTGGTTGGTGCTGTTGGTGCTGTTGTTTTTTGCTGCCAATTTTCAGCCGCACTTGCAGCACATATATTTAAAGCACTTTACAGCATCACTTTAACTGTCATGGCTTCCCACAAATAATCCTGGGAACTGCAGTTTAAGCATGTTGAGAGTTGTTAGGAGACAATTATGCCCCATGCAGAGCTACAGTTCCCAGAGTGGTTTAGCAACCAATCCCTCTTCCAAAGGAACTCCTTTTAACCTGACATCTCACCATTGCCACATTCAAGCACCGCTTATTGTGCAGCATTTATTGAACAGCACTATCGGATCACTTACTTTATTTAGTGCCCTCAGTGAATTAACTCCCTTTGCTGTCTTAAAAAAAATATGCTCGTGCTATATGGTTTGGGAACCAACTCTCCTAAAGACTGTCTACTATATGGGCATTTGAGGAAAAGAGAAGGGTGCTCAAATAGTTAAACTCAATTTCCTTGAGGAGAATCCCAAGCTGGTTCTGCTCCTAGTCAGTCTCACCTACAAGGGCAAAAGCTTACTTTGGGATCTAGGTAGGTGGAGACCGATCTGGCTTTCTATAAAAATGAAACAACCAAAATTCAGTTCTTCCCACAAATTTAAATATGCCTTAATATAAAAAACCACTGGGCTTATTTCTCTGCAATTTGGCAGGTTTCTTACTCAGTAGTACTTCCGTTGTGTCTGTAATTTCCCACAAAAAATATGGGCAATTCACTTGCAGGTCAATCTTCTGAAATTTGACAGGTATCATATCCTCAGAAGGGGTGACCTTTTCTGCAAATTTCATCAAAATACTTTTTGAAATAAACACATAAATAAATTAAAATGAAATAGGCAGGCTTTGTCCTCTTCGGAGGGGCTTATAGGTTGCTTGCCTGCAAATTCCATCCACTTCTGTCAAAATGAGGAAAATGTTACAGCCATTTTTTTAAAAAAAACTGTCCTAATGAAGTGTGTTTGTGTGTGTGAAGTTGTTTCAAATGGATCCTGCATCTAATGAGCCAACCTACAAAGTGCCTTATACCAATAGAGACTGTTTTCTGAAGTGCTGACTCAGATGAATATTGTGGTTGGTGCACACGCCTATTACCTATCACCCTTGAAGTGATATCTAAAGTGAAGTGTGACTGGTGAAATCTTGTGAGACATTGAACCAAATACAGCCTGCTGGCCCTGTATTGTGTTCTGACCAAGTACTTGACATCCTTAGTCCCCCAACCAGTTATGCTGCAAAAATGAGAGGCTTTCAAGCCTCTGGGAGGCCACAATGGCTGGAAGGTTCATAGCCCATATATTAGCAAGTACTAATACAAATCAGAACACAGCATTGCACAGTAAAGCATACAGTGGTACCTCGGGTTACATACGCTTCAGGTTACAGACTCCACTAACCCAGAAATAGTGCTTCAGGTTAATAACTTTGCTTCAGGATAAGAACAGAAATTGTGCTCCGGCAGCGCAGCGGCAGCAGGAGGCCCCATTAGCTAAAGTGGTGCTTCAGGTTAAGAACAGTTTCAGGTTAAGAATGGACCTCCGGAACGAATTAAGTACTTAACCCGAGGTACCACTGTATATCATTGATATTAAATCACATTTCTTTCCAGTTGCTTTATTGGAGTAGAATTTCATACACTTTTATTATTGGGTTGAAGAAACTATTTCACTTCTCTGCTGTCTCCCACTACATGTTTGCCATGATTTCTATTCCAGAAATGGAAGCTTGGAAGAGAGCATTGGGACCCTCTCCCACCCTACCCTGGGAGAAGCAGTAGAGGCTGAAAGTGGGTAGCAGGGTTTTGCTAAGCAGGCTTCCCAATGCTGCACATTACTACTAGTTGCTGAGAGGAGGTTTAAGGCAGTGGGGAGCTAGGTGAGGGTGTGTGGTGGAGCCAATCCAATGCTCCTGCCACTGCGCCCATATCACACTCAGCTCCCTGCTGCCTTGTCTCCTCCTTTTCCTCCTCTTCCTCTCGGTAACTGGCAGCAGCCTGCGGCATTGGAAAGCCAAATTTGCAATGCTGTGCTGCGCTGCCAACTATTACTGCTTCTACCCCCTCCTGACTACATGTTTAAAACTCTAATTAAACTGTGCAAGACCACCCCACTGGCAATTCAATTTGGGGCCCAGGTGCAGGTCAGATTTGCTCCACATTGGGACTCATATCAGAATGCGGCATGCGCATCCCTAAACTTTGTTGAGTGTTGGCCATGTTCCCCACACTGTACAGATTCACTGTGTGTTTGTTTGTGTTTGTGTGTGTGTGTGTGTGTGTGAGAGAGAGAGAGAGAGAGAGAAGACACCAAACAAACAGACAAAATTAGAATCCTCATAACAGCAAGACTCTGTATCTTATACATAACTGTGCCATCTTTAGATACAGAGTCTTGCTGTTATGAGGATCGAACTGCTTCTTTTTTCAGAAACCACATTAAAGAACATGTGCTGGACAGCTGCAACACTGAAGCTGATGAGTTTCCTTATGATCCTGGTGGTTGGCACATAGAAGGAAATTCTTGGATCTGTTTGAACAGCAAGGCTCAAGCAACAGATCCACGAATATAATTTAGTGCCGATGTCACATATTTGAACAATAGTAATGCACATTGCTCTTCCCAAGTTATCCAGAATTCAACAAGTGCTAATTGTTTATTGCACTTTGCTTTCTACATTTCATTACATTTCCCTGATGAAATCCTTTTCTTCTGGAAGCACATTAAATGACTGTGTTGACAGGGCAGCTTAGAAAGGCAGGAAATCAATCTTCTGGTGAGTTAGTCAAGTGATACGTTGCTCTCCACACTTTGAGGAGACTGCAACAACAGCCTATTTCGAGATAAAATATTGTTGTAAAGTAATAATGCACAAATATGTTTGTCCTTTACGTTCCATGAAGCTGAGCGGTAATTTGATGTTACAGTATTAGCATATGGGACTGTGATCCATCACGGCAATATAGTATGTGCATGAGACTGGTGGTTCATGAACAGTTCCATTGCAATTTTCACATTGCTAAGTACTGAAAAACATTGCTGCATCAGGGCAAGAGGGTGTGGAAGAATCATTAAGTGGAACCTCTGAATGCAAATATGATCATCTGCTGGAAGATTACACAGCTTGCTGGAACATGGCCCAGTTGTGTGTGTGTGTGTGTGTGTGTGTGTGTTTAAATGATTTAATCATAGATGCAGACCACTGGTGGCCCTCCACACAGATATGAGTGTCATAAAATCATGCAGGGTGGGATGCTGATATATGGCTCTGGTTGGCTCATCATTTGGAGAAGCCCTGCCAAATATTTCCGTATTGTATCAATTTTGTTTTAATACAGGCAACCACAAAAATGTGATGGATAATTCTGATACAAAAACATAATAATTTTAATGGCCAAATAAAAGCAAATGGAACATCTGTGGATTTTTCTAATCTGTCATCATCTAAGATTAGATTTATGGGTTTAGCAGATTGTGACTCACTAATGGTTGTGTATTTTGCTTATTTACCTGCAGCACACAATTTTTTAAAAATGTATATATACAAGATTTAGGGAGCAATGGGATGAGTGGATATCATCTTCGGTACAGCTGGAGATATGCCGGCATATCTCCAACATCTTGGCTCAGCTGGGACCCAGCCTGGTGGATCTTAAGATGGTGTAAGCCCTGAAGAAGAGGCATGTTTGGTGCAGGACCAGAGAGGGGGGAGATCTATCCATCCATCTATCTATCATCTATCTATCTATCTATCTATCTATCTATCTATCAATCAATCATCTATCTATCTATCATCTATCTATCTATCTATCTATCTATCTATCTATCATCTATCTATCTAATCTATCATCTATCTATCATCTATCAATCATCTATCTATCTATCTATATCTATCTATCTATCTATCTATCATCTATCTATCTATCTATCTATCTATCTATCTATCTATCTATCTATCTATCTATCTATCTATCTCTATCATCTATCTATCTATCTATCTATCTATCTATCTATCTATCTATCTATCTATCTATCTATCATCTATCTATATCTATCATCTATCTATCTATCTATCTATCTATCTATCTATCTATCTATCTATCTATCTATCTATCTATCTATCTCTCTCTCTCTATCTATCTATCTATCTATCTATCTATCTATCTATCACCATCTATCATCTATCTATCTATCTATCTATCTATCTATCTATCTATCTATCTATCATCTATCTATCTATCTATCTATCTATCTATCTATCTATCTATCTCTATCATCTATCTATCTATCTATCTATCTATCTATCTATCTATCTATCTATCAATCTATCTATCTATCTATCTATATCTATCTACCTATCTAACCTGGCTGACCAATTCTGCACTAGCTGAAGTTTCTGAACCATTTTCAGAGGCAGCCCTGTACATAACACGTTGCAATAATTAAACTGTTCCTGTTGGGGGAATGCCACTGCCCCCACTCCACATTTTATGAGCCCTCTCTGGCTGCAGAAAGCAATGCAAGGACCCTTTCAGTTTAAATGACTAGTGAAATACCCCCTTGACACAATGATGGTGGGAAGGGAGGGAGTAATACCGGTCTTGAAGAACACTACCTCTGAGGCAAGTTTGCCCCCAAACATTACTTCTTCTTCTTTTAACACCCACCCACTTGGAAATAGTATATTTCTTGCAATTCAAATAGTGGGACTTGGATGTTACATTCCATAAGTAAGACACGTTGGTTCTTTTTAAAGAAATGGTTGTAAATACAGCTTGAAATTTCCCCTATCCATACCAACTGATGGTATTTGTCCAGCTCTATAAATATTTGACTTCTTGTATGGGCAGTTGGCTTGTATGCTGTTGCCTTTTACATGATGCGACAGAAGCCAATTATTTTTTAGTGAACATGCATCTTTTATGTGGTTGAATTTTTTATTAGTCTAAATACAAAATATTTATGTTCCATTACATATTTACAGTCCTGTTCATGAAAAAATAATGGTAATCTCAAAGCAGTAATTCCCCAGAAACTGTTTAAAGGAATGTTCTTCTGCAATTTCCTGTTTCCCACAGTGAGTGAAACTATTTCTCATGGATGTGTGCAGAAGATTGTCTACAGAGTGGTTGCCATAGTCAGCTTGCAAGGAACGCACCTTTGTTGCCTGACTGTGCTTCAAGCAAACACAGCTGGACCTTTGGCTATTGACCTGTACTTTCCCCCTTGAATAAAAATGGATCTAGCTATTTTCTTTTCTTTCTTTGCAACTGTCACATAAGGCTCCATCATAGGAGCCAATTCCTATGGGCCATGGGGGCTTCGGCCCACATAATAAAATATTTGAGGGGGCTGGGCCACCACAAAGTTGATGGGCATTCTCATTCAAATCAAATGTGTGCACTGTGTCATGTGTTTGAATATGCAGAGCAGGCCCTACCTGGGCCCCCACAATAATTTATTCAAGTTTGCACCCCTGGGTTCCATTGTGTATGCACGGGTCGCGTTTCGCCGCTTCCGCGCATGCACGTGACATCATTTTGGCCGTCTGCGCATGCGCAAGCAGTGAAACCCAGAAGTAACGCATTCCGTTACTTCCAGGTCGCCGTGGAGCACAACCTGAAAATACTTATCCTGAAGCGTATTTATTCCGAGGTATGACTGTATTGCCTGTTGTCTTTGTCCATGGAGTTTTGTCCATGGACAGCATCTTAAAAAGTAGAGACATCACCTTGCCAACAAAGGTCCGTATAGTAAAAGCTATGGTTTTCCCAGTAGTGATGTATGGAAGTGAGAGCTGGACCATAAAGGGAGGCTGATAGCCAAAGAATTGATGCTTTTGAATTATGGTGCTGGAGGAGACTCTTGAGAGTCCCATGAACTGTAAGAAGATCAAACCTATCCATTCTGAAGAAAACCAGCCCTTCACTGGAAGGACAGATCCTGAAGCTGAGGCTCCAGTACTTTGGCCACCTCATGAGAAGAGAAGACTCCCTGGAAAAGATCCTGATGTTGGGGAAGATGGAGGGCACAAGAAGAAGGAGACGACAGAGGACGAGATGGTTGTATAGTGTTCTCAAAGCTACCAGCATGAGTTTGACCAAACTGTGGGAGGCAGTGAAAGACAGGAGTGCCTGGCGTGCTCTGGTCCATGTGGTCATGAAGAGTCGGATACAACTAAATGACTAAACAACAACAAATGACTGTATTAATATACTGCCCTTCTTCTGAAGGTCTCAGGGCGGTTCGCAAGATAAAAATACAAGATAAAAGCACACATAAATAATTTAGAACAAAAACAAAACAGAGCAAAATAATAACTCCCTTTCTCAAACACATTTAAAAGCCAATAGAATATTAATCAGCCAAAGGCCAAAATATCCTGGGTCAGGCCTATAAATAATTAGCATTGATGATAGCCAATGTTATCCATACTCAGACCCATTGAAATAAAGGGAGGAACTTTCATCTCATTAAATTTCACTGGATCTGCTCTGGGTATGATATCACCCCAAACAATTGACTAGTTTTGGAAAGAGATTTCAGTTTTCTGACCCTGGAACATCTTTTAAATATTTGGGGTTACACTTCCAGTGTCATAACTTGAAGTTGAGCTGTACCAATGACCCATTTTCAATTTCTACAACCTCCCCGTCCTCCACCCCTGGGAACAGTCATTAATTTTCAAACTATTTCCCACCATTGTAATAATTTTGGGATACTATTATAAACTTAATTTCTGCCTGATATACTTTGGTAAAGATTCTAGGAAACATGTTTGGGGCCTCTTGAATTAGCTGGCCCTTATTCAAAAAAATCAGTTAAACTTATATCACAAAGCAATCTAATATAATAGCATTGTTTAGGTGCATATTGGGGCCCATAAGCAAATGTGTATGTGTGTGTTTTTAATGAAATTGACAGATGCTATTAGCAAAGTGGTCTTGCTCATACCATTAACGGAAAGCTTGGTATTTGGGGGATTTTATTTTTTTTGGAAAATGTTAATGAAGCCACCTCATTTCATGTTTTCCTCCAGAACACTCCATAAACAGATGTTTCCTCGAATGCTTTTAAAAACCCAGTCACATTAGAGTACTATCATGGGGAATTTTATGTTCAAACATTGACATTCCAGTTTAGAATGAGAGGCGTTGTGTGTGTGCATCCTCTTATAGCAGAAAGCCAGTGATTCAAGCTTCTCTGGTGTTTTGTTCTCCTGCTATTGGGTTCTGCTCTTCCGCTGTTTCCTCCAGCCTAGCCTCCTCCCACTTTCTGTAATGCTGCGAGAGAGTTGCTTTGGCCAGCTATATGAGTGGACAGCTGGCAGGAATAGATGCAGAAAGTGAGCAATCGTCTCCTCCTCCCATCACACCCCTTTTTCTCTTTGCTAGACTAATTTGAGGCTGCTTTCGCTCAGTGCTGTCTGTAGCAGGCTCCTGGAGTATGTTAAAGCGTACAAGATAAGAAGAAACCCAGCCAAGTAGGGAGTTGCTGGTTTCTGTTTTTAAAAATCCTGGCATTTCAGGCAGCGTGTATCTGTGGATGTGCAGGGTTCCCTTTATTCGCTGGAGGCAATGGAGGTTTGTTTTCAGAGAATAACTTTAAGGGCAGAGAATAAGCAGGGAGCCTTCCCTTTCGAAATGGCATGCAGGCTGCAATCTTATACGCATGGGCAAATAAGCCCTACTGAACTACATAGGACCTGCGTTGTGGGTAGACACATATGTACAGTCATACCTTGGGATGAATACGCTGCAGCTTAAATATTTTTGGGCTGCGCTCCACAGCGACCCAGAAGTAACGGAGCACGTTACTTCCGGGTTTCATCACTCGGGCATGCGCAGACGCTCAAAATAACCTCATGCACATGCGCAGAAGTGGCAAAATGCGACTTGTGCACGTGCAGCCACAGGATGTGAATGGGGCTCTGGAACAGATCCCGTTCGCATCCCGAGTTACCACTGTATAGGATTGAATAGACAGGTGGCTGAATTCAGTCTAGACGTAGGGCTGTCTTTAGCATAGCTTCATTAAGTCACACACTTTGGATACTTGTTTGTTTATTATTTATTAGATTTGTATACAGCCCTAGATCTCAACATAAAATCACAATATATACATAATAAGAACATACACAACACATTTTAAAAGGGCATTGGATATCAATCAGTCAAAGGCCTAGCTAAAGTGGAAGGTTTTTGCCTGTCAGGCGGCTGTAATCAACTCCCACGGCAGGTTGCCAGGAACGTACAAAGACAAGGAAAAGTCCTTACCACCTGCTTTTTATTCAATATTTGCAGCGAGAGGCTTAGAACATAGCCTCTTGAAAAATGGCGTTGTCCTGAGTTAATCTCCACCTTCCTCATTCGTCATCATCATCACCTCTACGGGTACCACTAAGTGCCCTCTGTCTTGAAGTTCTTTGCTCTCCTTCTTTTAAGGCTCGCTGGGTTCTGGGAGATGGTGGGTCTGGAATGCTTTTTAGTGATAACATGTCGGCCAGCTGCTCTTCTCCCATTATTTCCCAGCTTTCCCCCCTCATCTTCCTCTGAGCTGTGACCTCCTTCAAACCTCTGTTCTAGTTCTGAACGGTCTTCCTCCTCTCTGGAAGGGTCAGGCTGGGAAGGCGGTCTCCAACTTTCTTCCTCTGTCTAGTCCCTGACATCACCTGGCACCTAAAGGTGTATAATGAAGGTGCCAGCTGAATCTCCCTGGGGAGCGCATCCCACAAATGAGGAGGCACTGCAAAAAAGGCCTGTTCTCGTATTGCTATCCTCTGGCCCTCTCGTGGAGGAGGCACATGAAGACTTCCTGAAGTTGGCAGATCAAAACAGGGTTGTTGTTGTTTTTCCAAACTGCTCAAGTTTTGTTTTGAATGCCTGTCTTTCTAGTGTGAGGAAGAGGGAAGAACAGAAGACCCACACCACCTCAGCTGGGTCATGCATGGATGTTTATTACTTCAGCCCTGTCCAGATCTTATTAGAATAAGTGTTACCTGAACATGTGATCAGAACTCCTGCTTTTTCAAGGATCACGTGGAATGAGCCCACACACCAGTTGGATGCATGCGATGCCATTCCCCTCAGTGCACTGCTTAGATAATGTTCAGATAGGGCTTCTAATGACTGGTACAATTTTGATTTTATTGCTTCCCCTTTAATTTTATGTGTATGTCGGGGGCGGTGGATGGGTGGAAGTAAGTGGCATAAGAATAAGAATAGGAATAGGAATAGGAATAGGAATAGGAATAGGAATAAGAATTTATTTATACACCGCCCATCTGGCTGGGTTTCCCCAGCCACTCTGGGCGGCTCCCAACAGAATATTAGTAGTAATAATAAAAAAGCGATAAAACATCAAACATTAAAAACTTCCCTAAACAGGGTTGCCTTTAGATGTCTTCTAAAAGTCAGATAGTTGTTTATTTCCTTGACATCTGATGGGAGGGTGTTCCACAGGGCAGGTGCAGCTACCGAGAAGGCCCCTCTGCCTGGTTCCCTGTAGCCTCACTTCTTACAGTGAGGGAACCACCAGAAAGCCCTCGGCGCTGGACCTCAGTGTCCAGGCTGAATGATGGGGGTGGAGACGCTCCTTCAGGTATACTGAAGTAAATAAGCAAGTCAATAAGCTTTAACTCGTTTACTCCTATTCACTTGTGCTGCACATTTTCTAAAGTGCTCTTGGCTGTCTATGGTTACTACTTGACACAGTTTCCAAAGGGACATTGTAACTGCCTTGCGGTGCTTAAAAGGATCTGCAGTGATCTCTAATTATGTGCTTCCACTGCGCCTGTTGGGTTTGTAGTGGTCTGAGGACAGGGCGCATGCTTCAAAGACCAGGAAATGGAAATAGGGTGTTTTTGTTTTTGCTTTGCGTTCATTCTTTGGAAGAACGTCTTGTGATATTTCAGATGATGGTCATGTGAACAGGAAAGCAGACATGCTGTGGTGGGGGTGGGGTGGGATTATGCCTTGGGCTGACTGGGATTGTTCCTTGAGACACTGAGATTTGGGATTGGGCCAAACATGCTGACAGATTATATTTCCTGTTTGTTTTGGTGAGAAAGCACAGCGGAAGCTTGTCCATCTGAAATTCTTTTTTATTTGGTGGCTGAGGGGGGATAGATAACAAAGTTGAACTCTGAATGTTCCAAGCAATGCAGAGAGCAGAAAATGTCAATCGCTTGTACTTCCTGTTCTCCACCATACCGCCATGTTGGATAATGCTTCTGAACTCAATTTTGGTGACTAAGTCTGAAATTCTACACACATTTTTGGGGATGGTGGTGGGGAGGGGGAAAGTTCCATCAAATTTAGTAAGATTTGTTCTGAGTAAACCTGCATAAGGGAAGCGAAGATAAGCCCTGTGGTTTCTTCAGTTTCCAGATCCGCATCCTGCCTTTTAACGAGGCAACATAGAAGAAGAAGAGGGGTGTTCCTTTCCATGGAACCATGGTGGTCTTTAAAGACAGGATATCTGGCAATGCTTTAAATGCATTATATTTGGCAATGGCCATGCATTAAAATAACAAAAACAAAGAAAAGGGAACTGCAGATGTGTCCTTTCTCCTTTTTAAGCCTTCCAGAAAAGGAGACCTTCTCCATATTTTGAAATAATATTGTCTGTTGGATGTCAAACACATTTAATTCATTTTCCTCTTCTTTCCCTTAGCTAGGGGGATTGTAGCTGGGAATTTACTGGGAAACATCACAAGCGTCTGAACATTCATGAATGAAGGCATTTGAATTCACTGGGTGTTGACTGCTTTAGACCTATTGTGTTTCATAAACCTTCTGAGATTTTCTCAGTCCATTCATTCATGGGTCATGCAATTGGCCTTGGATCAAACCAACACAAAACTGCTGCAGTTTTGTGGGAATGGGTGTTTCTGAAATGCACTGTTAATAGACGAGCTGTAATATCTGATTTAGGTTTCCGTGAGAGAAAAATTCACCTCCTGGCAATATTTATTTGTTTATTTCATAAATATGCACATCTTGAAATTGAGCTGAGGTGGCCTTATATCATCCATATCCATATGTCTTATAAAGAAAGCAGATGGAAATCAGTGCAACTGTGTGGTCCAACTCAGAATAAGGCTGCTTTATATGGAACATATGAAGCCTTCTCCACTCCTTATTAGGGATGGGAAAAAATCTGATTCAGTTCAGATTTAAAGGGAAATCTATCTAACTTGAAGTTTCTGAAACAACACAAGAATCCCAGTGTAGTCAACCTTCAAAATTTGCACTTCCCTGAATTTTGCAGTGCAGTTCTCCAGAAAAGTAATGTGTACAAAAACACACACACTAGGATAAAGTGTGCATAAAAATGCATATATTGGGAGAAATTGCCTTGAAGAAACGTTGCTATGGGAACATTGCTATGTAAAATTGTATCTATCATGCCAAATTGCACACAAGTGTATATATTAAGAGAAATTCACACCAAAATTCTGATGGTTGTTTTAAAAATTGCAAACTGATGTGAAAATGTGATCCCGATCACAATATTTAGCAGTATCTTATCAGATAAAAACAATGAAAAGCTATTACCACCCTTCTTGCATCCCCTTTCCTACGTAATGAGCTTCAGATGTACATGTTCATTGGACAATGTCTGTAACACTGGGTGATGTTTTGTACATGTGAATGAGTAATCACCGATCAAAAGTACAGAGAGCACTTTCATCTGCAATGCATTTTCAGTGGAGGCAGTTTACTTATTCACCTACATGCCAGTAATTCATAAGATGTCAAAGTCAAGTAGCTGTTTGAAGCTGTTTTCTGAGTTCAGTTTTTCAGAACAAGGTTTTGGAGTTTATGAAATCCATAAGCATTCACAGATCCTCAAGAAGACGTTTTGAACTCTGAAACAGCAGACAGCAATGAACATTTTTCTTCAGTAAACAATGGAGCTCCTCTTCTCTTTGTCTGAATTATTGTGGTACTTCATTCCTTCTCCTTGCACACTTAAGTAGCTGCCATTAAATTGTCCCCAAAGGCCCAGAGAAAGCTCTGAAGGAACATAATGCAGTACATCTCTTGATGTCAGGCGGGCATGACTGAGTAAGCAGCCTTGATGACCGGCTGCTTGGGATTTGAGTCGTCTGTTTGCAGAAGTCCTTGCTGACCCACAATCTATTGGAGCCAATGACTCTTAAACCAGGAAGAGGCTTCTTTGACTGAAGGCAGAGTTTGATAGAGTTGCAGCTCCTATTTAAGGCTGAGGTAAACTTGTGCTGAAACAACATTTGAGCTCTGCTCTTGTAGAGTTTCCAGTCTGAAAGGAGCTGTCCAGGGTACCTTTGGAACGTAGGATCAGAACCCTCAGACTGTTGAGGCAGTCACTTGGAATGGAACAGTTCACTGGGCTTAAATCCCATGGAAGTTACACTTGTGACTAACTTAACTCCCATTAATGTGGGAGGCATGAAGCACCATTCACTTCCTTTAGATCACAACCTCTGAATGGGAACTGTCTCCATCTAATGTGAGAAGTGTAGGTGTAATCTTTGGGCTACAGTAATCACTCTTGTTATGGTTTCTCCCACTCTTAAATAATCAGAGTAGCATGAGGTGGAATCATGGGGGAGTAGCAATCAATGCAAGTAGTGGTCGCAGGAAGCTCAGCTACAGAGTCTATAGATCTATAAATCCAATGGTTAAACATAAGTTGTCTATAGCATTCCCTGCAGAATTGATATCTCAGTAATTATGTTTGTCTGGGGCTCATAGGTTTATACAAACAACTTCTTTAGCAAGAACAAGTCTGGAGGGTGTTTCCTCTCCTCTCTCACACACTTTTGGACAAGAAACTGGCCTGTTTCTGATCTTTAATGGATCCAGATATTTCAAAGCATTGACCCGTGATAGACTAAAGTTTTCTAACTCACTGCTCTAATATCTTTGCTGTGGCTAAAGGACAAAACACAAACCTATAAATACAGACATTAGGAGAATACCACTGAAGGAAGCAAGGCTCTGTATGTGTGTGTTCAAGATCATAGTCCAGTAATCAACACATAATGTGATTATGTGGTTGAATAATAATAGAGTTGTTCCTCTAATTGAATCAGCCTATGCAGGAGAGCCACAGACATGACTCAAAGGAAAGAAATCTTCGGTTTGTGGGGTTCCCTCCCCCTGATAACATTTGATCTTTGTCATGTCTTCCAGCATTCTGATCAACAGCTTGTCTGCTGTTTTAAGCTACTCAGGCATAATTTTTTCTCCCTCTCCCCCTCTCTGCCATTAATTTAGTTTCTTGTGCCCCATCAGACTGACAAACTAAAGCTAAACATATTTTCCTCTGTAACTAAAGACAATTTATATAACTAAAACTGTAAATGCAGACTGGACTTAGCATGTGGTTGCACGAATGCTTCAGAATACGCACACACACACACACATTTTCAGAAGTTGTTTTTTTTTTAGCATTGTGTTGCTGAAAGTAGATCAAGGGCTGAGATCCTTTCTTTTGAGTTGTCGCTGCTTTTAAACACTTGATCCTGGTAGCATTGTTGTCAGTGTATGACAGAGTGTACAATGTTGAAAGAAAAATATAATATGAATCTCAGACCCATATAAGCCTATCTGCATTAGATGGGATTGGATGGATACATTGGGAGATTTTCCTTGTTGCATGTAGCCAAGGAATGACTTCTAGGCTAGAGCTGTTCAATTCAGGAAGGCAATTTAAGGAGGAAGGGAGGGGAGGGGACTAAAGGCTAAAGCTCTTTTCAAGGTGGTATATCCCTCTCAAAGTGGTTTCCTATTGCATCCCAGCCCCAGCTCCATCAACCTCACTAACCCCTTCTGCCAACCCCTTATTTATGCCCAAATTTCCAAATTCTTCATTATGACAAATCCTGTCTGATTTATTTCTTCAGATAACTACATGGGCATCTTTAAGGAAGGCCCTCGTTTTCCCTAAAGCTTCAGATTTCAGTTCTAGAATCATACAGGACTTAGTGATACCTCCATTCTAAAACTGCCACACTTCCTCTAAATGGACCATGATCTGCACTAAATGACTTTCAAGATGATGGTTTGAACTTCCAGCTGGTGCACTCTACCACCACTAGCTCCATCACCTCTGCCCATGCCCTTCTACTACTTATCAACTGTACATATCAACTTCTTGCTGTACATATCAACTTCTCACACTGACCAGTCTGTGGGCCACTGGACACCCAAGCTACCTTCCGCCATTGGAAGCAACTGGGGAAAGATCATTTAAGTGCCAAAATCTACTTACGTTCTACTATATCTCAAGAGCATTTAAGGAGTTCAGCAACGTTAGCAAACGAAGGTTCTTCACTACAAGAGGTAAATCATGACAAGTAACAACCTTCTGTGAAGGGAATGTGAAAGAAAACACGTATACATTTTATGAATATTTAACAAACTTTCATTCATTTTGTTCCTTTAAATAAGGTTCATTTTTAGAGGAAGAGAAGTATTTTCCTTTTGCTTCTACATATGCGTATATCATTAATCAGAAAAAACAAAAAAATACTGTTTAATAATATACTAGTGGAAAGATGCTGCTGTTAACTATCTCTTTCTTATGCATTTAGCTGTGTCAATTCCCACCCCCTCCCAGACATAGTCATGTTTATTAAGGTGAATAAATAGGTCCTCCCCAAAGGGCTGTGCACAGGCCCCACGGATCATAAATCTGTTACAGGGGAACAACTGAGTTAGTGAAGAATGCATCCCTGCTCCCCTGTCTACCTCAGTGTGCATATGAATAAGTATGTGAGTGAACTTGGCTGGCTGAAAACAGGCTCTCTGACATGTAGTTCCCAGCCATGCACTCACCCCTTTATGTGGCCCTTGGGGCCCCAAAAGGTTGCCCAACCCTTCAGTATGAATGCTTGTCTGAATCCTGAGATGCATGAGAAATGAAAGCTGCTGTAAAAAGAGTCACAAAAATGCATGATAAGGAGTTGTGGGGGGCGGGGGATAATTGGGAAACCATGTCTCTTCCTCCTACATGGAAGCGTTTCCCTCCCCCCAAGGGCCTGGAAGTCATTCTGATGTAAGAAAAACTTTCACTTCAGCACAACCAATTCTACCAGACTCACTGATGAAATGCTGTGATTCATTCTGCACGTTCCAGCACGCCCGTTCTTTTTATATCAATTAAGTCTTAGATGCCCTATAAGCAGCTGTCGAAACCAGAAAGAGGCCCAAACTCTGTAATGTGCAGAATGATCTAACTTGCATCAAATATTTCATTAGAAGCATTAGGGGATTTCCACTGTATTGTATGTTTTGGGAACAGTTTTGTTGTTAAAACTCAGAGATTTAGAGGGGAAATTTCTTATTTATCATAAGATGAAATAGCTGCAGTATAAAATGGGGAAACATCAATAATCTTTCTGCATCTATGAATTTGTCTGTGAACTATTAGCTACTCAAGTTTGGATGAGCGGAGTGCATTATAGTTTCCATTGCCTTAACGAAACCCTGTAAATTCACTTCCTGTTCCTGTTCATACCTGAAGGCACCAAGACTAAGGCTGTATGTCATAGACATTCATCATAAAGAAGTCTCATTACCTGGGAGAGGGAAATTTTCTGATGCTTGGAGATATGGAGTTCCATGCAGAGTAAGTTGAACGTAGGCCCATTGAAATCAGAGTGGCAGTTTAGTTATGACTAAAAAAAGTCTCCTTGATTTTAATGGAAACCAAGTTCAATGAACTTAGTCTGAATCCAGACCATGTTTTGTATGTTTGGCTGTTGCAAACCCTCTTTGTGGTTGATGGTCAAGGACCTCCCAACCTTTGGAAGGGCAGCAGCAACTGGCTCCCCTTGGGTAGAAAGGCGATTGGACCACAGCGAAGGTGAAGGAATTTGAGACATGTGCATCACCAGTGGGAAAGCTGAACCATCCTAGACAGAGTTCAAATAGCTCAAAAGGAGCTCTCGCTCAAACAGAGGACCTTTGTAACAGATGTTGTCTGCTACTCCCATGATGTGGTGGAACCCACAAATAAGGGGTTGATAGTTATTTTAAACATCCAAGATCTCCTTTATGGTTCTGTCATCAGGGATGGAGTTCAAGTGCTCTATATAGCAGCCTCTGGTTCTCTACATGTCAATTTCCATCAGTGCCCAACCAGCCAATGAGGTTGTGGGTCAGGGATGGTGGGAGTTGTCTAGCAACATCTGGGAAGGCCACCAGTCTCTCTCTCCCCCCCCCCATTCCTGCTGTAAAGGGAGGGCTGATGAGAATGGAAAGGAGGAACAGAATCTAGGCATGAGTGTGGTCATGTCTACCTTCCTGGGTACCATCGAGTGGCACACGTACCTGTTCCACATTACAGACTATTAGAGTATTAGACTATTAGAGGAAGAAGTGCTCTTCCCATTACAATCCTACATGAACTGCACATTCAGTTTTCATAACAACTCTGTTCTCCTTGTCTCAATGGCTTCATTTGTGGCATCTTTAGGCAATGGAAAGAGAGCAGATTGAAATCATTATAGACACTGAGCTTTTATGGCCAATATTTATCAGTATTGATAAAGTGCATGTTTCATCCAGAAAGTCAGCTAAGTGCTCAGAAAAGGTAGGAAAATCTGATATACTGCTTTCCCCATACTTCTTGGAGAAATGTTAGCTTAAATTGGGGGGAAAGGAGGTATTTATTAAATCTAAGTATTGATTCTGCCCTGGTGTAATTTTTCTGCAAATCAGTGAATATGGAACTTCCAGATAACACAGCAACTATAGCCCTCTGCAAGCGCTACTTGGGACAGGTAAAAAGGTAAAGGGATTCCTGACCATTAGGTCCAGTCGTGGCCGACTCTGGGGTTGTGTCGCTCATCTCGCTTTATTGGCCGAGGGAGCCGGCTTACAGCTTCTGGGTCATGTGGCCAGCATGACTAAGCTGCTTCTGGCGAACCAGAGCAGCACATGGAAACACCATTTACCTTCCCGCCGGAGCGGTACCTATTTATCTACTTGCACTTTGACGTGCTTTCGAACTGCTAGGTTGGCAGGAGCAAGGACCTGTACTTGGGACAGGTACATCTTCTGATATAAGGTATTTGGAAATACTGAGTTGCAACCAGAAGAAAATAAGTCGAACCTGTAGTTCTGAAGCCTCACTGCACATTTTAGAAACTCTGGAAAGTCAGAATTCTAACACAGACACAGGCTGTGTAGCTTCAATGAGCGCAGGAGGCTCCCTGTTTCAGTCACCTTCCCACTCACAAAGGGTGATGAACAGTAGTGGCCAGCAGGACAGTGGGGCAATGTTGCTCACCTGTCTTTCCAATAACACGCATTGCTGCCAGTTACTGAGAGGGACAAGGCAGCAGAGAGCTCAGCGCAGTGTGGGTACAGCAGCAGAACCAATCTGATGCTCCTTCCGCTGCACACACACCAGGCTGAGCTCCCCACTGCCTTGTCCTTCTCCCTCTTGATAGCTAGCAGGGATGATGGCATTGAGAAACCAGGTGAGCAACAATGTCCGTCTCCCCCGATCAGTCCCATGGTGATGACAACTATAATGGGGAGGGGATCAGCACTAGCAAGCTCATCCCCATATCCCTCCCTCCCATGTTTACTCTCTGAGAATGTCTGAAGAGGCTTATGAGAGGTTAATAAGTGCCTTATCATGCCAACTGCATAGGGCAGAGGTTTTCAACCTTTTTGAGTACATGGCTCCCTTGACTGACCGCATTCTGTGGCTGCCTTGTGGGGCTCAGGAGCCCAGTTACGTCACCACTTGCCTGCAGAGCTGGCAGCCTCTCACCCTTTTTCGAACACACTCCCTTGTGTAGTGTTCCCTCAGGCTCCTCTTCTCTCTCCTTGGGGCAGCTCCTGCTGCTGCCCCGATCTCTGAGCTGCCCCCACCCCAAAGAGAGGTGTCTCCTCACACTGCCCCACAGGGGCCTGGGAAGAGAATGCCTCCAAACTTAGTGGCCCAATGGAGACTGGCCAAAGGTGAGCATGAGGCCAGCATTTTACTCACCTTGGGAGGCAGCAATGGCAGCAGCGGCACCAATGGGCCTGTATAGCAGAAAGGCTCCCCTTCAGCACCAGGCACTCAGCCCCCAGGCAGGTCTTACACACAGTAAGCACAAGAAAGGCCAGCACAGTGTTTGGCTGCTTGCCAGCTTGCCTGACCTCCCATTTGTTTGTCTATTCCCAACATTAAGGGTTGGTGGACTGGCTGGCTGAGCTCCCTCACCTGCTCGCTTGCTTACTCCAAGACCACCTCAGTTCATGGCAACCAGCACCCCCTGGCCAGCCCCAGAGGCACCATTCATCTGGGGAGCTTGTAGCCAGGGTTGCTGCAAGAAACAGTTGTGCAAGCCTTTGGGAGGCAGAGATGCAAGAGGGGATCAGAGGAGTGAGGGAAGGAAGGAAAAGAGGAAAAGAGGCCCCCTGGTTGAAAACCAGGCATAGGGGAACTGAATGAGGTGTTCAAACAACACAGTACAGTGGACGCTTGGGTTGCGAACGTGATCCATGTGGGATGCACGTTTGCAACCCGCTGCATTTGCAACCTGCAACGGCACGTCTGCACACGCACAGGTTGCAATTCGGCACTTCTGCGCATGCGCAAACCGCCGAAACCCGGAAGTAACCCGTTCCAGTACTTCCAGGTTTTGGCAGGTGTGTAACCTGAAAAAACACAACCTGAAGCGGCTGTAACCCGAAGTATGACTGTATGTAATTGGCAAAAACATTACAGTATGAAAACAAGGATGATTTCTTGGGTTGTGACACATTTTCTTTAATGTACCTACATACATACATACATGTGGTCACCTTGGCATGGTGACCACAAGCTACCTAACAAGGCTGTTGTAAGTATGACATGCATCTTTGAACCCCTTGGAGGAAGGACAAGGCATAGATGTATCAAATAAGGAATGCCTTTGTCTGAAAGATGTAGGATTTATATCCAAGGGAATGTGTTCCCAATTAGCCTACCAGAGTCTTTCCCAAGGCCACCTAGTGAGTCTAGCTTCAAGCACAGGACTCCCTCGCTCCATTACATCATAGCAACTTTCATGAAGAACCCCCCACTTTTTCTAGAGTTATTATCCACAGATTATTGTTATTTGTGTTGCCAGCAATGAGATGCTCCCAGAGCTATCTTCAGTCATCTTTGTGCCTGTCAGAAAAGTATTAACAGACTAAGATGACTGTGGTTAAAATGGCACAATTTCTGGCATGCTTGTCTCTGTAGAGACTGATCTCCGCCCCCCACCCGCAGCATGATAAAATATTGCCAAGTGACTAGCTCTCTCGCAATGCCTGTGCTTTGACTAGGAATCTTAAAAATTATTTTTACTACTGCTACTATTATTATTCACATTTATTATACAAAGAAAAAGTCTCATAGTGACTCGATGAGATAGAATAAATTGAGAAGAGAAAATATTGTATTAGATTTGGATATACGAAGAAAAGGTATGTGTATATAGAGAATGATTCAGTTCATTGTAAGATACCTGTAACTATCTTTTTCCCAGTTAGCTTGGTGGCCTTCAGCTATTGCTAAGTTCCATTTCTGTTCCCATTGAGTCATAGCAGCAGATAGCCTCACTTAGAGCCCAAGGCTGGTCAAAGTTATTGATGCCTGAAGCAGAATATCCCAGAAGTGCCTCTCTCCACCAGTAAAAACACAATACTAAATTAAACAATGGACAGCTGTCTCTTTCGGATCACCTGCTTGAGGTGTTTGCTTCACCCTGCCTAACGATAAACCTGACCTTGAGTTTGTCTTGAGGGTAAACTGTAAAAGCTGCCTTTCATGCCATGGACAACTAACATTGGCATGTATGTGTTGGCAGGTTAGTAACATTTGGGGGGACTGTTGCAATTACTTTGGTGTGTTTCCATACTCTCCAAGTGTTCTCCAGTCCTGAAATCATGGAAGCCAATCTGGCTTCTGATTTGATCCCGGAATGTCCCTCTTTCCTCCACCAGTGCTGCCAGTGTTGGGACAAGCACATTAGCTGTGCTTGTCCCAAGTGGCAGCACCAGTGGCAACTGTGAGGGGGCACCCCAGTGCCTCTCCATGGCCTCTCCATGGCCACTGCTGGTGGCCTTCTCCCTTGAACAGCTCATAGTGGCTGATGAGCAAGGAGGAGGAGATGCTTCTGCCACTGAAGCTTAGCTCTGCATGACACACTGGCTCTGAGGAACAGGCAAGGGACAGGGCCACCCGGGGAGGGAAGAAACTGGGAGCAGAGTGGAGCAGAGCACAAGGAGTCTTGATTATTATTTTTTTAAGTGCTTTGTGTTTCCATGTCTTTTTATAATGTATTGGTGCGTGTTTTTCTTTGTGTAAATATATGAAAGAATAGAATAAAATAAACTTGGGATTAAGAGGTTTTCTCAGGACAGTGGCTGGCATTTGAGCTGTGTCCCATTGTAATGGTGGTGGCACTCACCCTTCTTCTGATAAGAAATGCTCTGTGAGGGGTGGGGTGAAAAGGGGGGTTTGAGGAGGGTCAGGTGGGGGTACGACTGAGAAGTGTCCCTATTGTCCTCAGAGGAATGTTGGACGGTATGTACTTCAGGAACTGTACTGAAGATATGGAGACTCCAAGAGGAGTGAGTTGTGAGGGCCAGCTGTGATCCACCTTGAGTTGTCACAAATGTGAAACCACCTTAGTCAAAGGTGGAGAACCTGTGATCTTCCAGGTGTTGCCAGGAGACAATTCCCATCAGACACAGTCAGTACGGCCAGTGGTCAGGAATGATGGGAACTGTGGTCTGAGAACTTCTAGAGGGCTGAGTTGGCCTGGGTTACTGGTATGATAAGAGAGAGTTACATGTCAAAGACAGTTGTTTCACCCCTCTCCCCTTACCCTAATATATCACAATAACATGCCACATTTTCAAACGACTCAGTCAGAAGACAACAGTTTTCACCGGGAGCCACTGGCATAATTTTGAACATTTGGGTTTGTTTGCTGCTAAAACAACATATATTACTTCAAATTTCAATTACTTATCCTATTCTATTGCTATCACTTTCCCGCTTTAGAGTTTTCCCTTGGAAAATGCTAGGAATAATTTTGCCCAATAAATCCTGTGGTTTTTTGTTTTTTTTTAAGTTATGCCATTTTCTCAGAAGAAAAGAAAAGAAATCTCACCAAAAAAGAAAAAGAAAAAAAACCTTGACAACAATCCTGTTCACACCATGCTATTTCTAGCCAGGTTTTTAATGCTTTGATGACTTCAAAAGAAAAGGCAGCATGTTAAGCCTGCTTAATGTGGTATCTCAGTGAAAGACAACCAGCATGGATGACTAACCTTTCTCTTTCTTTTGCTTTGGAACATTTTAATTGTAATCCAATTATTCTAGCATATTTGATATACATCCAACACATTTCCCCTCTCTCTCTTTCTAAAGGGTGCACTAAAATGACTTTTTAAGACTTTCTACAAAATAGTGAGTCAGAAATGGGTTCTCCACCCCCCCCCCCAACAACCAAAGGATGAGTCACAGAATCGCCAAGTCTCTCTCCTTGGAATGTACAAATAGAAAGAAAAAGCAAATTGCTAGGAGGGAACATGGGAAAGAGTCAAAGCTCAAGTGAGTTGCTGACACCCTGTTTGGAGCAATTGCCTGTCAGACTTCGGACCAGGCCGGTGTGTAACCTGTGACCTGACAAGTCACATGCAACCCACTAGCCACATGCTTTGGAATCCCAAGTGCTTATTAAGCCCTTGACCTTTGTAGACCCAGAGGGAACACACACAAGCACACACACCTATTAAGCCTCTGGCTAGCTTCGTTATGGCTGATGTCCTTCTATGCTTTGCTTGGTTATGCAGGCATTCCTAACATCATGCAATTTAAACACACATACACAAAAAAACCACCCAATTTCCCCCCCTACAAGTAGGTTACCAACATGAAAGTAGCAGTTTCTGCAAAAACGGTTGATTATCCTGTGATCCAGTTGTGTGGTGCTCTCTTGAAGTCAGCTGCTTGCTCACGGGTGTATCTCATTTTCTGCCTCACCAGCAGTGGAGTATACTCTGCTTGGGGTCTGGAGTCCTGGAAATTCCCTAACGACCAGCATAATGAACTTCTTTAGCTAGAGAAGCAAGAGATGTAAATTCAGATATGCTATCTATGACAGTGACTCATGGTCTCTCCATTGTAAGAGTATGGAGGGCATGAGAGTGGGACACATTGATAGGCATTTGCACTTTCTGTTGATCTAAATATAGAGAAGAACACTCAAATTGAAAAGCATTGATGGGAGATAGATGCAACTGTTAGAATTCCTGCTCCATGACTGCAGTCATGGGATTGTTGCCTATCACATGACGGCATATGTTTTGACTCCACAGAGTGGGAAGTGATAGATACAGGATGTTTGTGTTACTGTGTTCCGCGAAGTGGGACTATTGTCCTTTGTTCTTTTTCTCTTTGCTGTCTGATGCTAGAGAGAGAGGGAGCCATGTTGCAGTGCTCCGTGTGTGTTTCTATGTAAATAAAGTAGATTAGCCAAAATGCTGAGTTGCTGAGGTCTGTTACGTGAACTGCGAAGACTCTGCGGATCCCTAAGTGTGCCGATGTCTGTTGGCATCGGTCACTGTGATGTTCGGGCTGAAGAAAGCTAATGAAGCCCCTGAACAATCAACCAGGAGGGAGAGAACATGCCAGTTGGTCGTGTGTCTCTGCCAGGGTCCTACTCGAGTTTAGGACGAGCTCCTGACAGCAACACCCCTCTGTTTGAGATGTGTGTTTAAGCAGGATATACATTAATAAATTGCACACATAAATATCTATGAACTTTCTCCACTGATTGAATGAAAATGAAGGCATGCAATGAAATGTACCAGAAAGCATAGTTAGATGGTCACTTTGTATTCACAGTACAGCTTACAAGGAAATGAGATACAGTAATGTAACAGGAAGGTACAGTAAGAAGCATACATTAAAAAAAAAACACCACTCACATACCCCGCACGTATGGTTTTTTTTTTTTGCGCAAGAGCATGACGGCCATTTGATTTCATTGGGAGAGCTAACTCAACAGAGAAGGCAGTAATCCCAAGCATGCTCACTTGAGAGCGCACCATCAAATTAGTCATGCCTAGAGCACACCTATTGATATCTATGGGTGTTAGGCTAGTCTGTGAGATTTACTTCCAAATAAGCACACACAGGAGGTCTAAACAGCCCAACTCTTCTCTTGAAATCAGTGGTGTTCCATAGTTCTTCATTGTGCTTATATCATGCTCATTCTATGACTATGAATCCAAGCCTGAACATATTGGCTTAAAATAATTCTTCTGTTTTGTTTTTATCTCTTTGCTAATGATTTTACTTCAAGGATAACTTCCTACCTCAGTAAGGCATCTGTTTTTGAACATATCCTTTAATGGCTGCTTCATGCATATCAGTTTGAAATTCAGCACTGCGAAGCAATCATTTCAGCACCAATAAATAAGAAACCATATGCGATACTTCTGGCTTTCTGCTGGTGAACTGCTTGCTGGTTTTGGTGTTTTTTTTTATGAACCACTCTTACAATACCTTTTGAAGGGCAGTATGCAAATCCATCCATCCATCCATCCATCCATCCATCCATCCAATCAATTGTATAACAATGACTGTGGTCTACTGCATGCCTCCTGCCCATTGCAATCTTAATTAAATCACCACCATTTAGAAGTCATGGGTGGTATTCACCCAAGTTTTACTCAGAGTAGACACATTGAATTGAATGAACGTTACTGAGTTGGGTGCATTGAATTTCAATGAACCAAACTTGGTTGAATACCACCAGCTATTAATTGCATATCCAAAAGAAACAAGGCACACAATTTAGCCGAGATCATACAAGTACTATCATATTCTATGAACACAAAGTTATTCTGTCTTTTTTTTCTTTGCAGGAAGCATATATGTAGACTAGTTGTTGCTCTAAGCATTGATAGCACGAATGTGTGCATGTGTCCAAGAAGTAGGATATAAATAGATTTCTATATTATAATGATTTATTGTGGGAGGGGGATTCTCCTATTTATTTGATGTTGCATCCAAAGGGAAAATGGTAGGACTGTTTGCCAAGGCAGGAATGCAGCAGGGCGAGGCAGTGATGAAGTCAGGAGAGTTCTGAGTTGGCAGTGGCAGTCTCACATGGTCTAGACAGCGGAGGCTAGTCCAATTAGGGCTATTGGGGCACAGCCTTCCCAAGGAGAATGTCAAGCCATTGTTGTCAACGCCAAAAATATCAAAGCCATACACGCTTTCCTGTCCCCCTTCCCTCCCACATGTTATACTTCTATTTGACAGAAATATTTGCAGAGCTCTTCTAAAGTCAATCTACTGTTCTCCGGCCAGTCAGGTTTCTATACTGCTCAACTAATCCTAATCCAAAAGTGTAAAGGTAAAGGACCCCTGACAGTTAAGTCCAGTTGCAGACGACTGTAGGGTTGTGGTGCTCATCTCGCTTTATACACCAAGGGAGCCGGCGTTTGTCTGCAAACAGTTTTTCCGGGTCATGTGGCCAGCATGACTAAGCTGCTTCTGGCGCAATGGATCACCAAAACCAGAGCAGCGCACGGAAACACCATTTACCTTCCTGCGGAGTGGTACACACTTTTGGGCGTGTTTTCAAACTGCTAGGTGGGCAGGAGCTGGGACTGAGCAACAGAAGCTCACCCTCTTGGGGGGTTTCAAACTGCTGACCTTCTGATCGGCAAGCCCAAGAGACTCAGTGGTTTAGATCACAGCACCACCCGCGTCCCTAGCTATGGCAAAGAGGTCCCTCCCATGTGCCACTGGGCAGAAAAAAGTCATGTGGCAGACATTTAAATTGCAGGGGGAGTGGCCCCTTCTCCAGATCCTGCTGGGAAGTCTCCTAGTCAATCTGTTGTTAGGAGGGCTGACTAGCAGTCTATCAGGCCGCAGAGGAACCAGCCCCCACTGCAGGTTGCCAAGAACGGACAAGACAAGGAAAAGTCCTTACCATCTGCTTTGTATTCAATATTCACACAGAGAGGCTTGGGAATGCAGCCTCTTGGAATAATGGCATTGTCCCGATTGAGTCTCCGCCCCCCTCCATCTCTCCCACTTCCTCACGAATCATCACTATGGGTGCTGAAAAGTGCCCTCTGCCTTTGAGCTCTTTGCTCTCCTACCTTCAATGCTTGCCGGGTTCTGGGAGGGGGGGGGGTCTGGAATGCTTTCTAAAGACACTGTATCTGCCACCTGTTGCCTCCCCTGGTGCTTCTTCTTTTTCCTCCTCCTCCTCTCCCATTATTTCCCAGCTTTCCCTCCTCATCTGCCTCTGAGCTGTGATCTCCCTCAGACCCCTGTTGCAATTCTGAACTGTCTTCTTCTTCTCTGGAAGAGTCAGACTGGGGAGGCAGTCTCCACTATTCCTCCTCTGCCCAGTCTCTGACAGTCTCAGTATTGGCCTAGTAGAGCCGCATGTTCAGAGCTCTTCTATCTTTGCACCTACATACAAGTGCTATTCATGTGCAGTTCTATTACAGTGGTACCTTGGGTTAAGAACTTAATTCATTCCGGAAGTACGTTTTTAACCTGAAATTGTTCTTAACCTGAAGCACCACTTTAGCTAATGGGGGCTCCCGCTGCCGCCGCGCCGCCACGTGATTTCTGTTCTCTTCCTGAAGCAAAGTTCTTAACCTGAGGTACTATTTCTGGGTTAGCGGAGTCTGTAACCTGAAGCATCTGGAACCTGAAGCGTATGTAACCCGAGGTACCACTGTATTTTAAAAAATGATTTTCTCATAGAATGCTGTGCCATATTCTACCATATTCTTCCTATGTGGGGTCATGGAATACACACAGCCCTACAATAGGAAGTAAAAGGTAAAGGTTGGGACGTGGGTGCCGCTGTGGTCTAAATCACTGAGCCTCTTGGGCTTGCCATTCAGAAGGTTGGCAGTTTGAATCCGTGAGATGGGGTGAGCTCCCATTGCTCTATCCCAGCTCCTGCCAACCTAGCAGTTTGAAAGCACACCAGTGCAAGTAGATAAATAGGTGCTGTGTGGTGGGAAGATAAACAGTGTTTCCATGCACTCTGGTTTCCATCACAGTGTTCGATTGCATCAGAAGTGGTTTAGTCATGCCGGCCACATGACCCAGAAAGCTGTCTGTGGACAAACACCGGCTCCCTCAGCCTGAAAGCGGGATGAGTGCTGCAACCCCATAGTTGCCTTTGACTGGACTTAACTGTCTAGGGGTCCTTTACCTTTACCTTTTTTTACATTAGGAGTAAACTACACCAAGTGAGATGGCTGGAGTTCAGAAGTAAAAAAATGCTTCCAATGTAACACCTCCATTTTGAAAACAAGATGAAATTTGCAGGTGAAAGCAAGTCCCAATAGCTGCATTAGAATGAACTGTTGAATCCCTGAAGTGAGCTATTCCTAGCAATAGATTAGTAAATCCTTAGTTTTTTCTTCAATTTAGACACGAACTGCCACACCTACTGCATGCTTCAGCCTTAGTAAGATCTTGTTGTGTTACAGTTAAAAAGTAACTCCCGGAGTACCAATGTTTTAAAGTATGCACTCCCGGCGACGCCCCACAGCCCACACTTAAGTTTCTAAATACCGATTGAATCTCTTCAATTAGGCTCATAAAGTGGCACACAACTGGGTTTGGAAATAATATAATAGCTGAAACATAGCAAATGCTAATCTTTTGTGCGTTACAAGAACATTTCCTATGCTGGTTGTCCATAATTCTGCCTAACGGGAGCTCAGTGGCACCACTTCCCCTGGCTTTCCCCATAAACAAGGATAAAAAGAGGTAATGCACAACCACCCATAATAATATACAATTCTTACAGCCAGTGAATAAACTCAGTAATTAAGAAGATGAAGCCTGTTACTGCTGAAATGAGCTAGAAGAGTGACACTTAAGCCCACACACAGGCAGTTTTCAGGCATCAACTAATTAATGCTTACAAAACTCCTGTATGGTACGTAGGTAACTGGAGGACATGCTTGAAGGGCTTGTGAAGAGAGTTTAGCTGGAGTATTTTTAGCCGGCGAACAGTCTTCAAAGCAGCCTGATCCAGCGATATTGACAGAGTCAGGAAGTGAATGGGAAGCAGGAGATGGAGTCATAGAAAGATCAGAGCTGGAAGAGTTCCAGGGGGATGCTGCAGCTGAATCCCTCTGCTTCTGGCAAAGGATGCTCTACGTCGGGAGTGGGGGGTCCTCCAGATGGCCAGGAGGATTCTCTCACTGAATTCTCTCTCAGAGATCATTCTCTGATTTCAGAGTTGCAGCATTGTTGAGCAAGTGCTGAGGTGAAGGCCACAGCCCACGCTGCTGGTGAGGTCCATGGAGGCGGACCTTGATGCTTGAATCACAGTTGCAGGCACCATATTCAGTTTGCAATGCGCCAGAAGTTCTGCTTCCCATACATGGTGTGTGTGTGTGTGTGTGTGTGTGTAAGTCTGCTGCCACAATAATAGGTCCACCAGCAATCTGGTGCATTGCACTCTGGGAAAATAAATAGGGGCCCTCCTCCCAAGGAGATGGCACTCACCCAAATGTCCAGGTGGAGCACTTTGGCTGCAAATGCAATTTTAGTTCTTATGTGCACGACAACCTGAAAGGTCTGCTACTGTCAATACCAGACCCCCTAAGTAACCCTATTCTCCAGGGACAGTCCTAGATTTACAGAAGCCATATTGGTTTCTGATTTGATCCTAGAATGTCCCGCTTTTCCTTAGGACATCCATATTTTCACCGGAGAAATGTTGGAGGGTATGGAGTTATGTGACCATCAAGCCAAGGACTTAAGTAACTAGGCAACCTTTAAAAGACATCTGAAGGGAAGGTTTTTAATGTTTTATTATGTTGTTATATGTTGGAAGGCATCCAGAGTGGCTGGGGCAGCCCAGTGAGATGGTGGGGGGGGGGTATAAATAATAAAATTATTGTTGTTGTTTGTTATATAGGATGTCCCTATTTTCATCGTAGAAATGTTGGAGGTTATGGACTCCAGCTGTCTCATCACAACATTTAGGCTTCTCAGCATGTGATGCGATGGCTAACAAGCAAAGCATCTATTATAGGTGGGCCCAAGCTTAATATGACAATGTGCTCACTCTGTGTGAACGGAGGTGGCAAAATTCTCAAGTGGTGAGATCAAATTCTTGGAACATAACTGAGAGCTCTTTCATTCTGTTTTCATGCTCCACGCTCCCCTGAGCTGTAGGAAGTTCTCAGAACAGCGGGAACCATTTCCTTTTGAGGACAGAGTTCTGCATAAGAGTTAGCATGCCTTTTGTAATAACTAACTATTTATAAATGTGCAGGTTGAGCAGAGGGGGAGTAAACATGCTCACATGGAGGCCTTGCTCAGTGCCAAAAATAGTGCCAGTCCCTAAAAGCAATAGCATTGCCCAAGACTGTTTCTTGCCAACCAGATACAAAATGAAAGACTTCTTTCCCTAATCAGTCTTAAACTGCCAAGCTTTCTCTCAGAAACCATGCATGACAAAAACTTTCTACGGCTTGCAGTAGCCACCCACCACCTAAGGTTGTTAAGGCTGCAATAACATATCCACTTACCCCAAAGAGGGTGAGCCCCATTGATTTTGATGAGACCACAGAGCCTAGGACTTGACGATCAGAAGGTTGGCGGTTCAAATCCCCACGACGGGGTGAGCTCCCGTTGTTCGGTCCCTGCTTCTGCCCACCTAGCAGTTCGAAAGCACGTCAAAGTACAAGTAGATAAATAGATACTGCTCCAGCGGGAAGATAAATGGCGTTTCCGTGCGTTGCTCTGGTTCGCCAGAAACGGCTTAGTCATGCTGTACGCCGGCTCCCTCGGCCAATAAAGCGAGATGAGCGCCGCAACCCCAGAGTCGGCCACGACTGGACCTAATGGTCAGGGGTCCCTTTACCTTTACATATGAGTAGACTTCTACATAGGGATGGAGGAGAAATTCAATTCCATTAACATTTCAAGGCAAGCCTACCTAATTCACACTTTCTGAAACATAGCTTTTTTTTCAAAATTTGCACGTCTTCAGGTTTCAAAAAACAGTTCTGCAGTCAAGTAATGTGTACAAAATACACATGCTAGAGTAAAACACCCATAGAAACATAGAACTGTACAGTTGGAAGGGACCACAAAGATCATCTAGTCCACCCCCCTGCAATGCACGAATCTTTCACCCAATGTGGGGCTTGAACCCATAACCCTGGGATTAAGAGTCTCATGCTCTACCGACTGAGCTGTATTAGTGAAAAGAACATACAACACAGTCAAATGGGCAGCATAGAAATTATAAATTATTATTATTATTACTACGGAATGCATTATATTAGGGGAAAGTGTTTTGTGAAAAGGTGGATATTAGGCAAAATTGCATACAAACGCTTATATTAGGAGAAATTTGCTCGAAAATGCTGATGAGTTTTCATAAGGACTTGGGGGGAAATTGCAAACTGGTATGGAAATGTGGAGAACTGAATTTAAAAGTAGAAAATGGAAAATAATAATGAGATAAACTGATTACTTGTATAGCAGTGTACTGTAAGCGAGCATTTTTGGCTGTATGAAAAGCCTGAAGAGCAATGACTATTGTACAAAGCGGCAGCAAGATGTTTACATCTAGTCATATTACAAAATGTCGTAGCGCCTTGTCTTGCAATATGAACCTACATTACCTATACAGTAATTCATATCTTTTTTTTTGTTTTTTTAAATATTTTTTATTCATTTTCACAACTATAACAAAATAAAAACATAACATAACATACAATGACATAACATAACATACTAAAACATAACATACAATAACATACATAACACGACTTCCCCAAGCCTTCCCTTCACTGCACCCTTATTTTTTTTAAGACAGCATTTCTAGCAATCCTTCATTCCAATTCATAACTGATTCTCTTTATATTTTATTTAAATTTAAGATTTAACAGCTATAATTCTCTATCTTATATCCCTTGACATTTTAGCATTCCGAAATTTTACAACAGTTCCTAAGATAAACTTTAAATTTTCTCCAGTCCTCTTCCACCGTCTCTCTCCTCTGGTCGCGGATTCTGCCGGTCATCTCTGCCAATCCCATAAATTCTGTCACCTTAGTCTGCCATTCTTCCAGAGTGGGTAGTTCTTGCTTCTTCCAATATTTTGCTAGTAGAATTCTTGCTGCTGTGGTTGCATACATGAAGAATGTTCTGTCTTCCTTTGGTACCATTTGGTCGACCATGCCCAAGAGAAAAGCCTCTGGTTTTTTAGCAAATGTCCGCTTAAGAATTTTCTTCATTTCATTATAGATCATTTCCCAGTAGGCCTTAATCTTTGGGCAGGTCCACCAAAGGTGATAAAAAGTTCCTTCACATTCATTACACTTCCAGCAATTATTATTGGGCAAATGATATATCTTTGCTAGCCTGGCTGGGGTCATGTACCACCTATAGATCATTTTCATTATATTCTCTTTTAAGGCAGTGCATGCCGTAAATTTAATGCCTGTGGTCCATAACCTTTCCCAGTCCGCAAACATGATGTCATGACCAATATCTTGTGCCCATTTAATCATTGCTGATTTAACTGTTTCATCTTGGGTGTTCCATTTCAGCAGCAAATTATACATTCTAGACAAATTCTTAGTATTGGGCTCCAATAGTTCCGTTTCTAACTTTGACCTCTCCTTCTGAAATCCTACTTTCCTGTCTTGCTTAAACGTTTCATTAATCTGCTGGTGATGTAACCAGTCTCTGACTTTAGGTTTTAATTTCTCCAAGCTCTGTAATTTGAGCTTTTCACCATCATATTCCAAAATTTCACTGTATTTTGGCCAGTCTGAATCCATATTAAGTTTTTTTCTGCTTTAGCTTCCAGGGGTGACAACCACCTGGGGGTTTTATTTTCCAACAAATCTTTATAACGATTCCATACATTAAACAATGCTTTCCTGACAATATGGTTTTTAAAGCCTCTATGCACTTTTACCTTGTCATACCATAAATATGCATGCCAACCGAAGTTGTTATCATATCCTTCTAGATCTAAAATGTCTGTATTCTCAAGAAGTAGCCATTGCTTCAGCCAGCAAAAAGCTGCTGCTTCATAATAAAGTCTTAAGTCCGGCAGGGCAAAGCCCCCTCTATCCTTTGCATCAGTTAGAATCTTAAATTTTATTCTGGGCTTTTTGCCCTGCCAGACAAAATTAGATATATCTTTCTGCCACTTCTTGAAACAGTCCATTTTGTCCAAAATTTGTAATGTCTGGAATAAAAACAACACTCTCGGCAATACATTCATCTTAATAACAGCAATTCGGCCTAACAAGGAGAGTCTTAACCTAGACCATATGTCGAGATCTTTCTTCACCTCCAACCAACATTTCTCATAGTTATCTTTAAATAGGTTCACATTTTTTGATGTTAAGTTCACCCCCAGGTATTTCACCTTTTTTGTTATTTCTAAACCAGTTTCTCTTTGAAAGCTATCTTTTTCCTCGATCGTTAGATTTTTCCCCAGCACCTTCGTCTTTTGTTTGTTTAATTTAAAACCTGCCACTTGACCAAATATTTCAATAAGTTCTAAAGCTCTTTTCGTACTGGCTTCTGGTTGTTGCAGAGTTAAAACTAGATCATCTGCAAAAGCTCTTAACTTATAATGTTTAGTTCCGAGTCTTATCCCTTCTACCAGCTGGTCCCTTCTGATCATGTTCAATAATACCTCCAGGACAGATATAAATAATAGAGGGGATATTGGGCATCCCTGTCGTGTCCCTTTTTCTATTGGAATCTCATCCATAACCATACCGTTCACAATTAATTTAGCCTTTTGTTCAGAGTATATTGCACTTATACCATTTTCAAAGTTATGGCCTACCCCCATCCCATGGAGATTCCTCTTTAGAAAGGTCCAACAAATATTGTCAAAGGCTTTCTCCGCATCCACAAAGATCAACACTGCTTTTCTGTTTATCTCCATCTCCAGGAGTTCTAATATATCTATAATATTTCTCACATTGTCTGACATATATCTCCCTGGGAGAAAGCCTGTTTGGTCTTTATGAATCTCCTCTGATAACACTTTTTTAAATCTTTTTGCTAAAATTTCTGCAAAGATTTTATAATCCACATTTAAGAGTGATATAGGGCGGTAGTTCTTAACTTGGTGTTTCTCAGTTTCTGTCTTTGGTATAAGTGAGATGAATGCCTCTTTCCACGATTCGGGAGCCTTTTTCCCCTCTAAGATTTGGTTGCATACTTCCTTCAATGGTTGTATTAACCATTCCTTCAATGCTTTGTAGTATCTGGCCGTCAGTCCATCTGGTCCTGGTGATTTTCCCAGTTGCATTTTTTGGATGGCACCCTCTATTTCTTGGTCTGTAATTTTCTCATTTAAAGTCCTCTTGCTTTTTTCAGAAATCTTTGAGAGTCCATATTTTTTAATGAATTCTTCAATCTCTTGTTCTTTCTTTGGCCCTTGAGCATATAACTTTTTGAAATAACTTTGGAAACAATTACTAATCTCGTTTGGTTTATTGATAAATTTACCATCCACTTCTAGGGATGTCACGGTGTTCAACTTTTGTCTCTTTTTCAGTTGCCATGATAGCAATTTCCCACATTTATCTGCTGATTCAAATGATTTTTGCCTCATTTGTTTTATTTTCCATTCTATCTCCTCGTTCACCAGTTCCATATATTGAGTCTGATAGTACTTTATTTCTCTTAGAATCTCCTGAGATTTAGGTTTAGACCTCAATTTCTTCTCTCCTTCTTTTATTTGATTCCAGATTTTTTCCTTCTTCTCATTCTGTTGTTTCTTCTTTATGGAGTTTTGCTGAATCAGGAAGCCTCGCATCACGGCCTTGCTTGCATCCCATATTATTCTTCATATCTTAAATATGAAGTGAGGAATTTCCCCTGCCCTCTAAGTGCTTCGCTGGTGAGGATTAAGGTAAGCTTTCAGCTGGGTGGGAGAAAGTTGGAGGTTCATGGGGTGTAGGTGGGGAATGAGCCAAACTATTTCCTATTTTCTGGGGAAAACATTTCAGAATATTCTGAACTAGTATGAAGAAGATGCTGCGGCCTCCCATCACCACATACAACATATCATTTCAGGAAATGTCAATGCATAACTTTCCTTACTGAGCCTTGTTTCAATTCATTTCCTTACTCTCTTTCACACTACACTCACTGTCCATATTTTTAGGACAGAGAATATGCAGAGCACCCAGTGCCTTCACCCCGCCCCCAAACATACAATAATAAATAATATGGCACTAATGGGAAAAACTGATCCAAAAAAGGATTTGAGTTTCCTTCCTTCTGCTTGGACAAAAGTGAGGGATTGCCATTGGAAAAAACTGCACGATAAATAATCTTGTAGCACCACCAAGTGATGAAAATAACACAAAACAAATTTTGCATCGTTTTGCATGCAGTTGTATGTATGCTTACTTGGGAATAACCATCCCTGAGTTCAGTAAGATTTGTTTCCAATTGAATATGCTGGATGGATGGCTTTCTGGACTAAGGTGGTGCGACAAATTTGTTTGCTAAAAAAACCGACATTGGTCATCACAAAAGCTACAAAGACTCAAGCTGACAACACAGGATGTCTCCAGCATATTGGACCCCATTTTTGCAATAATTATTGGTCTGCTAGAGCAAACATGGAAACTTTAGACATAACATATCATCTATCTATCTATCTATCTATCTATCTATCTATCTATCTATCTATCTATATCTATCTATCATCTATCTATCTATCTATCTATCTATATCTATCTATCTATCTATCTATCTATCTCTATCTATCTATCTATCATCTATCATCTATCATCTATCTATCTATCTATCTATCTATCTATCTATCTATCATCTATCTATCTATCTATCTATCTCTATCTATCTATCTACTATCTATCATCATCTATCTATCATCATCATCTATCTATCTATCATCTATCTATCATCTATCTATCTATCTATCTATCTATCTATCATCTATCTATCTATCTATCTATCTATCTATCTATCTATCTATCTATCTATCATCTATCTATCATCTATCATCTATCTATCTATCTATCTATCTATCTATCTATCTATCTATCTATCTATCATCTATCTATCTATCTATCTATCTATCTATCTATCATCTATCTATCTATATCTATCTATCATCTATCTATATCTATCTATCTATCTATCTATCTATCTATCTATCTATCTATCATCTATCTATCTATCTATCATCTATCTATCTATCTATCTATCTATCTATCTATCTATCTATCATCTATCTATCTATCTATATCTATCTATCTATCATCTATCTATCTTCTATCTATCAATCTATCTAATCATCTATCTATCGATCATCTATCATCTATATCTATATCTATCATCTCTCAACTGGTTTTCCCCTACTGTTTAAAAAGAGAGAGCTCATGTTTGTAGTTGTTAGAGTTTTGTACTGAGACCAGGGTTCAAATTCCCTCTGGGCCATGAAGCTTACTGAGTGACCTTGGGCCAGTCACTGCCTCTCATCTTAACCTACCTCACAGAGTTGTTGTGGGGATTACATAAGGAGGGGGAGAACCTTGTGCTTGTACAGTGGTACCTCTGGTTACGTACGTAATTTGTTTTGGAGGTCCGTTCTTAACCTGAAACTGTTCTTAACCTGAGGTATCACTTTAGATAATGGGGCCTCCCAATGCCACCGCGCCGTTGGCTTACAATTTCTGTTCTCATCCTGAGGTAAAGTTCTTAACCCGAGGTACTACTTCCGGGTTAGCGGAGTCTGTAACCTGAAGTGTTTGTAACCTGAAGCATTTGTAACTTGAGGTACCACTGTACAACCTTGAGCTTCTTGGAGACAAGAGTGGGATTTAAATTCAATAAATAAACAAACAGTTAGGAAATGGTTGGGAGAATCTCTTTAAAAACCTCATCCCTAGGGTATTATACAGGAGTTAATATATTACAGAGAGAACAATATTTTGCAAAAATTCAGAGGTGTTCCAACATATCTCCCCTCTTGGTTACATCCATACCATGTGTTAAAATCACTCTTCATAACTTCTCCCAAAGAACCCTGCTAACTGTGGTTCATTAAAGGTGTTTTGTTCACAGAGCTACAAACTACAGTTCCCAGGAATCTTCATGGCTGTCAAACTGGTATTAGAGTGTTTTAAATGTACGTTGTGGGTGTGACCTAAATATGCTGTGGGCACTATTAGGAATCTCCAAGCAGTGAATGCTTTTCCCATCGCATTCCATATTTTAAGAATAATGAGAACGCTGTCTTTACATAGGAGATACTTGGGGTGCTGCAAGCAGTCAAGAGTTGTATAATGCAGTCTCTATGACTCAAGTAAGAGATTTAGCAAACTGGCTATAGGCTTTACAGTTCTTGACAGTCTCTACCCCCCACCGCAAAAAAAAGGAGACTCATTGTGTTTGGGTATTGTGCAGGTGCGATTTTGCTCAAGGGGCTACTTTTGTGTGTGTGTGTGTGTGTGTGTGTGTGTGGTGATGAATCATCTGTACTGATCTGTGTGATTTCTTGAAGCAAAAGCCTGACAACAGCACTTGGGTGTTTGGAAGTTTGTGCAATGGAAATTGTCATATCGAGGCAATTCCAGGAAGGCCTGAAGTGCATCATATTTAATCTGCTGTCAGACAAAGTGTTTTTTCTCTCCTTTAGCTACAATAGCTCTGTTAGTCAGAAGCAAGCACATTAACATTTTTATATAAGGCATGGGTGCTGTGCCCCCATTCGCTCCACTCACCGAGCCCCTCCCCTCTCCCCCATCCTTACATGGTAACCTATTAGATTTTCCACTTTCCACCTTATGCCGCTGCGGTTCCACATCCTGACACTCTTTGGCCTGTTACTTCTGGGTGTCTTCTTCATCCCCAGCCACTGCTCCTTCTGCTCTTCACGTTGTTTCATGCTGAAACCCTGAAGCTCAAACTGTCATGGGGGCCCCTTCACAGAAAGGTCTGGGTAACCACAGTTATCTTTTTCAGTGAGGTTGTTCCACGACAGATCACCACACTGTTACAACATCTGTGCTACTGACCTTCAGACCTTGGAATTGTAAAATAAAATAAAATAAAATAAATGCAATTTGACCCAAATCAGGTCTACTGGACCCATTTTTATAATAATAATAATAATAATAATAATAATAATAATAATAATAATAATAATGTGAACCAAAGTTTCTTCTGGGGCCCCTCTGGGATTAGGGGTCCTGAAATTTAAGTTTAATTAGTTTCATAGGAGATCCACCCCTTATCAAAAAGTGGTGTATCCTTTCATTGGTGGACTTGGGGGGGGGCTCAAATTTTAGCTGTGCCCTGTGCAACCCTCAAATTGGGTGCTCCCAGCCTCCCACTTTCCATTCTACATCATAGTTGTGGCACCCCCTGCAGCGCCCCCGAGATTCTGCACCCAGTGCAACTGAACTGGTCACGCTCCCCTAGATCTGCCTCTGATCCTTTTGGTAGGATTGCCGAATATTATTTTATTTCAGGTCAATTTAGGTTTGCAGCCATAGTTACGAATAAATCTGGCCTCCCTTTTTCATGTGTGGTAGCCAGTGCTTTTTCTGTCTCTAGAAAAATAGGTACCGGAACTCACCATGAAGTTGTTACAGTAAGTGCCACACTTTTTAACAACAAAAATGAGGTACCAGTACTACATACCCTTGAGTACCCCCTGACGAAAAGCACTGGTGACAGCTCTTCCATCTCAATACAGGAAATGCATGGCCAATGGTGTTCCTACTGAATGAAGGTATTAGCAAGCACATGTTTCTGAGTTGTTTTTTTCCTGATGGAAAGCATATGATCTGCCTGTCCGTGGAATGCCTCTGCTCTGAATAGACTTTGCCTTTGTCTGACATAATTAAAATGATTCCATCCCACTGCAATATATGCATTAGTCACATACTGTTGTGCTAATTTTCCACCTATTAGTGGGTTAAAAATTATCTCCCCTAATTGCTAACCCATAGCCATAACAGTGAACTGCCAATATTTTTGTGTGTGGATTCTTTGGATAGGTGAACTCAAAGGAATATCCATGGCTACATGATGGGATAAACAGTGGTAATATCATTGGTTTGAGATGTGGTGATCCTTTCCACATAGTGGTGCTTTCGTATTTATGTGAAATTAAGGTGCTTTGCCAACAAAGGTCCGTATAGTTAAAGCCATGGTTTTCCCAGTAGTGATGTATGGAAGTGAGAGCTGGACCATCAAGAAGGCTGATCGCCAAAGAATTGATGCTTTTGAATTATGGTGCTGGAGGAGACTCTTGAGAGACCCATGGACTGCAAGAAGATCAAACCTCTCCATTCTTAAGGAAATCAGCCCTGAGTGCTCACTGGAAGGACAGATCCTGAAGTTGAGGCTCCAATACTTTGGCCACCTCATGAGAAGAGAAGACTCCCTGGAAAAGAACCTGATGGAGGGCACAAGGAGAAGGGGACAACAGAGGATGAGATGGTTGGATAGTGTTCTCGAAGCTACGAACATGAGCCTGACCAAACTGCAGGAGGCGGTGAAAGACAGGAGTGCCTGGCGTGCTCTGGTCCATGGGGTCACGAAGAGTCGGACACAACTAAATGACTAAACAACAACAAGGTGCTTAAGGCACTTCATGTTCTAGTCTTGTAATATTTCAACCGCAATATTTGCCACTGTTGTCATTAGATGGAAATGTCAAGAATATTAAATGTACCCCATCCAAATCCATTTCTTTATGCACTACATATAATGTTCTATAGATTATATGTCCTGCATTTGGTTGTTAATCACAATTATTTTTAGAATATTGTTGCAACTGTTCATCAATAACCTGTGTTCCACTGATTTGTCTCTATTGCATACCTGAATATAGATTTGTCCATTTTGTGGTTTAATGCTTGTGGTAGCATGTGTGGTGACCTCACTTATTACACAAACTAGTGATATGATCTTATCAGGCGAAGCATATTGAGTGTTGAAAGATGTAAAGGTGAGCACATTATTGTCCTTCCAAATGTGTTCTCTGAAAAGTTTTCCATTTTCACCATGGTCCAACAATAGGGTTTCTGACAGTTCTGCATATGATAAAAAATGTATTAATTTGACACATCCTATATGACAGCAGTTATGTACCCGGCATTGTTTCTCTGTTGCAAAAGCTGGTGCTTCGTAATGGGGATCCACTGGTTCACTAAACTACTGATATTGAAAGTTTGTGCATCACCAGACACATTTTCACTGATGTAACTGATGAATCTGCACACTCTGCACCCTCATTTCTCTAAATAGGATCATCAGTCATATTTTCTTTATGGCATGTGCTGCAAAGCTTTCCTCTCTTTTTCTCCATAGCGTGGGTGGCGCTGTGGTCTGAACCACTGAGCTTCTTGAACTTGCCGATCAGAAGGTCAGCAGTTCGAATCCCCATGACAGGGTGAGCTCTGTCCCAGCTTCTGCCACCCAAGCAGTTCAAAAGCACTCCAGTGAAAGTTGATAAATAGTTACCACTGCGGCGGGAAGGTAAATGGCATTTCCGTGCACTCTGATTTCTGTCATGATGTTTCATTGCACCAGAAGCAGTTTAGTCATGCTGGCCACATGACCTGGAAAGCTATCTGTGGACAAACGCCGGCTCCCTCGGCCTGAAAGTGAGATGAGCACCGCAACCCCATAGTCGCCTTTGTGTGGACATAACCATCCAGGGGTCCTTTACCTTTACCTCTTTCATGGTAGTGGAGACTTATTTCACACTTTTGTTTATAAATTTGTTGAACTCCAGTATTTTTTTTATTATTATTACGGTACCGAAGAACTCTTTCTTCCAATTTTTTTGAGACTTGTGAACAGTTACTGTGTTGCATTTTGTATTTTTATTCCATTTTCACCAGTGAAAGGAATCACAGAGCGGTTACTTAAACAATGAGCAATGCACCCCGCCCCCTCAATGCTTCATGGAATGACTCTCTGCTTCAAATTTGTTGTCTTGTGCATAGTGACATTTAAAGTTACCTTATTGTGTACAAGATTTATGGAGTCTTATGACCATTTACTGCAGGTGTGGGAAAACTTTTGGCCCTCCAAGTGAAAGATGTATGTCAAAAAATTAAACTAGTGCTTGATGCCTTAAGTCAAGTGTTTGGGGAAGCTTTGACCCTCCAGATGTTGCTGAACTACAACTCCCATCAACCCTAGCAATTATAGCCAATGGTCAGCAATGATGGGATTGGTAGTTCGACAACATCTGAAGGCCCAAAGTTTTCCCACATTTGACACAGAGAGGTACACAGGTACAATCTTTCCCAATAACCAACCTGCCTCCTCCCATTCTATATGTTGTTGTTGCTACCCTGCACTGCAAATGTCCCTTAAACTCCATATGCTTCATCTTTTCCCTCCTGGCAACACCAGAGGTCTAAACCTGTCTTACACACTCTGCTTCTGCCTTCCAGGCTTTTCCTACCCCACTAGTAATTAGTGGGACTAAAAAGCAAGGTGCCAAAGCATGCCAAGTCTGGTCCCTTTCTTTGATACACCCACTATCTTTAAACAGCACCCAATAATTTCTGGCTGTAATCTTTCACTCCCCACAACACCACCACTATCAATCCTCTTTCTGTTTTCTCACAACTCTCTCTCTCTCTCTCTCTCTCTCTCTCTCTCTCTCTCTCTCCTCTTCTAGCCTCCCTGCCCAGCATTCAGGGAAGGGCTGGCAAGGGAGCCCCTATCTCTGACCATAGCAGCCTAGTTTGCCCTTCCCTGCTGCCTATCAATGGACCAGACTGCTCTGCATGCTGCATGACAACAGCCATACAATTTTATTATATAGTAAGAACAAAAAATAAATAAATAGGCTCCTGATCAATCAATCAATCAATCTGATCCCACCAGTTGATTTTCTTTTGTCTCTCAATTAATTTGCAAACTACCTGCAAGCCTGTCAGGAGCACTGAAGTGTACAGTAATAAACTCTGCCTTCACACTGCCTCAATGATTCATATTGATTTGATGACAGGCTACGATGCCTGCTCTGATTGCCCCTGTGGCCCTTTGCTTTTATCCCAGCAGTGCTTTCTCATTTCAGTGATTGCCTGCCTGCTTGCTTGCTTGCTTGCTCGCTCTTTCTCTCTCACTTCAGTGCAGCAAATGCAGTTTCCCATCCCTTTTGTAGCATTCCAAGCGAACAATAAGCTGGTTTTTTTAAAATTTTGTGTCTCTCCCCCTCCCCCAAATTTCTCCCTTGTGTGAAGTGGTTAAGTTGAGCATGTTGCACAATTACACACACATACACACACACACACACACACACACACCGCTTAGCACAAAGTGTTTTGTGTGGGTGCGTCCAGGAAAGACAAGGGAAAGTCAATTGACATTACTTTCCTCATGAGTGGATCTTTAGGTTCATGAACAATTTATTCTGCACAGTTGATGCTATTTTAGTTTGGTCCTCTCAACAGATATAGATCATGCAGGTAAAAGTGGCATATGAATGACTGTCCTAAAAAGTGTACCCACAAAACAGGAGGGTATGAAATGCTTCATTATTATTATTTTTTAAAAAGCAATCCCAAGATTATATAGTCTGCCACTTGCAGAAGAGTCACTGCAGCTATCCTAACATTTGGCAAAATTCATCCCCTCAGAAGGGGCAAACATGCCTGAACATTTCATTCAAGTCAAAGTTTTCTTTAAAACATACCACCCATCCACACCAAACTTTGAAAGTTGCTTAGCTCAAAATCCCACGGACCCACATGACTGCAATTTTTACACTCTGGAAGGGCTACTATGCCTGCAAATTCCACCCTCTTCTGCCAAAAGCGGAGGGGCAGGAGTTATAGCAATTTTTAAAATTTAACAATAGTGAATGAGGGGAAATGAACTGTTGGTTTCAGACTGCAAGCTGATGAGCAGCCTCCAAAGTTGTTCCGGTTTTTTTCTGAAGTTCTGGATTAGGAACTGAACCAAATCTTTTGAGGCAGTGCACACCTTTAATGTAAATGATTATTGCTTTGCAAAATGCCCAGATGTAATATCCCATCTGGCAATTTCACCCCCCCCCACCATCTGCTTAAGTTAAAATGTGTCAAAAAAGCTTTGGAAAATTAGGCCCTAAGGATTTAGTAAAGCCAATGTATAACTACTGCACCACACCGAAAAGGAGGAAAAACGCCACGCTGTGTTCATTCAACTCCGATCCTTCTACCTAAAATGGTCATGTGAATTGGCCTTTGCAAGCAAGAGGCCTCGTTCCCTTGGAAACAGTTCTGATAGATTGTGTTTACATAGTATGAGTCAGAAAAAAGATGTATGTCCAGTAAATTGCTTACAAGCTGTAACTGAGATAATATATCAAGAGTACCTCATTCTGCATAAAGAAAACGAGCATTTTACCCCTCTATAGGATACACCACATTCAGATCAGTATAAAAAGCTGCCTATCACCCACTTTCCATTGCCCCTAAAGGTTTGCTTCACTTTCTCCAGAGACTGTCCCTTCTGGAATTTCCTCTATCATTCTGTGTCTTTGGTTTGTCTTTGAACTGGGGATGGGGAACATGTGACTCTTCAAATACTGCTGGGCTATAACTCCCATCACCCCTGACTATTGGCCCTGCTGACTGAGGATGATGCGAGTTGGCACCAGAACCTCTGCATTAAATAGTGCAAGACACTGCAGTTTCAGAAAATTAAGTCCAGAGGCTGCTTCTGGTCCTGAGCATTGGAGAAACCATACCCCAACCCAGTGCCGGATTTATGTATAAGCTAAACAAGCTATAGCTTAAGGCCTCACTCTCTGGGTGTCCCCCCAAAAAATTAAAGAAAAGAAACTGGATGTACATTTCCAATATATAAGATAAAAAACAAATAAAATAAAACCTACATACAGCAACAGTGTTTTGTGTTGTATAGGCTCCTATGATGCAAGTAATGGGCTCCACCTGCTACTTTTTCCCTAAAATATCACTGGTTCACTCATTTCTATATATAACCTATGGAACTCTCATAAGTTCTATATCGCTTATTTTTGCTTTTTAAAGTGTAAAAATCAAACACTGGAATGCTCAGGCAGGCAGAAGATGAAAACTACCATGGATAAGGGAACACAGCTACAAGCAAGTTGAAAAGAAGAATGAAAGACTTAGTAAAACCTCACTTGTTGTTATCTGACATATTATTGTTATTTTTTAAAAAAATCTATATGCAGGAGTCGGTAAAGGACAGCTGAGGGATAAGGATATTTATTTTTAAAGAGGATGATAATTAGAGATAAATTTGTAATATAAGCAGCATGTAACAGGGGAAGAAATGGAAATAACTGAGAAAGTGGGAAGCCAATTGTGTTTTTTTGGGGGGGAGGTTTATTAAATTAGTTTAACAGAAGTTACCCAGAAGCGAATGTGGCCCTCAGTCTGTTAAAGTTTCTTCACCATCTATATAGACAGAATGGGCCAGCACTGAAGTTACACTTCAGGTTAACAGCTTAATCTTGGCTCTGGATTCCAGAGTGTGCCGTCCTAGGTTCTGATGATGGGCTAAAAGCACGTTCTTCTTTGTGACTTGCCTGTCAAACTCTAGAAGTAATTTCAGACCAGGTCTGTATGTATTCCAGTGGCTTCAGTCACAAACAAGAGGTTTATCTGGATCTGTCCCGAAATCTGCCTTCCGAAGTACCTGCCACAGGCTACTGGTTTTCCATGTGTCTGCTATTTCTCCCTAGTTAGGGATGGTGACAGAATCTGTCTCAGCCAGATTCCATTCTGGCTTTTGCAATTCTTGGATGGTTTCCAGGCCAGACCTCTGGCTGGATTCAAATGAAGTGCTTTGGATTTTGGAACAGTTTTTAGTTAGTTTGCTAATGTGTTAGTGTGTTAATTTGCAAAGCTGCATAATGGATAAGAATGTGAGATGGAACAATACCATCATTTTAACATTGCATCATTTTGCAAATAAAGGGAAATGAAAAAAATGAAAGATGCACTTTCAGAGTTCACTATGGAGCCAAATTCACTGAAGGAAGAATTCCAATCCTGCCCATGCCCCCCCCCCCAAAAAAAATACGTTGTAAAGGCCAAAATGACAGGCAGATATATATTTGCACAATTTCACCAATGAGCCAATCTGGAACATGTAAAATTAAAGGAGGACAGAACTAACCTAGCATTTGGGAACACATTCTGGAGCACTTGTGGAAACAAAACTGCTCTGTTCTGCTCATCCCTAGTTTTGTAGGTGAACACCACCATCAAATGCTAATCTGCCTGTACCTTGGGGGTGTCTATTTCTGTCTGTTTACATGACCACAAAAATGCATCATAGCAAAGGTAGCTGGGAAGAGGACAGAAAATTGAAAAACAGTGAGTTCTGAAGAAGAATTTGAAGGGAAAGAAAGACCATACTGGTGAACTGGGAGAAAAGGGCAAAAAATAAAATAAAATATGCTTCCTGTTGTCATAACGTATTTAACCCTGCAGGATCACCCATTATTACCAACAGTATTAACAGAAAGAAGCTATAGATAGTGTCAGAGCATGTTCTGTGCATGTATGAGACCTCCAAATTAGTCTTCTCCAGTAAATTTGATTGCACGAACCTTGAAGACTTCTGCCCAGCAAATGGACTGAAAAAGGTGTAAGATTCAGTTGTAAGTAGGTTCATCTGTCCAAGTATCATTGAAGATCAGATGAGAGCCATATGTAAGCTGCTCTGAGCTCTTTGATGCAAGAGTGGAATATAAGTAAAATAGAAAGAACTAATAACACTCCGACTGGGACTCAAGATGGATGAGGAATGGTCAGCTAGATGGATTGTTGCTCCGATTCTGTAACTGCTGACTACTTCGCAGCACAATCCTGTGCAAGTTTTCTCAGAAGTAAGCTTTGCTGAATTGTGTTAGAGAGTCACTCCCAAGGAAGCATACATAGGATTGCAATCTAATAGTGCAATCCTAACCATGTCTACTCAGAAGCAAGCCTTATTGAATTCAATAGAACTCACTCCTAGGGGCTAGGATTGCAGCCTTAATTATTCAAGTTGACTTTTAAAATTTGCAAGTTAAAATCACACGCACACAGCCTTCACCTTGTGTGAGCTGGTATAATATCTTTGAAGACTGAAGCCTGTATTTTCAGTAATAGGATTGATATCCTTTGTTACTGTAAAGTAAATCACCCCAGTATTCTGTTACACAATTATTATTTTTTTAGTATTTAAAGTTTAATGTTTCATCAACAAAGCCTCCTCTATTATTTTTTCTCAAATATTTAAGGGATTTGATATTCAAGTCTCCCCTATGAGCAAGAATATTATCCCTATTTTCCCCAGAAGGGAAGATATAGGACAGAGAGGCAACATTTTTAAATCAAAGTTGTTCAGTGTACAGAGGCATCTGAAGGAAATAGCATTTTTTTTTTACCAGAAAAAAATATCCTTCACCTTTGTAGTGTGTTTCCTGTCACTGCTGTAACAAGACTCCTTGGCTAACAGGAGGGGTTTCTTCTGTTGTGGTAAAACCTTTGTGCGTGAATCCATTTTTTAAAAAAGAAAAGCCCTATGCCAAATATTGAGTTCAAAGTCAATTTCCTATACTCTCCAACCCAATCCGGATCTCCGTCATCCCTGGGGTATCCTTGATCTAGAATCCCAACAAAGGAAAGCAATAAAGTGGTACCTCGGGTTAAGTATTTAATTCATACCGGAGGTCCGTTCTTAACCTGAAACTGTTCTTAACCTGAAGCACCACTTTAGCTAATGGGTCCTCCTGCTGCTGCCATGCCGCCGAAGCACGATTTATGTTCTCATCCTGAAGCAAAGTTCTTAACCTGAGGTACTATTTCTGGGTTAGCGGAGTCTGTAACCTGAAGCGTATGTAACCTGAAGAGTATGTAACCCGAGGAACTGCTGTATACAAATATGTTCTTGAAATGTAATTGATGGTGGGATCATTCTTGGGGAATGATTCTAGTTCACCTAAAGCAGTTTCCCACTGGTAAGGGTCCTTGAAATTAAAATTTTCAATCAAAGCACAGACATATATATGATAATCACGAAGAAGAGACTGATGTGGGATTGAAAGAAACCTAAAATCAACATTGGCACTGAACATTTCCCAGGCATTCAACAAAAGAGGTTTAAAGATTCTCTCAAGGCGAATCTTGAAAAATGTAGTATATACACCGACAACTGGGAAACACTGGCCTGTGAGCGCTCCAATTGGAGAACAGCCTTTACCAAAGGTGTCATGGGCTTTGAAGATGCTTGAATTCGGGACGAAAGGGAGAAACGTGCTAAGAGGACGGCACGCTTGGCAAACCCTCACTGTGATCAACTCTCGCCCGGAGAGTTCCCCACTGTGTCCCCACTGTGAAAGGATGTGTGGATTCAGAATTGGCCTCCACAGTAACTTATGGACTCACAGTTAAAAGCGTGTTTATGGAAGACAATCTTACTTGGCTATGAGTGATCACCGAAGAAGAAGAAGAAGAAGAAGAAGAAGAAGAAGAAGAAGACGACGACTAGCATTTTATTTGCTTTCCCATCTGCTACGCAATTCCCCATTTCCTATCATCTACATTGTGAGATCTGCATTCCTCACAGACATTTAGGTCAGCACCCTTAGAGACACAGCAGTTGTGTTAATAAGATCTGAGTGAGTCACAACAATGCCTTGCCCCCTCTCTTTTTGGCAGGTATGGGGAACCTTTGGTTCTCCAGTTGTTGCTGAACTACTAACTCCCATCGACTGAACTTGCTGGGCCAAGGATTACCAGCCTGCTCTATGATCCAATTCGCTGTTCACATGGTTGAAACTGTGCAGAGTTTGGTTTGGGGTTTGGAATTTTGTATCTGATGTTCACATACAGAGTCACCAACTTATCATCTAGCCATTGCAATTATAAAGGACTTTGTGAGGAAAAAAGCCTGCCACATAAACAAGAAAGGGAATTGCATGATCACAGCCCTAGTGACACTTCTTCAAATCAAAGTCAAATGAAGTGCACCGAATCTGGAATTTATCCTGTTTATAGCTGGCTAAAACAGTTCATTTGTTTGCTTGCTACAAATCTGGAGCCCAATTTGGCAAGATCCACTAATTTGTATTTTATTAAATCCTGTCAAAATATAATTTAGAGTTAACTCCTGTGACAGTTTGAGAGAAACTAAATGGGGAAACTTTTCGTGGGTGGCATCTGACGTGCTGCTTTGGGTTTGATGGCAACAATATTGAATCTGCATGACAATGAGGACTGTACTTTCAGCCAATTGATATGTGACTGTAACAGGCATGGCAATCTTTTTCTGTAGATTTGCTGAGTATACAAGGTAGTTGTCTCACATTGCCCACGCTTTCTGAAGACAGGCTTAATTACTTTAAATTCAGAAGCTTCCACGGTCCGTCCATCCTGCCCACCATCACTCTTTAAAACCCATACATCCACATTATTCCCTAACAATGGAGACTGACATTGCTCTTTCCAGGCTGCACAATTTACAGTAAAAAAAGGGGGGGAAGGAAAGGGAGAGAGGAGAAAGTTGTGTTATTTGGGAGGAGTACAAAGGAGTCACAAGCAGACCACCTACAGAGCATTTAACCAATGGTGGTCTGATTTTAATTGTCCTGCGCACTGGTAAAGTTTTCTTGTGATCTATGGCACTTAAAAGTTTCCCACGTGTAATTTCATAGAAGCTACTTTCTGAAAAGGATTATCTTGCTAAGCACCGTAAGAACCCAATTAAAAGCAATCTCTTGATTTCAGAATCTTTTTGATCACTCTTCAGTCGCGACCTGTCTCCAAATCCCCCAGCCACTTTCTGCTCCAGACTGAATACCTCAGCTGGGTGTGTTCCCAGCTTTGATACAGCCTCGGTTCAAATGCTGGTATTACACTTTATCTGATCGCAGCAGAATTTCCCTACCTCCCACTGCAAATAATCAGAAAGATGGAGCTCTAAATTCTTTCCTTATGATGATGGGCTTTCTATCACAAGTGTTGAATCCTGAATACAGGGAAAAAAATAATCATACATTTTCCCAAATAAAAGTGTTAAAACATTCAAAGCCTCTGTTTCTTTGCTTTTTTGATTTTACAGAATAAATCTGTAAAAAAAAGCAAACTTTGACCAACTAGTTTTCAGTCTGAAAGAGGATGAAAGTTAGGTTTTTTGTTTCTGTTTTAAATTGAGGTGGGTGGGAAGGTTGTCACCTTTGGGCTAACCCACATCATATAATGATGTATGGTGATCTCTCCTTCCTTTGTGCTATGACCCTCCCTCCATTATCATAACTTTCATGGAAGCTGAAAGTAGGTTAACCCATCGATTTGTCAGGCGTTCACTGAATTGTTGACTTTCTCTTTTCAGTGGCATCATTTACTGGCATGAATCATGAACAAAGTCTTTTGAGGCCAGCAGGCCACATACAAAATGGGTCAGGTAGACAATTTGCTTCTACTTTTGAATTCATCAGTCAACATTTTACCTGCTAAAGTTGAATGGCTTAAATCAAGCTTCATCTGCATTTTGCTGAGCGTGTCAGCATTTAAAGGTCGTCTCCCTTTGTGAGCGCAACATATAAATGGCAGCCGATGAATATGGATAATGAGGAATCAGAAAACTTCAGCATATATAAGAATAGTGGATGCCACTCTTTCCAACTCCCATGCTCCCTTCCCTAGTTTTAGTGGCTTATTCCTGATGTTATAGTGTCAACCAGTCCTTTTATACCAAAGAGATTCAGCTTATTCTCTCTAGGGTTGATATTTGCATGTTGATAGCCCTTCCCCTCTTTTCTGCCTTTGGAACATTTATCCAAGGTCTGCAAAAATCTAAAAGTGGACATTGTCCAGATAGACTTTGTGGGGTGGGATGTGGCCTTGGAAAAGAAGTGCCTACTTCTGGTGGGATGGATGGATATGCCAATTTTGGTTCTCTCAGTTTCTCATTTGTCCAACATTAAATTCAGTTTTCCAAATTTCTGCAGCAATTTGTGATTTATTTATTTTTAAAATCTGCATGAAAATTCATCACCATTTTAGTGTAAATTTCTATTAGACACGTTTTTTATATTCAGTCTTAACTAATATACACATTTTTGCAAACAATTTCACCCTAATTCAATGCATTTTTGTGTGCTATTTTCATAAATACCTTCATTTTTATGTACACTATCCCCTCAATTATGTATTTTCTCATTGCAAAATGTAGGTAAGTGCAGATTTTGAAGGAGAGCTGTGTTTTGGTTGAATTCATGTATTTCAAAAAGTGTGACGCTGATAGATCCGGCTTTAAATGCATACTGGATTGAATTTCTTACCCATCCCTTCTTCTGGGCTCCAGATGTGGAAGATGTTTTGCTTGAACACCTTATTTAGCATACAAATCCTACTTCATATGATGGAAACTACTTCCACTCTTTTGTCCTCTTACTTCCTCAGCACCCACCATTTCTTTGCTCTCCTTCCAAATCCCAACCAGAGCAATGTTGCAGCTTCATGTACAGCAGGGATAGCCAAGATGGTGCTTTTTAGATGTTGTTGAACCTACAACTCCAACCATTAGCCATGCTGGTTGTGGCTGACAGGTGTTGAGCAACTTGAGACCACCACACTTGCAACCTCTAGTGTGGAGTCACTTCTGAGGGTTTTGGGGTAAAGAAGATCTGCATATTAATCCAGAAAGTGCGGATCAGGTCAGTTTCATAACAGCATTTGCTGACATCAAGTCCTTCAAGCATCCCTCCTCATGACGCTCACCAGAGAGTGGTGGAGTATTCCTGTCTGGTTTTCGACCACCATAAAGATTGATTGATTGATTGATTGAGTGATTGGTGGAGTATTCATTGCTGCATGCGCGGCAAACAGAATTGTGACCCCCGGTGCTTGAATTATAGCCATATCTATGGCACTTACTGCTATAACTGGAGAGAGAAGTGTTTACAACAAATTTATCTGCAAAAAACCCCCCAAAGGCATTTGAAAGACGGACTCAGGGAGCAGATCATATGATGGTGCCTGTTGAAAGAAAACAACAAGCTTGATCAGCAGTTTTAACACTGAATCCAGAAGAAACTGTGTATCTTGTGCAACAATTAAAAAGAAGTAAATAAAGGGTGCTGGTGGAGGAAATAAATGAAATATTTCACGGGGGCACATCCCACCAATCACTAATTTTAGTGTAAGCATTTTGGAAGGACACACACAGCGACAAATCAGGAGCCGGGGCACAGCTGTGCTCTTGTGCAACTCCAGAGCGTTACAGTGTAGGCACAGCTGTCCTGTTGTGCAATTTCCATTCATGAGACACTTGAGCAAGAAGGCTTAATTGATTTAGAAAGAAATGGAGAGGCAGGAGGAGGAGGAGGAGGAGGAGGAGGAGAGGGAGGCTTGGGCAATGCAACCTTGGTGGGCTGGAGAGTTCATGTGATCCCATTTGATTTTCTCCAACCTACCCTGGCTTGTGGGTGACTTCCAGAGAATGGAGAGAATAATGTCTCTCCAGGCATCTTGACAGAATGTTTAATTGACTGAATCATGGCAAAGGAAAGAGGGAGGTCAGGGACTATGGGTAAAGCACAGCTTTTGACTTTGGAACAGCTCTCCAGCTAAAGATGACCATTTTCATGCCCATCCCACATTCAGATCAAAATGGTACCCAGTGCCTTCATCATAGCCCTTTTAACTGAGAATGCAATCCACTATACTGGACTCTAGGCAGATCAGATCACATCCATTCCCAGGCTACACCCTCTTTTCACAGGCCACACCCCTCAGCAACCCTGCTTTGCACCCACTTTGAGTGATTTTCCTCAGCTGGAACTGAATTCTGATGATGCCTCTTGCTTGCCTGTAAGGAGAATAAAGAGGGATGTGAGAGTGAATGTGGAAACTAGCCTACTTGTCACAGGGCTGACAAGAAGATCAGGCCATTCACAGGTCAGAGGAGGAGATGCGAGGCTAACGTGCTGTTAGTTTATGTAGGAAAGGAAAAAATACAAGGAGGCTCATAAGGTCAAACCTTCCTCATGAAGGAGTTGCTCGAACTGGTGTGCAACCCCTCCTTTGCTCTCTAGGCCTCAGAGTCAGGGATCCTCCTCTGTGATCCTCTGCTACAGCAAGTCTCAGGAGCCTCTCTCTGTGACTGCTTGGCCCTTTGCTCAGCATCATGTAACTTCCTTCATGTTCTAGGAGTAAGTGGGGCCGGAAACCCATCAGCAGAGAAGCTGCCACGATGGTTATATTATTAAGTATTGACACTGTTTGGAATAAAAACAACATCTTAGATAAAACATTCATCTTTATGGCTGATATTCTACACCCAGTAGTGAGAGTTTCATCCTCCTCCATATTTCCAGTTCTTTTATAACTTAAGACATAAGAGCAGTGCTTTTTTTTCCTTTTAAAAATGTTTAGGGGTACTCTTGTTTTTACTCAAGAAAATCACAATTTTATAGTTCAAAACAGGAAAAATAAATACAGTGAATGGACAAAAGTACAAAGATTCACAAAATGATTCGGGGTATGCGTACCCCTGCACCCCCCCAGAAGAAAGCGCTTGGTAAGTGATTGATTAGAGATTGGATTGGATAAGAGATTGATAAAAGATAATAAAATGATAGATAAGATTGTACCTCCCAGTTTGTTACCTGCTGGCTGGTATCCTACAACCAGGATCTAGAACCTTCTTCTGTGCCTTCCCTGAGGGACCAGTGGGGTGGGGGGCTTCTACCACTCTTCATCATCCAGCCCATCCCTGACACTACTATACACAGTTAAAATTCCTCATAAGGGAGCTGGTCCTAAAGGAAGAACTGTGAGGGGAGAGACTTTGTCAGGCAAGGCCTCCTTCTACCTGCCTTGCTCCACCCTCTAGTCTCTGCTTCTCAATTTGTATTGTATTATTTTATGTACTGTGCCTTGTTGTCGTTTTATTAATTGTAGTTTAGAAATTATTTATTGTAACTAATTAACTTTGATATGTTATTATTATTTTTTGATACTATTCTGATGATTGTTGGATGCTACTTTTTTGATGTAGGTTGCCTATTTTAAAGTTTTGTTTTATTATCACATTTTTGTATTGCATTAGATTGTTATAAGATGTACATTTTTTGTTTCTTCAGCTTGTAAACCGCCTTGAGTACAGTGGTACCTCGGGTTAAGAACTTAATTTGTTCCGGAGGTCCGTTCTTAACCTGAAACTGTTCTTAACCTGAAGCACCATTTTAGCTAATGGGGCCTCCCGCTGCCACCGCTGCATGATTTCTGTTCTCATCCTGAAGCAAAGTTCTTAACCTGAGGTACTATTTCTGGGTTAGCAGAGTCTGTAACCTGAAGCATCTGTAACCCAAGGTACCACTGTATTGTAAGATAGAAAGACGGTATACAAATTAAAAATGATGATGATGAAAAATTATATTTGTTGCTCTGCCCACTTTTGCCTCTGGTACTGCCCACCATGGGAACATGGCCTTTGGGAAGTTGCTTGGAAGAGAATGTGGCCTTTAAGCTAGAAAAAGGTTCTCTACCCAGGATTCATAGGTCAACTGGAGAAGAAAATGGTGGATTCCTTGTGCCATGTCCTGTTTGACCTTCATAGAAGCACTTCTGAAACAGCAGGTACTTCCCTGTAAATCTCCCAACTTCTGTGGTGATTAGCTTAGCTTATTCACTTCCCTGATATGACACTGAGAAATATAAAGAGAAGTCTAACGTAAATGTCAAGTCCAATAATGGCGGATTCTGTGACATTTACAGAACCTACTCAGCTTTGTTCCCTAGATTATTGCTCATTCTGCCATTTCTCTGAAATACATAAAGGCCGTGATATACTTTTAGGTGTGAGTGGCTAAATTTTATGGATGTTATAATGCTGGGCTGAAATTCATCCCCTCCTCTCAACAGTCTCCCCCAAAATATTATTTCCCTAACAAGCTGGTTTTCTTCATTCTTGTGTTTGTTTGTGTGCAGTAGAACTAGCATATAAATTTTCCCCAGTTTTTCAGGAGGAGGTAACTGCTTCCTTTACTGGGTCTCAACAAATAATAATAATAATAATAATAATAATAATAATAATAATAATAATTTTATTTATATCCTGCCCTCCCCAGCCAAAGCCAGGCTCAGAGCGGCTAACAAGAATAAAAGTAACACAGCATTCTAAAATCAATTCATTTTAAAATCAATTCAAAATCACATTAATGGCAACCATTGGGCTAGAGTTCTGTGAGGATTACCAAAGGAGGGAGTCAGGCTGTGCCTTGGCCAAAGGCCTGGTGGAACAGCTCTGTCTTGCAGGCCCTGCAGAAAGGTGTCAAGTCCCGCAGGGCCCTAGTCTCTTGTGAAAGAACGTTCCACCAGATCGGAGCCACAGCCGAAAAAGCCCTGGCTCTGGTTGAGGCCAGCCGAACCTCCCTGTGGCCCTGGACCTCCAAGATGTTTTTGTTTGAAGACTGTAAGGTCCTCCATGGGACATACCAGGAGAGGTGGTTTAGCATTTTGGGGAGAATGTTGCCACTGCCTTTACTTAACTTTATGAGGTGGCCAAGGTGATTTTCTTGTCCTCCTTTGCTTTTTCAAAGAAAATGCCAAAGAATCCTGCCCTCCCTATCTTTCAGGAGGATTTCATTCGACAAATGGTTGAAAAACGAATTTTTGAAATTTTACCTCCAATTCCTCCATCGCAGCAGGTTGGGCTAGGTGACCCAGTTCTAGGATTCTATGAAATTTTCAGCACAGCTCTTGTGATATATACAGTCCCTTCTCTCAGATACATTTTCCAGGTGAACTCTTCCAGCCTGAGTCAACTGCATGTGTGTGCTGCAGCCTGGACTATGCACACATAGCCCTGACAATCATCAATTGCATGGGGGTGGCAGAGGGAGATCTAATTCCAGCCCCCACCCCCACCTCGCTTCTCTTTGTAAAGAGCTGATTGACGCTCGCAGGATTTTCCTAACAAAGCTACATTCACATGTCTCAGTAGCTGAATCTGGGAACATGGATCTGTGCACAATGCAAATATTTTTTGTCCTGGCACAAAAAAAAAGCATCAGTTTCTGTGCTGACTGGTTATGTGGATTGGACCCCGCCCCCCACTTACTTTCTCAGTGGATTGTGTTTCTGAACAATTATGCCTTTCTCTGCAACTTTGCAAAGAAATGGTGATAGCATATTCTGTACGGGAGCTTTGTGCTGGCTGCCAAAGAGACGAGGCAGTCTCCTTCAGAATAAAAACAGCAGCTTGTATCTTCGATAGCTGGACCAAAACCAATACAGAAAATCCAAGCCACAGGTACACCTTTTGCTTGCACATGGATATAACCTCCCTGGATCTTGGTCTTAGCTAAGCCATAATAATTTTAAATGTGATATATTTTGATTTGCTTTCTGGGTACTCGCAGCTGTGCTGAAGGAACATGCCTGTGGGCATTGGGCAACATTGCGTCACAGCAGGGGACTCTGTGCACTGATGCGCACTGATCATAGTGGCCCGCCGGAGACCTCTGAGTGTGCATGCCGGTGCTTGGTTCACTCATTTCCCCCACTCCAATCCAAACAGCTCCGTTTGCTGCTACTGAAGTAGGAGAAAACCCTTGGCAAGTGTGAAATTAGAGAAGAGTTTCTCAAACTTGGGTCTCCGGCTGTTTTGGGACTACAACACCCATCATTCCTAGCTAGCAGGACCAGTGGCCAGGGATGATGGGAGTTGTAGTCCAAAAACAGATGGACACCCAAGTTTGGAAAACCCTGAATTAGTGGGTTGGGGGGGGGCTGAGCCTCTTAATCCCCATTCCATCTCCCTTCTGCAGGTTTCTTCATGCATAAACTTACATGGGAGAAGGGAAACCTTGTAGGGAGAACCAAGGGGCATGGGAAGCTGCCATCTATTGAGTCAGACCATCAGCCCTCCATATTGTCTACACTGACTGGCAGCAACTCTCCAGATTTTCAGATGGGAGTCATTCCCAGTCCAACCTGGAGATGCTGGGGCTTGGACAAGGAAAATGCTATACTACTGAGCTACAGTGGTACCTCAGGTTAAGTATTTAATTCGTTCCGGATGTCCGTTCTTAACCTGAAACTGTTCTTAACCTGAAGCACCACTTTAGCTAATGGGGCTTCCTGCTGCCACTGTACCGCCACTGCATGATTTCTGTTCATATGTATATGTATATATATATATATGCTTTCGTAGATTTTCACGGGTATGAAGATGACGAGTGAGACCTCGTCGAAACGTCGCCTAGACACCCCAACTTTTACACGGGAAGACACCCGAGGACACCAAAACCTGCATTCCTGTACCCGTGAAAATCTACGAAAGCAAATATATATATATATATATATACATATGAACAGAAATCATGCAGTGGCGGTACAGTGGCAGCAGGAAGCCCCATTAGCTAAAGTAGATTTTCACGGGTACAGGAATGCAGGTTTTGGTGTCCTCGGGTGTCTTCCCGTGTAAAAGTTGGGGTGTCTAGGCGACGTTTCGACGAGGTCTCACTCGTCATCTTCAGGCTGGTGCTTTCGGCTTCTTGTTACTGGAACAGAGCGGGATCTCAATGTTTGAGTTCCTATAAATACTGTAGAGGGGGTGTGGTGTCTAGCCTCCAATGTTCTGGGCAGAGAGGAAGTTCCCAGGCTAGTGTGCCTTTTCTTCTTTTGTTCCTTAATTACTTGAGAGATACCTTGAGTGATTTCTTGAGTGATATCCTGAGTACCACTTAGGTGGGTCATTAGGTGTGGATTAGTTGCTAAAGTCTTTGTGTCTTGACCTCTTGAACTTTGTGAAGAGTTTTCCTGAGAAGATGGCTGTATTGCACTTAGTTGTGCTTTGGCTTGGCTTCGTGTATAGGGGCGAGCTGTGGTTTTGTGGCTTGTGTCAGCCAGATCTGTGTAGGGATTGCAGGGGGGTGCAGCATCCGGAGGTGCCACCATGGATTGGCTACTGGATGGTGTCAGTAATTCATCTGTGGAGAGGGTCTGGGTTTGGGTCTGGTGTGGTTGATTGGTGTTGGCGTTCTGTGTGCCTCTGGATCTGGTGTCAGTTTTTGTGGGGAGGAAAACCAAGGGATCTATGAAATACCCTGCAAAGTCTGCCCAGCCACGTACATTGGACAAACAAACAGACGAATAAATGCACGTATCGCAGAACACAAGAATGCCGTCAAAAAAGAAGAAAAAACTTCCTCTCTTTTCTAACACATGAAAGAAACAGGACACGAAATTAATTTTGCAGATTCCAAATTGCTCTTTAACACGGAACATCACCACAAGAGAATAATCATGGAAGCCATCGAGATAGAGAAACACCCTCACAACATGAACAAGCGTGACGACACATCCCGCTTGCCAGACATCTGGAAATTAGCCCTCCCCACAAAAACTGACACCAGATCCAGAGGCACACAGAACGCCAACACCAATCAACCACACCAGACCCAAACCCAGACCCTCTCCACAGATGAATTACTGACACCATCCAGTAGCCAATCCATGGTGGCACCTCCGGATGCTGCACCCCCCTGCAATCCCTACACAGATCTGGCTGACACAAGCCACAAAACCACAGCTCGCCCCTATACACGAAGCCAAGCCAAAGCACAACTAAGTGCAATACAGCCATCTTCTCAGGAAAACTCTTCACAAAGTTCAAGAGGTCAAGACACAAAGACTTTAGCAACTAATCCACACCTAATGACCCACCTAAGTGGTACTCAGGATATCACTCAAGAAATCACTCAAGGTATCTCTCAAGTAATTAAGGAACAAAAGAAGAAAAGGCACACTAGCCTGGGAACTTCCTCTCTGCCCAGAACATTGGAGGCTAGACACCACACCCCCTCTACAGTATTTATAGGAACTCAAACATTGAGATCCCGCTCTGTTCCAGTAACAAGAAGCCGAAAGCACCAGCCTGAAGATGACGAGTGAGACCTCGTCGAAACGTCGCCTAGACACCCCAACTTTTACACGGGAAGACACCCGAGGACACCAAAACCTGCATATATATATATATATATATATATAATCAAATACATATACATATATATTTCATATGTGTGTGTGTGTATATATATATATATATATGCCTAGGTAAGGAAAAAGGTAAAGGACCCCTGGACAGTTAAGTTCAGTCAAAGGTTACTGTGGAGTGCGACACTCATCTGGCTTTCAGGTCAAGGGAGCTGGTGTTTGTCCACAGACAGCTTTCCAGGGCATGTGGCCAACATGACTAAACCACTTCTGGCACAATGGAACACTGTGATGGAAACCAGAGCACACAGAAACACCGTTTACCTTCCTGCCACAGCTGTACCTATTTATCTACTTGCACTGGTGTGCTTTCGACCTGCTCACTTGGCAGGAGCTTGGATAGAGTAACGAGAGCTTACCCCGTCGTGAGGATTTGAACCGCCAACCTTCTGACTGGCAAGCACAAGAGGCTGAGTGGTTTAGACCCCAGCGCCACCCACATCCCATGTATATGCCTATGTCATGGGTAGAGCCTGCATCCTGTGCATATTCACTCTGCCCACATCACAGCACCCCAAAAGGGCTCTCGTCTTTCTTCACCTTGTTTGCAATCCAGCCGCTTGACTTCTTAATTGCACACTGTGTTCTCCCTTCCCTACTGTGATTGTTTCCAAAGCCCTGGCTTTTTCGAAATGTAGAAGGATCTAAAAACATATATAATGAAGGATTAAGATGTCCCCAAATTGCATTCCCACTTGAGATTGTTTATGCACGGCGGATAACGTCATCCTCAAGCCTAGGCTTGTATGGCATGAAAGGCGGAAATTAGATAATAACAGAAGTAATTTCCAGGCATAAGAATGGATTTCAATTTCTCAGGCTTGACACAAAGGAGTTGACTGCAGAAGTCGGTCCGCTTGTTTGTAGCACAGTACCTAATAAAAGAACCTGAATATGCCAGACGTATATATAGATAAAAACAGGCTTGGAAATATTTTGTGGTGGGAAAGACATGCTGATGTAATGTTTGTCTAATGTGCTTTAAAAGTATGTTTCGTGTTGTGATGGGAAGTATAAGCACTTAAAACTTATTTCCCAGAGAAAATGTATATTTAATCCCTGTTTTTTTGTATCAACATTTCACAACTTCGACTGATTTACCGTATAGTTTTATCCTGATCTGTTTATGTTCAGCCACACACACACACACACACAAAACAGACAAAGAGAGAGACAGAATAAAGCAGGACTGGCTTACTTAACTGAAAGGTATTGAGCATATTAAGGGCTAAAGAAGCTACACTAGTGATAGATCAATTTTAAAGATTTCCTAATTTAGATTCTTATCATCAGAGCCATTCCATTGAGAATTTTGTTTCCTGCCCCAGAGCCAGAAGATCTATACAGCCTTCAATCCCTCTTGCTATAGTTCTGGTAATGAACATATCTTCACTTAATCAGGTTTCTCGTGTTTTCTCATGCTCAGTCCCTTTGTTTAGTCCTGCTGCTGATTTCACTGGATTTGTTGTCCTAAGTCTGAATCAGGAGTTACTCTTGAACATGTTTGTATACTTCATTTGTCTCAGAGAATCGGGTTCTGCCACTTTTCGCTTGTCTGAGCAATGGGGGAATACTCTGAAAGAAGGTAATAAAAGATGAATTGAAGATTCTGCTAAGTCTCTCTGCGCCTGATTTTGGGAGCACATTTCTGCTGTGGTGGATCTGCAGGTTTCACCCTAAATTCCAGGGTTGTTATTTTGCTTTTGTTTTAAATGCTTCCATGTTACATAAATGGTAAAACATTTCAGTGCAGCAGTGCAAGCAAACTTTTAAAAAGCTTGTGCTCCTCAAAATAATTTATGTGCTTCAGCACAAAAATACTATGCAAGCTAGAGAGATTTTGTGTGTGTGTGTTCTGAGAAGCTTTAATTGCATATGCCCATTCTTACTGTTAAACTTGGTGCCCATCAAATTTTGCTGGATACACTCTGCTTTCCTCCTTTCTTGGTTTTCATAGGGTGGGCTATTATTGCATGGCCAGGCGGAGACCCCAGGTGACCCCCATGAGGAATAATGACTCATGACAACGTGTTATGGAATTAAAATTGGCCACAACTTTATTAAACTTTCAGATGTAGGGAGACCTACAGAAATTTCTCTGTCACTTCGTCCTGTGCTTCATTGTTTTGCAACTTTTAAGAACAGCTGCAAAAGTCGCTCTGTCCCAGTAAATATGGTGGTACCTTGGTTCTTGAACGGCTTGGCTCCCTAACAAATCAGCTCCTGAACGCCGCAAACCCAGAAGTGAGTGTTCTGGTTTGTGAACATTTTTTGGAAGCTGAACATCCGACGCAGCTTCCAAAGCTTTCGATTGAGTTCAGGAAGCTCCTGCAGCCAATCGGAAGCTGCACCTTGGTTTTCAAATGGTTTTGGGAGTTGAACGGACTCCTGGAACAGATTAAGTTTGACAACCAGGTACCACTGTAACCTGTTGCCACCAGTTTTTCTCTCAGCCTGGGAAGAGCTGTCTGTCGAACAGCAGATGACTCAATAAAGAACCTTATCAGTTCCTTGGCAGTTCAATAAAGTGCTCATTTACTGTTTCCTTTGCTTTTGTTTTACTTGAATCCATAAAGCTAAAATAGTCTTGATCCGCAGAAGCCGTCTTCCTGTTCTCCTGCTGTTTTGTCCCTTGCTTCAGTTCACACGACACACAGTGGTGGTGTGTGTTAACCTGACACTCCACTCGCTTCCGATGTCGAAGCAGAGGTCGAACCCATGCAAAGAGATGAAATCACTGTGTGGTTTTGTGTCCAAGGCAAAATGCAGGATAATAGATGGGTTGGCTTGCTGGAGTTGGCAGCATATCAAGGAGCAAGAGGCAGCACACAAGAGCAATCTCAGCCTCTCTGCAAAGAGTACCTAGGATTAATATCTGCATTAAAGATTTTCAGCTTCTTTTTATGCATGTTCAGTGGGGATAGTTACTTGGCTGACCCTTTTCAACAGAAGATGCTTACACACCTGGCAGCACAATTAGAGGTGAGCAGAAGCAAAATGATGGTTTTTCCTCCTCCCCACCCCACCCACGCCGTCAGCACAATGCATGCTAGAGAACAATTAGTCCCTGACTCCCAATTCATCAATAACACCTATGCAGTGCTCACCTTGAAAGGATATCAGGCTTCGAAGCCATAGCTTCAAGCTAGCCCTTTCCTCTAATTTACCATGGTGAAATGAGTAAGCAGAGAACATTTGTAGAACATGCTGTCAAATGTATATGACTGATTGTTCAGTCAATTTGCATTTGGCATGCTATGGTATGAGCACACACAGAGAGACACCTTTATTCCTTTGATGGAATCTGATCAATCAATGGGATCTAAGTTGCAGTGTGTGACAAATATAAGTAACTCTCTCTGAGCAGGGCTGTCAGCACAACATTTAACACACTTGCCTGGTCTGATGAGTGGTGCACCTGCAGGCTCCTTCCTCCCCCAATCCTTTCCTTCTTTCTCTTGTGCACCAAGCTTCAGCAAAGGTATATTAGTTTTTTAAACCACGGTTTCCCATGCCACCAGAAACGCTGGCTTGAAGGATCTCTCTCAACCAAGATATGAAACCAGGAAGCAATCCGGACACAAACCATACTATTCACATTTCCAGTTGATGTCCTGGCCTTCTCTTTAATGACCAGAGTCGCCCCCCCCCCCCATCAAAATACAGCACAGAGACTTGGGTCTATTGCACAAATGCACTCATTCATTACATAATCTTTTCCAAAGACTATCAGGCTGTTTCAGGACCCCAGAACCAGTCAATTTTGCTGCATCTTAGGGCTGCTATATGTTCCGGAATTTCCTGGTGTCTGAGCCATATTTTTTGAAATCAGTAAAGAAGTTTGGGAAAGCCTGGGTGTATGGCAGTGCATTTTGGAAGTGTTGATTTTCTGGTGAATTTCCAAAAACTTTACTTTTGGGGGATACTTTTTTTGGGGGGGGGAGCTCCAAAAGTTTGCCCAGTAAAGCTCAACAACTTTTGTGCCTGGGTTTTCACTTTTGAAATATGGCAACCCTATCACAGCAGTCAGGAGAGCATGAGACCATCTCAGGGTTGTGGGTTTGAGCCCCATGCTGGGCAAAAGATTCCTGTGTTGTAGGGTCTAGATGACTTTCGTGGCCCCTTTCAACTCTATGATTCGATGATCATCTATGTTGGAGATGTATGGAATACTGGGGCAATTGCACAAAATCAGTATTCGCCAAGGAAAAGCTGGCAGGTTTCTAGCTTGCATTTACTGAAGAAGGTAGCACATTTGTACAGCAAGCACAAGTGCACAGGTACAGATACAGCATGTGTGTGTTCAGACAACTACCTAAATATGCTTATAGTTGTGGTCCTTTCTTAAATCCAAATGGTGTCTCATCACTTCATTCTGGAGTGTTGGGGAAACTACAGCAGTTGCTGTTCTCAAACTACTTTTCAATGTTTGATGTTTTATATGTGCTGGAAGCTGCCCAGAGTGGCTGGGGAAACCCAGTCAGATGGGTGAAGTATTTACTACTACTACTACTACTACTACTACTACTATTATTATTATTATTATTATTATTATTATTATTATTATTATTTCAAGGCAGTAACTTGTATAGGCACTAGGACACATTAAAAAAGAATGGGAATCACCTCTGCTATCTCGCGTTCACTCTAGAGTGGTTTACTGCTACCACCTAGTGGAAACATGCTAAATGTTCACGGAGAATATATAGAATCTACAATCCAGGGCAATGTTCAAAGCAAACGTTTATGAATTAAATATCACACCAGAGTCGGGAGAACAAAGGCAGTTTGGTGCATAATTCAGCCTGGGACTCTGAGTTCTCTCTTGTCACAGTTCTATTGCCCAGTTGACGAGCCAGTGGAATTGGCAGCAGCTTACAAACCAGCTGTCCTGATTCAGCTTGGAGGGTGATGATTTTCAGAGCCCCATTCTACGAATGACTCCACTTTCCAACTCTCTGGAGCTAAGGGCCCAAATAGGCACCACAAAGCAGGTGTCCATGTCTCTGCTTTGTTTATTGGGCAAGAGCTTCAATTTCACTCTCTCTTCCCCTCCCTTACTGCCTTACTGTGCTTTATTGCTTTTATATATATATCCTGCCACCCGCCCTGAAGAGAACCTGCTTTTTATAGTTCATTGTACTGTAGCTTTTTTTGGGGGGGGGGGTGGCGGCAGTGAAAATAATGATTCAGCAAAAGGCTGATGGCTGTGCCATCCCATTTCTTGTCCTCACCCAAAGTATATGAGCAAATCCAAATCTTGTTTCTATGTTGAAAAAATAAAGCCAATGGGATAATGATTAGAGAGCAATACGAATTCCGCTTATTCCCCATAAACATCTGGCACAAGCTTTCTTTGAGGGCTGATCTAGCCCTTTTACAGTGATTTGCAGTGTTGTCTCTGGCAAGACATTTCTCCTTGGTGTGTGAGGTGGATGGACCTATAGCCTCATTCATCTCTATCTTTAATCACAATGGTAGGGCTGCCATACACCTGGGTTTTCTGGGACATGTACAGATTTGTCCGTCGCAAATAGTGTCCTTGCAAATAGTGTCCTTGCAAATAGTGTGCTGGCAGAATTTCCGTAAAGGATACAATGTCTGGTAAAACCGAATGTATGGCAGCCTTTCCTGGAAGTTTTTTTTTGTGTGTGTGCATTTCCTTTCAGAAAGTTCCCAAATCTCAAATTTTGGGAGGATTTTTCAAAAAAAACAAAAACCGCAAAAAACTTAGCAACTTAACTGGGAGTGGCCGCCAAGACTACACACCGATCCTGAAAGACTTACATTGGCTCCCAGTACGTTTCTGAGCACAATTCAAAGTGTTGGTGCTGACCTTTAAGGTCCTAAATGGCCCTGGCCATACCTGAAGGAGCATCTCCACCCCCATCGTTCAGCCCGGACACTGAGATCCAGCTCCAAGGGCCTTCTCTGACGGCTCCCTCACTGCGAGAATCAAGGTTACAGGGAACCAGGCAGAGGGCCTTCTTGGTACTGGCACCTGCCCTGTGGAACGCCCTCCTATCAGATGTCAAGGAAATAAACAACTATCTGACTTTTAGAAGACATCTGAAGGAAGCCCTGTTTAGGGAAGTTTTTAATGTCTGATGTTTTATTGTATTTTTAATTTTCTGTTGGGAGCTGCCCAGAGTAGCTGGGTAGGCCCAGCCAGATGGGTGGGGTATGAATAATAAATTATTGTTATTATTATTTTCACTTTGGCAACCCTACCAAAATGTCTGGGCTTTTTTGTTTTCTGTTTTTGTCCCCACTGGTGGTTTGGCAACATGCGCTCTTCCATTTCGCCAAGCAGATCTTTACAAAAGGGAAAGGGACTGAGAGCTGTGAGGCTCAACCTCCTTCCGAGCTGGCGGAAGGACACAGGGAGGATCGTGGGCTCTGCAAAGCTGTTTACATCAGAGAGCTCCCATGTGCAGCTCTCTCCAGTCATGGATGGCTGATGGTGGTCTCCCTCCCTTTTGGGGGGAAGGGGAAGGAAGAAGACAGTGGGAGACCCAGCTCCTCTTCATGTGTCTCCATGAAGGAGCATTGTCTGGATGCAGCACTGCGAGGGTTGAAGGAGCCATGTCTTTTCCCTTCACCCTCGCTTCCCCTCAAGGAGGATGAGGAGGGCGGCTGGTGGTTCTGATTCACAGAGCTCTTTCTGCAGGGAGAACAGCCTGGAGCTGGTTTTTGACTTTTAAAGTCCTATACGGCCTAGGACCCACATACCTACGGGACCGCCTCTCCTGGTATGCCCCGTGGAGGACCTTAAGTTCCACAAATGACAACATTTTGGAAGTCCCAGGTCGCAAGGTGGTTAGATTGGTCTCAACTAGGGCCAGGGCCTTTTCAGTACTGGCCCCGATTTGGTGGAACACTCTGTCACAAGAGACTAGGGCCCTGCGGGACTTGACATCTTTCCGCATGGCCTGCAAGACAGAGCTGTTCCGCCTGGCCTTTGGTTTGGACTCAGTCTGACCCAGGCCCTGAAATGGAAACAATTAGGAATGGGTGAGTCACAGACCGCTACCCTCAAAACTTGTTCACGTGGCTCAAAAGGGCCTGATTCTCTCTCACAAACTCTATTAGCCTATCCTAGAGCTGAGACCAAGGCATCAGGTAGTGGCTCCTTTGTGACTGGAGAGATTCTCCCAGACTGCTCTTCCTTTCTCATGTTCCTTTGAACATGAAAGAAGACTCTGCTAGTAGCTCGGTGCTCCAGGATCCATTTCTGCCTGGAATCTTGGGAGTTGAACTACAACTCCCAAGGATTATGGGTGAAAGAGTTGCAACCAGCTTTCTCCTCAGTGATCCCAGATGGAAGGATATACTGCAGGATCAGTGTGAAGCTGTGAGGAGAACCACTGGTGTGGAAGTTGGGTTTTATTATTAGATAGGAAGTAGGAAAATGCCTTACCTTTCCCTCCACATTTGACCAACGGGCAAATCTGAAAGTTATGGTTTCTCTCATTCTTATTCTTCCAGGTTTTCAGTTCAATTCTCCACATTTCTACATTAGTTTGTTGTTGGGTTTGTGTTTTTTTTAAAAAAACCCCTCACAAAATTCATCAGCTTTTCATTGCAAATTTCTCCTAATATACACATTTTTGCCTGCAGTTATGCTTCCTAGATATATATATTTCCACAAATAACGCCCCTTTGTGCTATTTTAATGAATACATATGTTTTTAATGAAGGCTTTACTCAGGGATATGAATTTTTGCAAAATTTGGAGAAGCGCAAATTTCGAAAGATGGCTGTCTTTGGCTTTGTGGATTGTTTCAGAAAGTGAAACCCTCTGGCAGGTATAATGGGCTATGGGGTTGCTTGTGCGTAAGGCGCAAACTGCTCCGAGCTGAGTAGTTTGGACAACACTTTGCCCCCAGGCTGGACAGCCAGTACACCGTGACTGTCTCAATCACTGGAACAATCCGTCAGTGGGCGTTTCCTGAATTTCTTCCAACATAAGAGTTCTTTCACACCCAATCGTCGTCTCCCTTCTCTGCGCAAAAGCTGTCTGCGTAGAGTGGGCGTCCCCAGAGGAGGTCCTGTGCTCTCCCCGCTGGTTTCACTGACAGAGTCCTGGAGCCTTCTCTCCACAGCTCCCTCGGACTCCCCTTTCTCCCTGGTGTCACCTCTATTTCCTTCCCCAGCGGAAGCGTCCTCTCTCCCTCTGCTGGTTCCCTCTCCAGCATCATCATTTGGGAGCCTCAGCGCCACCCTTGGCTCCGATGGCAGTTCCCTGACAGCAGGGTTTAAATAAACATATATAATGTAATTAGAGAAAACAAGAAAGATAACAATGTGATAATATACTACTATATATAAGCAGCAGAATGAAACAAGTGGTTTAACAAACCAGAAACAGAAATGGAGGGAAGCCAAGGGGGAGAGGGGAATTTATAGAACAATTGTTTGGTTAAGTTGAATTATGCATGATATATGTATGAAAACCAATAAAAACTGATTTTAAAAAGAAAGGAAGGAAGGAAGGAAGGAAGGAAGGAAGGAAGAAAGAAAGTAAGTGTGAATTAGTTCCCTTTCCCTTTAAATGTGACTTCTCCTCAATCCCTTCCTCCTTCCCCATGTTTATCTGGTGGAAAGGCAGCCTGTTTCTCATCTCACCTACCTGTATTTGCCAGGCAGCTCCTTCAGTTGCACATCTCTAGCAGAAGAGCCCTGCTACCCAGGGCATCCCTTAAAAGATGGGTCGAGGAGATGCAAATGGTCTTTGCATACCTTTAAAAGTAAAGTGAGAGTGGAGTTTTGCCTGCCTGCCTGGCTTCCTAACCTTAGGCAATAAGATCAGTAGCTTTGACGGTGGCTATTTCTGGAGGAGAGAGAGGGGGGCGGGAAAGATAGTTGCTATTAATGATTCTCCCTCTCTCCTGGAAGCATTAGTCTTGGCAGGTGAGTTACAGCACAATAAAGTCTATGGTGACCTTTCCTTATTCCACTCTGGCTACAAGTGGATAAAGTTACCCACCTCTTTCAATCCTCATATATTGTGTAGTGCGCCTGGCTGTCATAAAGTGTGCTGGCTTCCTACCCAGAGGGAGCTATATTTCATCTGCAAGTGCAGTGATCCCTACACCGCTATTATTGCACTGCACACGACACCGTCTGTGTAAGGTACCTGAGGGGGCTGATTCTTCTAGAGGAACGGCTTCACACAATTGAAAGACAGCTTCCTAATGGGTTGCAGCAGAAGGCTATATTAGCCTCGCTTGATTATATTCAGAGCTTAATTCAATACAGATATTTTTTAAAACGTGAAGAGGGCCAGTAATAACATCTCTGCACGGGTATCGCCAGTCTCCCATTCCTCCAATTTTGGAGACGGGGCTGGATTCCTTAAGGGGTGCATTTAATTATTTTAATTCACACCAAGGTTATGAGTGCAAAAATGCCCTTGCCTACTTCAACTCATGCCTTTGACTTGCAAGTGTATATTTCTTTATCACTCTTGAATGTGTGTATAATTGTTGTAGTTTAGTCATTTAGTCGTGTCCGACTCTTTGTGACCCCAAGGACCAGAGCACACCAGGCACTCCTGTCTTCCACTGCCTCCTGCATTTGGTCAGACTCATGTTTGTAGCTTCGAGAACACTGTCCAACCATCTCATCCTCTGTCGTCCCCTTCTCCTTGTGCCCTCCATCTTTCCCAACATCAGGGTCTTTTCCAGGGAGTCTTCTCTTCTCATGAGGTGGCCAAAGTATTGGAGTCTCAGCTTCAGGATCTGCCCTTCCAGTGAGCACTCAGGGCTGATTTCCTTAAGAATGGAGAGGTTTAATCTTCTTGCAGTCCACGGGACTCTCAAGAGTTTCCTTCAACACCTGCTAGCAGAGGTATGTTCATGGGCTGCTACAGTTGAATATGTCTCCCTCGGGAGGTGGTGGACTCTCCTTCCCTGGAGGTTTTTAAGCAGAGGTTGGAAGGCTATCTGTCACGGATGCTTTAGCTGAGATTCCTGCATTGTAGGGGGTGGACTGGATGACCCTTGAGCTGCCTTACAACTCTATGTACATATCAATGTAGCTTATGTTCTGCAAGTAACAATATGTTCCTGGCTGTCTCTGGAAACCTCTCCCTCCCAACCTGATGATAATTAAAGCAGAAGATGGAGACAGCGTTGTTTGTCTAGACTAAATCCTGTCCTTCCGTATGCAACAACAGCAGCAAGGATACTCATTGCCAAGAATTGGAAGACTCAAGATCTACCCACACTGGAAGAATGGCAGATGCAGCTGATAGACTATATGCAACTGGCAGAGATGACCGGCAGAATCCGAGACCTGGGAGAAGAAAGGATGGAAGAAGATTGGAAGAAATTTAAAACTTATTTACAAAAATATTGTAATTTGATTGAATGTTAAGAAGGATGCTTGATCATAAATAATTGGCCACCACTAAACTAGATTGAAATTAGATGATAAATGAGATTAAGGAAAAGACAAATCCTTTGGGAGAACTATCAGATTATATTTAAACGAGTGGATATAAGATTGTAAACAAGATGATAATTTGCTTGAAAAAACTTTTTAACAATGTAAGTGGGAGCAGGAGACGTGAGGAAGTCCAAACAAGTTATGAAATTTTGTGTATGATATAAGCAATGTTGTTTGTTATTTATGCTTTTCTCTTATAAAAATTCTTAATAAATATATTTTTTTAAAAAAATAAATAAATCCTGTCCTTCCCCACATTTGCCCTGTCCTGTTTTTCGACTTCCATCCCTGGCTGCCATTACACATCCCTCCTCCCCCAATTGAAGGCTGATTTGGAGTTTTCACACCCTTGGCTTGCTCAATGCAGGGGATCTGTTAGCTGTTGTGAGGCGAAATTTGTACCTCACAGGTTTCAAGGTGGAGAGCTGGAATAACAACCCAGAAACAACCATACTCGCCTTTATTGTTTTCTGTTTGGCTTTACAGTTTTATTCTTACTAGGTTTAATTATTACATGTGCCTTTTCGAAATTGGAAAATCTCCCTTCAATTGCTGTGTCCATTTTAAAAAAGTTTTCTGATGATACAAATGTCTTGGATTAGGTCTATTGCTTGTGAGCATTACATTTTTTCCAATCTCTTTTTTTGCAGCAAAAGGCAGGCGAGTCATATAGCCAGGGAGAACACACAGGGATGCCAGAGAATTCCGATGAAAACAGGAGCAGGGAATGTCGGTGTTCACTTATTTGTCCCACGTCTGAAATAGAAATCAATCTGGGGACTATGATCCATTGTTGATGCTCTCAGTCCTCAAGCAATACATAATTGATTAACTCTTCCCCCCCCCCGCCGCTTTGCATGGAAATGAATAGGGTAGAATAGCATAATGGTAACCTAATTTATGTAATTAATCATGCAATTTTGCCACAGGCAAGCAGCAAGACAATTAATGCACTTTTGGGTAGTATATGAACTGCAGTGGAAGAGAAACAGAGCTGCGTGCAGCAAGAACAGGGTGGAACAGAAAATGATGCTTTCTTGTATCCCTAAGGCCATGTGTTTTCTCAACACTTGGAAGATTTACAGCTCCGCATATGTGAACTGATTTCATGAAAAACTTTGTATCTGAGGTGTAGCGTCAGCCCAATACATCTTGCTGCCTGAGGCAAAGGACCCTGGTGGTAGTACAGAGCCTTCTGCCAAACTTGGAGCAGGATAGTTTGTGGGACACAAGGCAGGCCACACAGCTCCTTCCGCTAATAACTCGCCACTCTTCCCCACCCCCCAGCATCTGCTGCCTGAGGCAAGTGTCAGACTGGCCTAATGGTAGGGCCAGGGAGGAGAAATATCTGTAGCATAGGAATGAAGGAGACGTGTTCAGCTTGAAAGCAAATCTACCTAATTCGCAATTCCCGAAACAATGGGCAGATTGAAACATGGCCATCCTTTGAAAATTACACTTCTCTACGTTTTGTGATGAGCACTCCAACAAAATAATAATAATGATGATGATGATGATGATGATGATGATGATGCATAGGGCGGGGTGGGTGGGATGCATGCCATAATGCAAAGCAACTGTGCAAAAATGTGTTATATCAGAGGAAATTGCTTACAAAAATGTGTATATTAGGTAAAACTGCAAACAAAAGGGATGTGTTAGTTGACACCTGTACAAAACTGTATACACATATTTGTACTGACTTTTTAAAAAATTGCAAATTGATGAAGAAATGGAGCAAAGTGGAAAAATAGGAAAAAATACATAACTGAGAGAAGCTGAAATTGGTAAATCCATCCTTCCCTGTTGTTTCATCTTTTTATTAGTAAAAACATTTCTAAGATTAGAGTTAGTCTGCTGTTCCTCTTCTGTATAGCAGCTTTCAAAACAGAAATATTTTTCCCTTCAGTAGATGGCACTGTTTGCCAAAGAGAGCCGTTTGAAGTGCAATGCAACTAACCATTTTGGCAAAGAAGTATTTCTGTCAGCACTTAAGGAGCAGCTTGTTCTTGTTGTTTAGTCATGTTCGACTCTTCGTGACCCCCTGGACCACCGCACACCAGGCACTCCTGTCTTCCACTGCCTCCCGCAGTTTGGTCAGACTCATGTTTGTAGCTTCGCGAACACTGTCCAACCATCTCGTCCTCTGTCGTCCCCTTCTCTTTGTGCCCTCAATCTTTCCCAACACCAAGGTCTTTTCCAGGGAGTCTTCTCTTCTCATGAGGTAGCCAAAGTATTGGAGCCTCAGCTTCAGAATCTGTCCTTCCAGTGAGCACTCAGGGCTGATTTCCTTCAGAATGGATAGGTTTGATTTTCTTGCAGTCCATGGGACTCTCAAGAGTCTCCTCCAGCACCATAATTCAAAAGCATCCATTCTTCGGCAATCAGCCTTCTTTATGGTCCAGCTCTCACTTCCATACATCACTACTGGGAAAACCATAGCTTTAACTATGCAGGCTTTTGTTGGCAAGGTGATGTCTCTGCTTTTTAAGATGCTGTCTAGGTTTGCCATTGCTTTTCTCCCAAGAAGCAGGCATCTTTTAATTTTGTGACTGCTGTCACCATCTGCGGTGATCATGGAACCCAAGAAAGTAAAATGTCTCACTGCCTCCATTTCTTCCCCTCCTATTTGCCTAGAGGGGATGGGACCAGTGGCCATGATCTTAGTTTTTTTGATGTTGAGCTACTGACGTAAAGCTCCTCTATTCCAAATTTGAACCAGCTGATTGTTTTTTTTCAGTTTAAAAAGTGATTTAGATAGGAATAGCCTGTTAAATAATGTGTGCTTGAGAAATGTGCAGGTTTCCATCTATTTATGCTTGTTAACAATGCTGTTGAATCTAAATTGTTGCCTTTCTCCCTGGATTTGTTCCCACCCAACCAAGATTTTGTCACATGTTGAAAGCTGGCTAGTTGAAAACAAAATCTTTCTCATACCCTACTTGTCATAACTGAAGAGGATAGACGTGTAGACTTGTCACGTTTTACACAGGCAGAAGCTGTCTCTACACATGTAGGACTGCTTGTGTGAAAGACTGTGCACTTAGAAACAGAGAATTGTAGAGCTGGAAGTCATCCCATCTACTCCACCCCTCTGCAATGCACTTGTCTCAACCAGAGCCAGGGCTTTTTCGGCTGTGGCTCTGATCTGGTGGAACGCTCTGTCACAAGAGACTAGGGCCCTGCGGGACTTGACACCTTTCCGCAGGGCCTGCAAGACAGAGCTGTTCCACCAGGCCTTTGGCCAGGGCACAGCCTGACCCCCTCCTTTGGCAATCCTTACAGAACTCTAGCCCAATGGTTGCCATTAATCTGATTTGATTTTATAATGGAATGATTTTAGAAAGTTTTACCATTTTATTGTTGTTAGCCGCTCTGAGCCCGGCTTCGACTGGGGAGGGCGGGATATAAATGAAATTTTGTTGTTGTTGTTGTTGTTGACGTGTATAGCTCAAGTTGTATTGTGGGCGTGAGTACACACTCTACAGTTGAATGCTAGATGCGAATAACTGTACACATGTACAGTTCAGTTGTGTAGGCAAGCACATAGATTATACACTCATTGAATGTGATATGTAGAAACCCCCATTTGTCTAATGGGTCAGGTGGCTGAGAGTTTTCATCATATTAAAAGAGCCACAGTTGGCATCAGGCATCCTGAGGCAGCTGCTGAGGCCCCAGGGTCCTGGCAGGGCTCATTGCTGACACTTGCCTTAAACACACCTGTAATTCCTGTTGCAGCCCTGTTGGTACAGTGCTGGAGGTAGCTGCCAATGAAAGATGGCATTGTGGGATATTAAAATGGTGGCTAAACCTAATTGTCCAGTATACTTTCTACCAGCACCGTCAGATAGATCCACCAAGGCCCAAAAATACGTGAGGAGCTCCATCATTGGGTACTCTGTCCAGGGTCCTGGAACCAGTCCTGCTCAAATAAAGCTGCACCCTTCTGATATTGGCTGTTAATGGACAGCTCATATTGATGGTTTTCATATGGTGTTCCAGGGTACACTGGGGTTCCTTGGAGACTTCTCAGGGGTTCCTCAAGGAGTAAATTTGTAATGATGGGGAAAGCTAGACCCTCGTTGCTATTCTTGCCATGCAGTGTGTAGCCACAGAAGAGCGTGGGGTTGTTTATAGGGTGCAATCTCAGGGTGGCACAGAATATTTATTGGGTTTGATTTAGAAGAACCATTTTTGGGGAGACAAAAACTTTATCTGACCTAAGGGAACAGGAAGGGGACAAACTGAAATTGCAGAGTTATGAGAAACTTAAAGATAAGGCAAAAAAAATTCCTTCCAGTAGCACCTTAAAGACCAACTAAGTCAGTTCTTGGTATGAGCTTTCGTGTGCATGCACACTTCTTCAGATACACTGAAGATAAGGTGCAGGATTGGTTACATTACTTCCAAGTAAGAGAGGCCTATAATTCGGACAGGAAAAATGGCTTCCAGGTGGAAAAATCGAAGTTGGAAACAGAATTGTTAGAACCCAGTGCTAAGGTATTGTCGTGAATGTATAATCTGCTGTTGAAATGGAATACTGAGGGTGAAATGGTTAAATCTGCTATGATAAAATGGGCACAAGATATTGGTCATAACATTATGTTTGCTGACTGGGAACGGTTGTGGACCACCGGTATGAAATTTACGGCATGTAATGCCTTAAGAGAACATATTATGAAAATGATTTACAGGTGGTACATGACCCCACTCAAGCTAGCAAAAATTTACCATTTGCCCGACAACAAATGTTGGAAATGCAAAGAAACGGAAGGAACATTCTTTCACCTTTGGTGGGCCTGCCCAAGGATCAAGGCTTTCTGGGAAATGATCTACAATGAACTGAAAAAAGTATTTAAGTATACTTTCTTAAAGAAACCAGAGGCCTTTCTCCTGGGCATGGTCGGCCAATTGGTGTCAAAGAAGGATAGAACCTTTTTTATGTATGCTACAGCAGCAGCAAGAATACTCATCGCAAAGCACTGGAAGACACAAGATCTACCCACTCTGGAAGAATGGCAGACGCAAGTTATAGACTATATGGAACTGGCAGAAATGACCGGCAGAATCCGAGATCAAGGAGAAGAGCAGGTGGAAGAGGACTGGAAGAAGTTCAAAGTTTATCTACAAAAACATTGTAAAATTTATGAATGCTGAGGGCATTGTAAAGGAAATGAAGGGGTTCTAGTGATTAAGATAAGTAAGAGTATAAAGGGAAGGATAAAAGATGAATTTGAATAACATGATAATTGCTGAACTAATTTTAAAGTGGAATACATGAAAGGAAGGCGGGTGGAAGCAAAGAAAATAAGATTTGGAAGGGTATTAATCTGAAACAGAGTTTTTTTTTAATGTTGAATTTTCTTTTTTATGTTTTTATTTTTCTTATTCTGTGTTTTTGTTTGGATTTCTGATGTGTGTGTTTGTTGGTTTTTTGTGATTTTAGTTAATTTTATTGTTGTTAATTTTTGTAAAACTCAATAAAATATCATTTAAAAAAAAAAACTTTATCTGACCTATGATTCAAGATGCAAATAATAGAATTGTAGAGTTGGAAGGGACTCTGAGGATCATCTTGTCCAAACCCCTGCAACGTAGGGATATGCAGCTGTGTCCCATATGAGGATCAAACTTGCAACCTTGTCGCATGATTAGCATTGTTCCATTTGGCAAACAAAAAGGCTTGCACTGATGGAAATATCTCCCTTCTCCTTCCCCACAAGATGTTCTCCCAACCCACCGAGTGAGCCAATTACAGGTGTGGGAGGAGAGAAGGGGGAATTATGCTAGCCCCCACTAAAACAACTGTTAGGTGAAGAAGTCCAACGCACAGTGTCTGAAAGCTACTAGTCTAGACAATGGAGAATTGTAACCCAATCCTATATTTTTGTGTGTGTGTGGCTGTTTATTAATTAACAGCATCTCCTGCACTCTTTAGTTTGTATGACCCCTTTATCTACTCAGTTTTTCTAATCTTGGTAAGGCGGTGGGGGAAAGTATTGTGGAAACAAATCATATTTTTAAAAATGGTTCAGCTCTCAAATGAATAGTGATACTGAGTAGCTTTGTCATTTATCCAAACTACCTCAAAGCGGAGATTGATTTACATTTTATTGTACAGTTGGAGCAGCAAGTATGATGCATTGTGCTGCTGTCTGCCTCAGCATATCAGTCGATCTGCAAATGTTAGTTAGTTTGTCACAGTTTTAACTATGTAAATTGCATTAGCAACTTAAGAAACATCCACCTGCATTGCATATATTTAATCTGCAACTGCAAGTGCACCAAGTAAAAGTTATTCACTCTTTAAACGAGAGTGTCTTGCTTAGTTTTTATCGGAGGGAAAAGAGAACTAAAGGGTCAAACGGCCCAGGGCTGTCTTCCACACACCTCTGCAAAGTCTAATTCCCTCAAAGGGAAGGGGCAATAATAACTTGCTTTAGAAAGCACAGGGGGCATTTTCATTATTATTATTATTATTATTATTATTATTATTATTATTATTATTAAAAAATCCTACCTTTGAATCCTTAAGAAATCTAGAAAGGCAGGCAACAAATTCCATAAAAACCACAATATTTTTTTGTGTGTGTGTGTGTTTTAAATTTGTAAAGTAGAATACAGTCGTACCTTGGTTTTTCAACAGCTTAGTTCTCAAATGTTTTGGCTCCTGAACGCCACAAACCCGGAGGTGACTGTTCTGGTTTGCAAACTATTTTTGGAAGCCGAACATCCAAAGGAGTTTCGGCAGTTTCCGATTGGTTGCAGGAGCTTCCTACAAACAATCAGAAGCCGTTCTTTGGTTTCCAAATGTTTTGAAAAACTGCACTTTGTACCACAGAAGCCTGTAGCAGAAACACAATCTGCCAGTGGATGTCAGTATGAGCACCACTGTGAAGGAGCCGAGTTTGGCTGCAGATGAATCCTTGCATAGGAAAAGAGGATCAGTCTTGCTAGTGGACCTCTTATTGTTCTTTTGAGGATAGGGCAGCAATGATGTCTCCCCAAGAGGCTCTTAAAATGGAACAATCTTGTCAGGGATTTCTAGGGCAATGCATCAGCCCAGCCTAAGTTTAGGAGAAAAATACGTGTGTGTATGAATAAACCCAAAGCCTGTGATAAGGATTGCCATGTCTATAAAATTGTTTGCTGCATTGTTACAGATGGCACAGCAGATATACCGAGAACTCTCCAAAGCATTGTTAGAAACGCAACCTGTAGCGTTTTATCTATGTAGATAAAAAGAAATATTTCTTCCTGCATGTGCTAAATCTCTTTGGGTAGAAGTGGGATTTTATTTTCTTTTAATGGGCATCTGCACTGGCCTTTCTGAGGCATAAATATGGCATCGGTTTCGCCCGATTTAATACTAGTTATCTTTTGGAGTGGGAAACAATGACAACATGCGGAATATAATTCATGGCTTGGCAGCAAGATAGAGACCATGCCTTCTGTCTGGGAATTGCTATCCTCATCATCGTACAATTGTTATTAGATAAGAGCATAAGAAGAGTTTGCAAATGGCTTATCTAGGGCAATACTCTGCTCTCAGGTCAGCCAGGTCCCCATGGAAAGCCCACAACAGCAGTCTCTCTAACCTGTGATTCCCAGCAGCTGCTATTCAGAAGTTGTAGCCATTGTGGCTACTAGTCACTGACAGCCTTATGAAGCTATGCCCTGTAACACAGCAACAAGCAATCTCCTGCACAGTGAATCAGTTCTGTTTTCGTTTAGAAATCTTTAGTTATTACACATGCATTTTCCAAAAGGTTACAGTAGACTTGATTAATAATTACATATTAATTTAAAACATAATGAATGCTTAGCATCTTAAGAAAGAAAATGTGTGTGTGTGTGTTCTGGAGCAATGTACATAAGTTCTGGAGCAATATTGCACATTGATTTAAAATATAATGAATACTTAAGATCTTAAAACAGAATATATATATATATGGCAGTGTGAATAGCTCTTACAAGTGAGATCAGACAAAATGCTGCAACATGTCCTTCATTCTGAAAGGAAGCACTAGTTCAGGGTTCCAGTGAACCTTTGCCTCCAAGCAGGACTTTCAACTTTTTTCCTCTTTCAATAGTCACTCAAAGAAAGTCCCATGGCTGCTGAGTGCATAGTACCCAGGCCTGTTTTTTCAAGGATGTGTGTATAACACAGCCTCTCTGCCAACTCTCCCAGGGAACCATTACCTCAGTTAGGGGGGACGTAAGTGGCACTGTGGTCTAAACCACTGAGCCTCTTGGGCTTGCTGATCACAAGGTCGGCAGTTTGAATCTGTGCAACAGGGTGAACTCCCATTGCTCTGTCCCAGCTTCTGCAAACCTAGCAGTTTGAAAGCATACCAGTGCAAGTAGATAAATAGGTATCGCTGCGGCGGGAAGGTAAACGGCATTTCCGTGCTCTGCTCTGGTTCACCAGAAGTGGCTTAGTCATGCTGGCCACATGACCCAGAAAGCTGTCTGTGGACAAACACCAAGTCCCTCAGCCTGAAGTGAGATGAGCACCACAACCCCATAGTCACGTTTGACTGGCTTCAACCATGCAGGAGTCTTTACTTCACACTCAAAACCATTTCAGACTTTATAGGATGGGCATGTTTACTGCAGGCACCCTGATTTTTAGAAGCCAAGAGATGTTTTTCTGTAAACATGCATGGAATATGTGTTCCTGGGAGCAATGACTGGCCAGGCATTGACCTTTTGCATCCTGAGTGCTTACAAAGGCATCAGCGACATAATAATAATATAATAATAATTTATTATTTATACCCCGCCCATCTGGCTGGGTTTCCCCAGCCACTCTGGGCAGCTTCCAACAAAATATCAAAATACAATAGTCTGTCAAACATTAAAAGCTTCCCTAAGCAGGACATGCATAATTCTGCATGCCAGCTTTGATTGCAGACCTTCTGAACCATTGGTCTCAGGCAGAAGTGGGGAGCCTCAGGCTCAGTTGCTGAATGTGTTCCATGGTGCTCTCTCCAGGCCAGGCCCTTTCTCAGGCCACTCCCCTCTCTCAGGCCACTCCCCCTCTCAGGCCACACCCCCTTCTCAGCCCACACCCCTCCATGGCACTCCTTCATGCCTATCTTTGGTAATATAGTGCCCTGAGTGAGGTCACAATTTGGTGCCCCCAAATAGATCTTCTCAGTTATGAAGCTTCTCAATTTTGCGTCCCCTTGGCCAGATGCCCTGTGTGTGTGTGGGGGGGGGACAGATCACACACCCCTAAATCTGGCACTACTGTACAAGGGTCAGAATTATATCTGTTGCTCTGCTACACCAGTTCCAAAGATATTTTAACATGGGATTGCAAAAGTTGCAGAAGTGCACATTTTGATGGATAGCTGGATTTTGGTTCGCGTATTGTTTTGGGAATTTGCCCATATAAATTTAATTTGAACTTAATTTCTCCCCCATCCCTGGTTGCTGGGTGTTGAATTCAGGAATACTTCTCTCAGTATACATTGTACTTCTCTGCATAACCTTCACTTGCCCAGAACACCAGAAACACTACGGTTTTGCATTATTGATCTCTAGCTTATTGTTCTTGGGGCTTGTTTGCTGATAGTTCTCTGATGAGCAGAGTTCCAGCTATTCACATATATAACTTAGAGCAAAGGGACTGACATACTTAAAGTCTAAGTAAATAAGTAAACAAATGTCATGGCTTATCACTTCAGCTGAAGCACTGGGCTCTATTAAGATTACACAGTACAGGCTGGCTGAGCACAGCTCCAGTTCCTTTTCGGCGTTCTCGGTCTGATCATGGTTACATTTGTAAGCTAGACCTAGCAATTCAGCTTGCCAAAGAACTTCTATAAAAGATGCATTGCTTTTGTGTGTATGTGGCAGGGGGAGTATCTGCAAAATTCAGCGGAGACCTGAAAATGGCTGCCATTCTGTTCCATTCTCATTCAAATTCAGAGTTATGCCTCCCATAGCTTTGCATGATGAGTCCTCCCAGGGGCTTCGAAATGGTCACCTACAAGAGGCAATTTTCAGTAATGAGGCAATATCCCACTGCATCTGGAAAAAAGCATTTCTCATTACTGTTGTTGCAAAAACAGGGGGAAGTAGTTGAGCAAAGAGAGGGGCATTTATCTTCAAGTATTTAGGTCTATGTTATTTGCAAAATAATCACAATGTGGTAGAATTGGAGAGGCATCAATAACTCACAATGCCGTAGCACTGAAGTTGTGTTTATAGGGCCACCAGGCACTAGCAATTATGGCATTTATATTTCCATATAATAAGCAACTGGTTTTCAAACCCTCTGCCTTTATGGTGGAACCCATTCTACCCCGAGTGCCCTGCCAAGAATTGAATGCACAACAGCACTGCCAAACAGAACACTGTGAATCAAGCAGATCCTTTATTAATTTTGCAAGGAATAAATAGCTAGCATCTGCTCTCAGGTAGAGAAACAACAACGAAGAATAATCTTTGGGATAATGAATCTCTCATGTTGCATTGTGCAGAAAGTAAGATTGCTTTCTTTTATTTCAGGCCAGTTAATACTGTCATCTGTAAATGGTGCACAATAAGGTTACAAAAGATACAATAAAGATAAAACAAAACACAACAACAGAAAAGCTTACTTAACATGCTTACTAAAAGTACTGGCAGTTTATTTTTGTTTTGTTATTCTTTTGCAATCAACTGGTGCATAGATTTTATAAAATAAATATATAACCAGGGCTTATCTGAACTCAGCAGGGAGGGGGTTCTATAAAAGTGGGCTCACATTGCTAAATGCATAGCCTTTCGTGGATATGAGCCATGCATCTGAACCAATAGCAGAAACTAGTTTTTAGATATGCTGTAAGCCACCCAGATAGGGACGAGGGTGGTGCTGTGGGTTAAACCACAGAGCCTAGGACTTGCTGATCAGAATGTTGGCAGTTCAAATCCCCGCAATGGGGTGAGCGCCCGTTGCTCGGTCCCAGCTCCTGCCAACCTAGCAGTTCGGAAGCACGTCAAAGTGCAAGTAGATAAATAGGTACCACTCCAGCGGGAAGATAAATGGCATTTCCGTGAGCTGCTCTGGTTTGCCAGAAGTGGCTTAGTATGCTGGCCACATGACCCGGAAGCTGTACGCCAGCTTCCTCGGCCAATAAAGTGAGATGAGTGCCGCAACCCCAGAGTTGGCCATGACTGGACCTAATGGTCAGGGGTCCCTTTACCTTTACCTTTTTAAGCCGCCCAGAGTGGCTGGGGAAACCCAGCCAGATTGGCGAGGTATAAATAACATCATCATCATCATCATCATCATCATCATCATCATCATCATCATCTGTTTATGGTTTCAGAGCCTACTCTGGTTCTGAATGCCAGTCCAAGAGACTTTGTATCAGTTCTACCTGGCTTTCCTTCATTTCCATCCCAGCATAGTACAGTGGTACCTTGGTTCTCGAACGGCTTAGTTATCGAACAAATCGGCTCCCAAACGCTGCAAGCCCAGAAGTAAGTGTTCTGGTTTGTGAACATCTGACACGGCTTCTGCTTGAGTGCAGGAAGCTCCTGCAGCCAATCAGAAGCTGTGCCTTGGTTTTCAAACGGTTTCAGGAGTCAAACGGACTCCCGGAATGGATTATGTTGGAGAACCAAGGTACCACTGTACTTTCTGGGCCCAGGCAAAGCAGCATAACTGTGTAACAAAAGGCAAAATAGAATGTGTTGCAACAGCTGAAACTCCTCTTTGCATTTTTAGAGACAGCAATATATGAGGCAAGACAAAGTACAGAAATCAGACTAACCGGACCTCTCTGCAGCTGAACCAACTGTAGCTACTCAGGGTGAAGTGAGGACACTTCCTCAGTCTTGCAAAGCAAGTAGCCAAAGCCCATCTTGGCAGGTTTAAGGATGGGAATCCCAACAGACAAGCAAAGGAGAGATACAAAGGGAAGGGGTGGATATAGGAGGAAATAAAGTTCCATCTCCCAGACAAAAGCATTGGCTAGCAGAGAATTACAGAAACAAACCCATTTTCTCTGGTATAAGATGTGAATAACATAAATGGAAGTCTCAATAATTTCAATATCACCATGGCAAATGGTTACAATTCTTCTTTCCCATAAAAGCAGCCCTCCGCTGTGAAGTACGGATGGTATACGACAAGTGCATTCTGTGCCTCTGAGCTTTGAAATGAAATGAGATTACAGTTCTGGGCCACTATAATCAAAACAGCATTTGGGGGAAGAAATACCTTGAGTCCTGTAATAGATTGGCGTACAATAAAACATTCCATTTATTTTATTTATTTATTTTTGAGTAGCATCTCTTCTGTGGACCATATTCAGGAATGATTTAGAAGTAAAATTTGCCATCACAAAATAAAATCAAGAGTGAAATGAGAAAGGAAAGCCATTTAAATTACAAAGCAGAGTCAATGAGAAGAGGGAGGTTGTTGTTTTTCTTCAAAAACTAGATTTCAAAGTAGGTATAACCCAAAAATCCTATGAAAAGCAAAAGGTCAGATTCAAGCGTGTCTAAGTTCTGGTGTAAATGAGTATCCTTGATTGACATTCCTTCCTCAGTGCCTTCCCGAAAACAATGTTTTCTGCTTGCCAATTTCTCAAGTTTCTGGGAAACAGCATGTTTCTTCATGAAAACCTTCGTGCATCTATCTTCACCTTTGGAGATGATCACATCTCAGAGTGTGATGCACTGCATAGCCCTCTGACAACAGAACAACAACAAAATGATGTTGTATTTATTATTAAAAGGGAGCATTGCATGGAACCATTGACTCACCCAAGAATTGGGTTCATAAACTGGAGAAGTGTTTTCCTCCCTTGCCTGAGCCCCTATGCAAAAAATGAACCAGTTTTGAATAGATAACCTGCCACTCTACTCAACCAAGAGTGAATAATATTAACCCTGCCATGATACACATGCACATCATATACTCCATTGTGTAATAGGTGACTTTTGCACCCCTGGCAAGGACCAGTTTTACCAACCCCCTAGGTGCAGTGACCCAGTGACCCCAAAAATAGTTTTGGTAAGGCTGGGCACCTGAACCTTCTTAACAAAGCCACTTTAATAATGTTGACAGAGTCCAGAGAGAAATTAAATCCTGCTTTACTGAACAAAACTGAACAATGCGTGGCTTGAGGAGAAGGGAGCATTTGTCTTTCTTGCTTCAGGCCTTATATATAGCACAGAGACATTCAACCAAACATACAGGCGAAAAATTCCCTCAGAACTGCACCGCCAATCAGAATGCAAATTCTGTAAATAGCATGCTGCTCTCCCTTCCTGCTAAGCAACACCTCCCCTCATCCCCCTCTTAGCTAGTTTAACATGAACAGAATTAATTCTTAAGTTATAAATGAAATGATCCTTGCTGTTGCATCTCCAGCACACACACACACACCATATACTGCAGCCCTTGGTCCTATATTATTGGAGTGGCAGTAGATGAGGTTTCCAGTTAATAGGGAAAACCAGCAAAACATAGGTTGGATGCAACATTTTTTAAAAAATTCTGAAACAAAAGAAAATAACATTTATTGTAGCAAGAGCATTTCCTCCCCTCCTTCCAGCGTTCCAGAGTCAGCTGTGTTTCTTGCAGCCGCTACAGTGATCCAGGCAGTACCTTAGCTGCCTCTCACCCTCTGAGTAGCAGACCTGGCTATCTAAAATGTACTTGGCAGCACAGCCTAGATTTATGCAGTCTTTCCAACTGCTGCAGGATTCCTGCCCGCTCCTCTGCAAGCAAAGAAACAGTTTCACCAGAGCTCTCTTGCCCCCTGTTGTCTTCCCTCTGGAGGGACTTTCCTGAGCTTCTGCCGCTGGCGCTTCAAAAATCGATTGTCAGCTTGCTGAAGTCTCCCCTGCAGAGTAATCCCCTTCTCTGCCTCCTGATTCCTCTAGTCTACTTCAGTCCGCTCTGTGATTTGAGCCAGCTACTAGGAACAAGCCCTGGGGCCTCTGGAAAGCTTACAACATCTCTCCTCTTCGCTCTCCAGGGTGCCTATTTTTATATGAGGGAGGTCTTGGCCTTCCTCAGGTACACCTCTCTCTACAAAGCTGAGCCACATTCCAAACAGCCCCAAATACAGCTTTCTGAGACAAATATTACAACCACCCCTTAAGCTCTTCTCCCATGCCTTTCATGATAATGTTTTAGTCCCTGTGGTACGGCTGGTGGTTTTGAACTTTTACTAGTTACTGTTTCCAGCTCTTGTAGTTTACATTGTAGCTTTGGTTTTGGGTTCTTTCTTTCTTTCAAAAACAGAACAAATATGGGATGGTTTGGCTTTTAAGTCTTATTGCAGATATTGTTGCCTATCCCCACCCTGTTTAGAAATGAAGCCCTTTGTCTTCGGAATTGGCAGGTGGGTAGCTGATGGTTAAGGACAGTAAATTTAAAAACAACAAAAAACTATTGGCATGTAAGGTTAATTGTAAGGAACGGAAGGTGAATTAGAAATAATCAGGGAAATAATTCTGCAACAAGAAAGACCTCTATGAACACACAGAGTGCGCAAGACCAATTTTTGGAAAATGTGCATTAAATTTGTTTTAATGTGCCTGATTTTGTAAGAATTTGAAAAATCAATAAAATGATTTGGTGAACATGTAGAAAGAAAGAAAGAAAGAAAGAAAGAAAGAAAGAAAGAAAGAAAGAAAGAAAGAAAGACACTGGAGTTCAGGCCAGAATGGCACATCTTGCTCCAGATGGTTTTCTTTTTCAAATGCTTAGATGTATATTCAGACATTTTGTCCAACATTCATTCATCACAGAATTAAGTGTGCTTAACTCTGTGCTGGATAGTTGCCTTGGGGAACGTAATTAGTCCCACTGTTGAGAAGCAAATGAAAAGTCGAGGTTATTATAAGGCCATTATGAGTGGGGCTCCGCTAAAATGCCTGCCATATATTGGGGGATAAGGCACAAACAACTCGCAACAGAAGCCAGCCAGAGTTCAGTCAGTCATGGAAGGTAAAATAATAAAAAGGAAAGGTAAGACTTCCTTAAAAATAAAAAAAAAGTGTGAGTGCCAGAATGGGGGAAGATAAAAAGACCACAACTGTTTGCACATCAAAGTGAAGCTACAATCAGAATCTTCCTGAGGCAATCTAAGGTGTAAATTACTTGTGGCATAAGAATTAATCTTAAAAATGTGTCTGAATATATCATAAGCTGAAACTAGCTGGGGAGGCAATGGAGCCGTTCCTTCTCATTGTTGATAAAAGAGTGATGAAAAAGAGACAGAGAAATCAGAGAGTTAGAAAGATGCAAAAGGTGGAGAGGAAATCAAACCCAAGCCATTGCCTTTAAAAAAACACCCCACTTTGAAAGTTGTGTGTGTATTAATAAATCTCCTCCACCCAGGCCTCATTTAACTTGTGGTGGGTGTGTTGCTACCTCTGCATCCTGAATACTTGCGCAGCCACTGAGAAGAATGTTCCTCTGAAAGTGATCGGGAAAGTGTCTAAGATTTTGAACCATATTTCTACATAGAGGTTAAAAGCTAGTAAGTCATTGCAGCTAGACAGCATTGACCTGAAAGTTGTGAAACATATAATGAGTTATCTTTGATCTAGAACAGGAGTAGTCAACCTTTTTATACCCACCGCCCACTAATGCATCTTTCTTGATGGTAAAATTTCCTTACTGCTCACCAGTGCTCGATGGAAGGAGGATTCAGCTTGTGCCGTAGAACCCCCTACCGCCCACCTAGAATCCTGAAACGCCCACTAGTGGGTGGTAGGGACCAGGTTGACAACCCCTGATCTAGAACATGTATCACAAATTTATTGGTTGGATCCAGAGAAAAGCCATGTTTGGAGATGGTAAGAAGATGCTTTTCCTAATCCATCCTCTCTCCAGAAGCACCCTGAAATCCCTTTCCATGGGTTCAGGGGCTGAGGAGGAAGATACCCTTCGCATGTATAGAATGCAGTTTTTCACAATAGTTTTAAAACTGCTGTGATTAACCAAGGATGTCCTGAAATTTTTACTACTTCATTTTCCTTCCTGCATGGTTTGGGCTGATATGGCCTTGCAATATAAAACTCAGGAGTATGAACTGAAAACATACATACTCCATCCTAGGGCTGGGCAATAGCTGGTTTTCAGTATCGCAATATATCACCAGCTAAACACCGCAATATATCGATATACCACGATATACAAAATAAGGAACTATGAAGATTCTAAAAGGACAATGTCCTGGCAACTGCTACTACTTAAGGGCCTAAAACTGATAAATGATGGTATTATCTATCAACTCATGGTCACTTTCAGCAGCAGGTGAGCCAAAATGCATCCAAATGAGACTTTTAGTTTTGGACTTGGCTACCAAATGGTGGCATTCAGGAGAATCCAAAGTACGGTGAGGAATACAATAGTGAATACAAATGATCTGGGACTGCCAGCAGGCCTGCTAGGTGGCAGCAGCCTGGCAGCAGCAGAATCAACAATGGGGATGGCAGTGGCCAGGGTGGTGGTGGTGCAGAAGCAGTGGCAGGCTGGCAACAGGGGCACAATAATCAGCAGCCTGTGAAGCCTCACCACTGCAGCGGGTGGCAGTGGCAGAAGCGGTGGCGGCGGCCTGTGAGACCTTGTCATGGTGGCAGCAATAGTGGTGGCCTGCAAGGTCTTGCGGCAGTGGCAAAAGCGGTGATGGCCTGCAAGACCTTGTCATGGTGGTAGTAGCGATATATTACCAGCTCAGAGAGTATGAAACAATTATCACGATGTGAACTTCAAACCGGTTTTGGGCGATATATTGATATATCGCCCGGCCCTACTCCATCCTTTTTATTTATTTAATTTTTTGCCTTCTAGTGCCAAATACCTTGACATGTAGGTGTTGTGGTTGCTCAGTACCAAAATAGTCGAGTATTAATGTACAAAAGAAACTGGAGATATGTAACAAAGTTGTGAAAGCCCAGCCCGGTTACAAAGACTGTTCTGTTCTTGATTGGTTCCCTATCTTGCTTTAGAAACTGCTTCTGTAAATTAGTTTGCCTTTACAGTATTTGGATCAAAGTCTTTGGCATTGGAGGAAAAGATATTCTCATGAAATCTATGTTTTGTTTTGTTTTTTAATGCCAGCGAATTTTGGGGTGTTTGTCTTCTACGTCTCCCTCATCTGTGTGCACAGAACTTCAATTCTGATCTTCTCTGCAGAAGGAAATCTATTTCCTTGTGAGCTTGTACTACTAGGTAGCAGCTAGACTGCTGTTACCATAAAAGCTCTTGGATTGCAGCCCAGTAACAACTGGAGGGCATCTGAATGCTGCTCACCATATGATACCATATCAACCATATGATGCAAGGCAGCTTGCCAGGTCCTCAATAAACATCCTTTTTTGCTGCCTGCATGGGACTGCAAAAACAGGTGTGTTTTCAAGCACCTTGCATGCTACAACGTATAGCTGCCAGAATGGTTTGGTCAGTCAAGTTATGCAGGTTGGGTAGAGGAAGATAATGTGACAGAACAATGCCATGTAAAATTCAACTGAAATGTAGAAAGTTGCCTTAGACTAAGATTGTAAAAGCTATGGTTTTCCCAGTAGTGATGTATGGAAGTGAAAGCTGGACCATCAAGAAGGCTGATCGCCAAAGAATTGATGCTTTTGAATTATGGTGCTGGAGGAGACTCTTGAGAGTCCCATGGACTGCAAGAAGATCAAACCTATCTATTCTTAAGGAAATCAGCCCTGAGTGCTCATTGGAAAGACAGATCCTGAAGCTGAGGCGCCAATACTTTGGCCATCTCATGAGAAGAGAAGACTCCCTGGGAAAGACCCTGATGTTGGGAAGGATGGAGGGCACAAGGAGAAGGGGACGACAGAGGATGAGATGGTTGGATAGTGTTCTCAAAGCTACCAGCATGAGTTTGACCAAACTGCGGGAGGCAGTGGAAGATAGAAGTGCCTGGCATGCTCTGGTCCATGGGGTCACGAAGTGTCGGACACGACTAAACGACTAAACAACAACAACAAAAGATTGTTGGTGCATCTGGCTCAGTACACCAACAGTGGGGAGCCTCCAGATATTGTTAGACAATAACTCCCATCATCCCTGAATATTTGCCTTGATATCTGGGGTTGGTGGGAACTGGAGTCCAACAGCAGATGGATGGACACAGGTTCTTCATCCAAGGTCTACACTAACCAACAGCAGTTTCCCAGAGTGTCAGGCAGCAGTCTTCCCCAGCCTGTCTAGGCTATCTTACATGCAAAGCATGTGCTCTTCCTTTGAGCAACAGACATTACCTGTCCAGGAAATGGACAGTGCCATGGACTGGTAGGACACAGAGGAATTGTGAGAGGAACCATCTGGAGAAGCACCAAGGGAAGAAGGCTTAGAGCCCAGAACATGGTGGTTGGACAATGATGAGTGGTGAGAGGCAGAAGATGGTGAAGGGGAGGTGTTGGAAGCTGAAGAGATAACAGGGGTCAGTGAGCTGGGAGAGTCTGTGGCAAAGAGAAGCTGAAGCAGATGAATGGGAGGAGGGATACCAAGAGGCAGAGATGAGTCAGGCTAATGAAGAGCTATGGATGTCTCTGCCTCCTGCTGTGACAAGCTTCCTGTCTGACTCCCAGAACCAGGAGAGGCATGAAATGGGCAGAGCAAATACAGGTTGCACACAGGTGCAGTCTCCAATTGCTTGGGAAAAGCCCTGGAAGGGGGGGGGGGAGACATTGATGGCTGTGGGGAGGTGGGGACCTTTAGTCTTGGCAATTGGTTTCATGGAGGAAGACCTACAGGGTATGAGCTGCTGTGCTCATTAGGCCTGACACTCATCCAAGTCTGTGAAGACCATGTTTTTGCTAATAAAGTGTTGCCACCAACTTTTCAATTGTGTGATCTAATGACCAGCTCACTCTGTGACATCTGGTTGGCCACTGTCAGGTGGACAGTGTTGGACTGGATGGGCCATTGGTCTGATCCAGCAGGCTATACTTTTGTTATTGTGTTTGTAGTGAAGTTGGTACTGTTTAGAAATCATTCCTTGGTCAAGTAAAAAGAGTGAAGCCTTGTGGGAACTCCATCAGCCACAAGGACCCTGGGAAAGAAGTTGCGTCTCTTTAAACTCCAGACTAGCTGGCTCCTTGGCGTGAAAGGTTTATTGGAATCAAGGAAGTCCTGATTTAATGAAAGACCTAACACCTGGGTTTGAGAGTGCGAACATCCCCCCCCCCCCAATGATGCTATCTGTCCTTGAATTGCTTGGGAATGTGTATCTGGCTAATTTCCACGGAAGGGAGGAAACCCTTTGATTTAAAGTTTGGATTCCAAATTGACCCAGCTGTCAAGGGGTAAATTGATTGACCAGCAAGCCGGTCATTGGTGAATTTAAAAATAAATTAAGACTTATGATTGGCTTGAGAGTTACGACGCCAAGTGCGAATTGTGAATAAAAGATCAGGGAATTGTTTGAGAAGTTGCTCTCTGCCATTGCTCTGCAATCAGCATAGATGCCTGGCTGTGATGTCCCAAACCAATAGCCGTCGTTTGTCTTTTGAAATGGAGATCTTCAAAAGCCTTCAATTTGCAGATCCTTAAAGGACTTCAACTATCCTATTGTGTTAGACCTTGTGAGTATGTAGAGCTAGCTATACTATGCAATGTCTTTATTTTTCTTATCTGTAACGTTCAAAAGAAGTGCCTGCTATTTTAGCATGTTCCTTATGTTATTTTAAAATAAACTTTTAAGAAAAGAAACTGTTTTAGTTTGTGTGCCTTCCCGGGGGAATAGCTAAGTCCTAGCCTTACGCTTGGTTACGCTATACCGTAGAACTTCTGTCTGCAAGTCTGTGGAAGCAGCTTGTGGAGGGGGGGACAGCCAGGATAACGGGTTGCAGCCTTCTCCCTGGGTTGTGATTCTGGGTCCCCTGGAAAAGAGGGAGTGGTGGCAGCCCTACCGGGTCGTGTTTGTTCTGTTTTGCAAAAAGTAATGTGTCTGCCAACCCTGCCCTGGGCGTCCTAGTCTGGCCGGAGAGCAGAGACAGGAGAAGGGAGGGGCAAGCGGTTGGGGGTGACATTACTACAGTGTTAATGCAGTATATGGGGAGAAATGTGCTTCAAAGAGTTAAGTAAGTGGGGAGTTGTTCAGTGTGCGGAGAAAGAAAACTTTTACAATTATACCAAAGTCCCTCAGGCACATGTAACTCTCAGTTCCTGCTTATTACTTCACAATTTCAGCTAGGAGGAATGAGATTTCCCTCATTGTGGTCTATATGTGAAAGGATGTTCATTGTGCATAATCTAATCCAGATGACAGTTCTGGAAACAGCAAGCTAGAAAGAAGGTGGAAGTAGAATAACCAAATTGGCTTGGAATTAGTTTCCATTGCTATACTTTTTTCACAGCTTCCTATCATGTTCTGCCACAGCGTAGCCAGTGCTTAATGAGTTCCTTCAATCCTCTTGCATTTGCCTTCATGGTGTCTGAAGCAGCTTTTCATTTATCTCCATAAATTGAACTCTTATATGACGGCTTGTGAAGTTTGAATATTATGAAGAGGGGTCATTGATAGCATTGATTGAGTGTGCCCACACTGCATGGGAAGCTACCTCTACTTAAAGAATTGAGAAGGATTAAAACTCTTTTTTTGCAAGTGGTTGAGATTGAAACACAGTCCTGCGGTCCTCAAAATATAGGTACCTGTGCTAATGAGCAAATTCCCCAAAGCGATTATGGCTCTTGGACAGAGTTAGAATTTCATTCCATTGTCATTATGACAAACCACGGCAATTTATTTCTTTAAAGGAGGCATGGGAAAGAACATGGTATAAATTTTATTACCAGAGAAGTGGGGTATTTAAAAGAAAATAACCAGCGGAACCCTTTATCAATCTCTCCCTGAAATGCTCCTCTTTCTCAAGTGAGGTAACAATTAGGATTCTGTTTCCTTGCTCCTTGTCATGGTGCAGAATAGTGGAAGGGGGAGGGCTGTGGATGTCATTCTGGTAGCTACTGTGATGAAGGAGGAGTTCTTTTGCCCCTCCCCCTTTGTTACAGTGGACCAATCCAATCCTGCATACCTGAACTTGCTCACAAATCAGAACACATGTATCAGCTGGACTAGGTGCTTCTCCAGATGGTGTAATTCAGTTTCAGTCCCCAAAAGTGCACACACACACACACAAAATATGTAGTTTATATTTTTAAAATGTGTGTGTGGGAAATGCAGTAGAAAATACACATGTAGAAGAACATAGGAACGTAGGAAATGTGTGCAGTGTACATGCAGAATTTCCATGCATTTCTTCAGGAAGTCTTCAACGAAGAGATGGCATGGATGTATGACTGAGTGCCATTGGAAATGGCATTGAAGTCTTAGGCTGTTCCATCCACCCCTATTGCCTATGATATATAGAGTAAAGTCTTTAGACTTCCAGTAGAATATAGAGGGCCAGACAAAGTAACCAAAGTAGGCTGCATTTAAGATAAGCACTATGGTGAATGCCCAAAACAGTGGGGTAAGCAGCCTGTGCATTGTATTTTCCCTTCTCATGGTATAATGTTTCTTTGTTTATTAGAAATGTAATAGAGAATCTACTACCAACCACATGTCTGCAGATTTCTGTCTGAAAACTATAGCCACTTCTTTTTTGCCTGAAAGCAAGAATAGTTGACAGGGTGTTGCCCAGATATTGGGGTTAGAATTAAAAATAAACCTTAGGATGCCATCCTCGTTATTTGTTGTTGTTGTTTAGTCGTTTAGTCGTGTCCGACACCGTGTCCCCATGGACCAGAGCACGCCAGGCATTCCTGTCTTCCACTGCCTCCCGCAGTTTGGTCAAACTCATGCTGGTAGCTTTGAGAACACTATCCAGCCATCTTGTCCTCTGTCGTCCCCTTCTCCTTGTGCCCTCCATCTTTCCCAACATCAGGGTCTTTTCCAGGGAGTCTTCTCTTCTCATGAGGTGGCCAAAGTATTGGAGCCTCAGCTTCACGATCTGTCCTTCTAGTGAGCACTCAGGGCTGATTTTCTTAAGAATGGAGAGGTTTGATCTTCTTGCAGTCCATGGGACTGTCAAGAGTCTCCTCCAGCACCATAATTCAAAAGCATCAATTTTTCGGCGATCAGCCTTCTTTATGGTCCAGCTTGCATACATTACTCATGCACAAGTTCTTTATCATGCCATAAGCAACAGCAAGATAGTGTTCTCAAAGCAGTACAGTGTGAAACTAACTAAGCACTCCCAGGTTCAACTATTTTTTCAAAAAGTGTTCACTATAATGTTGATGAAAAAGCAGAATCTTTCTTGTAAGTTATGTAAGATTTAATCATCCTTCCCTCCTCCTTAAATTATATTACCATTTGCTTTGATGTTTTTCAAAGCCGAACTTTCTGACAAAAGCCTGATCATCTAGAAATAGCCTTGCCAGGGATGGTGTTCTCTCTCTCTCTCTCTCTCTCTCTCTCTCTCTCTCTCTCTCTCTCTGCCTAAGGTTAATTCTCTTACAAGGAATGGCCGGCCTTTCGTGCCATAAAAAGCGTGTGTAAAATGCAGACACAGTTGAAAAACCCATATTGGGTCTTGTAACTTCCAAAGAACTAGGTTGCTTTGCAATTATGACCGTACTATCCTGATCTCATTCTTTCTCTAGCTCTGTCTTTTTTCTTTTTCTTTTTTTGCACTGAACCAGACCTTCGGGGACTAAGCATTAATGTTCTTTTCTTTTCCTCCTTGTGGTTACTTCATGACTAATCTGCCTCCTTGTTTTAGTGTTTGTCACTATGTGTTTTAATTATTGCTATTGTACCCGCAAGGCTAAGCATGCCATTATAATCAAATATTAAGGCTTTAAGGGTAGGGTGGGGGCAATGCTCTCTCTAAAAGGCTTCAGTGACAAGTCATCCCCCCCCCCCCAGCCTCTGCCAAACACAGGCTTTATAAATTATACTTTAACTTCAGGGACTTTTGAGGATTTTGCTTATTTGTCCATTAAGAACAAGGATGGCCATGGAAAGTGTCCTGTTTTACAAAAGACAGCCTTCCACATGCCCACCACATTTCTCCAATGAAAATAGGGATTCCTATTCAGTAATATTATTATTATTATTATTATTATTATTATTATTATTATTATTATTAATAATAATAATTTTATTATTTATACCCTCCACATCTGACTGTGTTGCCCCAGCCACTCTGAGCAGCTTCCAACATACCGTATATAAAACATAATAAAATGATAAATATTTTAAAAAACCCTTCCCTATACATGGCTGCCTTCAGTTGTCTTCTAAAGGTTGTATAGTTACTTTCCTCCTTGGCTCAGGGGCCACATAACGTCATACCCTCCAACATTTCTCCAATGAAAATACGGATATCCTAAGAAAAAGCAGGACGTTCTGGGATCAAAACAGAAACTGGGATGGCTTCTGTAAATCCATGGCAGTTCCTGGAAAATAGGGACACTTGGAAGTTCTGCTTCTATTAGAATGGCTGTCTAAGATGATCTCTATCTGAAAAGTTAAGAACACAAGGGGAAAGCTACTGTATCGTGCTAAAGGCTCATCTACTCCTGCACCCCGTTCTCACAGTGGGCAGCTCAGTGCCTTAGGAAACCCACAAACAGGACCTGAGTGCAACAGGACTTTCTCCATTTGTGATTCTCAGCAGCTGAGATATATCGTCTCTGACAGTGGAGGAAGAATATAGCCAATACTAGTAAGGTAAAGGACCCATGGACAGTTAAGTCCAGTCGAATTTCACTTTGTGGTGCGGCACTTATCTCTGCTTTCAGGCCAAGGAAGCTGGCACTTGTCTGCAGACAGCTTTCTGGGTGATGTGGCCAGCATGACTAAACTGCTTCTGGTGCACAGAGGACCGTGACAAGTGCACGAGTGCACAGAAATGCTGTTTATCTCCCTGCTGCAACGGTACCTATTTACTCACCCTGTTGTGTTCTTGAACTGCTCGGTTGGTAGGAGCTGGGACAAAGCAACAGGAGCTCACCCCATTGTGTGGATTTGAACTGACAACCTTCCAATCGGCAAGCCCAAGAGATTCAGTGGTTTAGACCACATTGCCACCCGCGTACCCCTCAATACTAGTAGCCATTGAGGACCTTATCCTCAATTAAGTTGTCTAACCCTCTTTTAAAACCATATAGATTTGTGGTTGTCACAGCCTCTGGTCTAATCCAAGTTTGGTTTAAAGAGAAATAATCATCAGAAGAGAGAGCAGGGACTGTGAAATTGTCTGTCAACTGTTATAAATATCTGGACAGGAGACTGGGTGGGGTACAAATAATAAAATTGTTGTTGTTGCTGCTGCTGCTGTTGCTGTTAATATTATTGGGGTCACCTGGTCTTTGACACCATGGTGAGATGCATTTAAATAAAGTATATGAATTTCTTCTAATCTTGCATCTATACATAGAAGAGGATATCAAATTAAGTTATGCTCAGAGTAGGTCTGTTGATTATCACTGGGTATCACCCATAAATCTGTGTATGCAAATTTTATGCAAACCAGTGTCCTTTTCTTGGTAATGCATAAGTGGCCACACTTTCTTGACACTCCTGCCTTGGAGCATTAAGTCTATTACCTATGTTAATGAGCTCAGCCTCGCTCCACTATAATGCAGATAAATAATTTACTTGTATTAAGTATAGGTATAGTGAATCTTGAATGCTGTAGAGGTTAAATTGTTTTTCAAAGGTCGCACACACACACACGCTGGTGGTTCAAAAGGTCAGCCCAAGAAACAGAAACGTGAAACCTAGTTATTTTGAGAAACAGAAATTTGGCAAAACTCTGCCACTCTTCTGGTTGGCTCAACAATTGGGAGGGGAAGTTGGGGCTGGTATGTTAAAATTATAAGCTCAGTATACCTGAAATGCTGTGTTTGAATGCATTGTATTTTGAATGTTGCAATGGGGTGTTTGGCTTAGGCAAAAAAGGTTCCACTCTGGCAAAAGTGTCAGAGAAGGCTGGTATTTTTTCTCCATTAGAGTGAGATAAGCTACCTGATGACTCATCTCTGGAAACATGAGCTGCAGAGCTCTCACTGCAGGAAGCCGAGACATTAGAAGCCTATGTGTGCTTGGTTGGAGATGGCTAGCAGCAGCAGCAGAAGTTGAAGAAAAGTTCTACAATGATGAAGAAACTTGGAATCTCCCTCTGGGACCACAAAGAGGATAGTTTACTGAACTGCCTAAAGGAGGGAACCCCACTGCTTTTAATGTTGATTTTATTGTAACTAGTGTTTAAGACTGTTCTGCAGTAAAGCTTTGAAACTCATTCTTGTGATGGAAAGAATTCATCCAAATCAGGGATTCCACTGAACAACTTTAGCATTGCAATCAGGAGGAAAAGAGCTGAAATCAGAGGAAGGAAACCAGGGTGGAGATTTTGCAGGGGACTTTCTGTGTGTATCCACATTATTTTCATCTTCTAATTGATATTCCAGCCTCAGATGCAACCACAGTAAGCTTTTCAAATCATTCAGTAAAATATAAATTTTCTGATGCCTTGATTTTCATCCTATGTCTAGTTGCCTTACCACACCACCCAGTATTTTGAGCTGGCTGGGACACTAAGGAACTGTATAAGAGACAAGAAAGCCGTAGAACACAAAGGACTGTTTTAGTGCATCCAAGCAGGAGAATAAAGGCATTCACATGGTGGCAGTAAATTTAAGCAGCTCATTCTCTTCCCCTCACTCTTCTGCTGCAGGCTACGGCCCATGGACTCAGCTACATTAGGTTTTTTTTTTTTAAAAAAAAGTTATAAATGTGTTATAATGCTGTGACACCAGCTGTAGAACTGAAATCAGAACTGTGAAATTTTCCATTACGAGTTTTAAAATGTGGGAATGTAGAGAAAATAATTTTTGGAGGGAAATGATATACAATGAATTGAAAAAAAATTGTTTAAAATGAACTTGAAGCATTTTTGTTAGGGATTGTAGGACAAGACCTGCCAAGAAAAACAAAAAAACTTATTTATGTATGCTACAACAGAAGCAAGAGTCTTGATAGCACAAGGATGGATGGATGAGGAAATCCCAATGAAAGAACAGTGGCAAGAAAAATTGATGAGTTATGCAGAGTTGGCTAAATTGACATATAAATTGCAGGACAAGGACAACTGTGGCTTTAAGGAAAAATGAGAGCTTTTTACAAGTTATTTAAAAAGACAACAAAATGAACTGGACTCCTTGGAAGGTTTTGAATAAACATACACAAATTTATTGCTTGATAACATGTTAGATAGATAATGTAAGGATATGTACATGTGCTGAGAAACATGTGCTGAGAAATCAGAGAAAGGAGCTGAGGGAAGTCTCTGGGGGGGGAGGGGAGGGAGGGAGGGAGGGGGAAGGAAAAAATAATGTATGCGATTATATGGTTTGATAATTTGTTATGTTGAAATTGCTAATAAAAAAATAAAATAAAAATAAATAAAACATTTCCCCCCAGAGCATTTCCAGAACATGTTTTTATAGCTGTTTAGATGCAGCCTGTGTCAACACAGGGTGGCATAATAGTAATATTGCAGCTCATCTCTGCAGAGTTGGGAAGAAAAGGGAAGGGTTAAGAGGAACCTAGAAACATATCTTAGACTAAATCGATGTTGTCTACACCAACTCACAGAAGCTCTCAAGGGTTTCAGAGAAGAGACATTCTCCACTCTGCTTGGAGGTGCAAAGAGTGTGCTTTACCACTAAACCATGGTTGTCCTTAGAACAGGTGTGTGGGAAGTTTGACCTTCCAGATGTTGCTGAACCCACAGCAGCCCCAGCAAACATGGGCAGGGTTGATGGAAGTTGCAGTTCATCAACATCTGGAGGGCCAAAGGTTCCCCATAGCTTTCTGTCTTCGGGGAAGGGGAGGAAATATGAACAAGGGGCAGGGATTCCAAGTACCAACATCAGAATGTGCTGATCACATGGTAACACAGAAATGATAATAACCAACTTCTACTTTTGATGCTGTTTGGTGCATTCCACTGCCTAGCAGTGTTAAGGTTTAATAGAATGTGTTTCTCTACATTTCAATTCCTTCGCTCTACAGCATGGGTAGGCAAACTAAGCCCCAGGGGCCAGATCTGGCCCAATCGCCTTCTAAATCTGGTCCGTGGATGGTCCGGGAATCAGCATGCTTTTACATGAGTATGTGTGCTTTTATTAAAAATGCATCTCTGGGTTATTTGTGGGGCATAGAAATTCGTTCATTTTTTTTTTCAAAATATAGTCTGGCCCCCCACAAGGTCTGAGGGACAGTGGACCAGCCCCCTGCTGAAAAAGTTTGCTGACCTCTGCTACAGGATTGGTTGATGCCTGTCAGGGGCTCAGCTAAGTTGTATTTGTGTATGTGTGTGCTCCTGAATTTTGGGGTGGTATTAGTGAAAACGATCTCCCATACCCAAATTCCCAGTACCATTCTGTTTTGTCTTGAATAGGCAGATATTTGTAGGGGACTGAACCCTATCTGCTTTCTCCAACATTGGCCACCTCCCTGGTCCACCCAGGTTGGAGGCCACATGCCTGCTCCACTATGGAAGCTAGAAATCTTTTCTTTGGCTTGTCTTGGTTGAGGAGATCCTGAAGTTCTCCAGCCTTACCTGCTGCTTTCGGGATTATTGTGGACTGGACTGTAAATAAGGATTTCCTTTTTGACAAGCATCGATTTAAGAAGAAACTTGACAACCTACTTACCTTTCACTTGCAGCTGCCTCTTTGTATCAGAGTAGAGCTGGAATACAAATGCACTGAGGCACATTTTTGAGCATGATCCTTCAGCTCAAGTGTCTTTTTTAAGCTTCGTATTTTTCTCTTCATGAAGTCTAACAAGCAGATCAATAGCAGAAATTCCAAGTTTACACCTGGTGTATTGTCTACTGCAAGATAGTGTTTGTAAGTATGGTGGTGTGTTTGTGTGTTTGTGTGTTTATCTGGACAGACTATAGTCTTGTGATGGTCAGTCCAAATTGCTATAGAACTATCTCTTCCTTTTTGAAAAAACAACTGATGAAGGTTTGGACACCTAATTAATGGCAGAAGAAAATTAAATGGCCAGTTTGGTGTACTGAGGAACACTCTATCCCTGTTATGGACCACCAGTTGCATGGATGTGAAATCTGCAGCCCTCCAGATGTTTTTGGACTCTCAACTCCCATCATCCCTGAACACTAGCCGGATGTCCAACAGCTGGAGGTTTTTCAATGAGGGAAACTAGAACACCACCCTGGAAGAATTTTATGTCATCTCTGTCTTCCACAATGCTTAATAATAAATAATAATAATTTTATTATTTGTATCCTTCCCATCTGACGGGGTTGCCCCAGCCACTATGGGCAGCTTCCAACATATACAAAACATAATAAAACATTACACATTAAAACCTTTCCTATATAGGGCAGCCTTCAGATGTCTTCTAAAGGTTACATAGTTACTCATCTCCTTGACACCTGATGGGAGGGCATTCCATAGGGCAGATGCCACTACTGAGAAGGCTCTCTGTGTGGTTCCCTGAAGCTTCACTTCTCATAGACAGGGAACTGCCAGAAGACCCTTGGGGTTTGACCTCAGTGTCTGGGCTGAACAATGGGAGTGGAGACGCTCCTTCAGGTATACATCTTCTATTTTCAATTGCAGAGAGTGCAGTCTTTACTCCCCAACTTGTTTTTATCAGTCTTCTTAAATCAGCCAATCTGCCATTTTAAACTCCTAAGCTATCACTATGGGCAATGCCCCAGTTTATGTCTTCAGGGAAGAAACAAAGTAAACACATAAATTCAGCACCTTATACTTTAGCATTTTTCTAGGGTGGCTGGTCCCTCCAGACTGACAACTTGGTCTTCTCCACTTCCTTTTTCTGTAATAGCCACCTGCTACTTGACAGTCTACCTAGAGGAGCAGGCTGAATTAAAGAAGAGGATAGGGAGGGCGGAGACTATGGCCACCCATGACAAATCACAATGCAGTCTGTGAGCATGTGAAGATTGGTCCCTCGTTGGGCACTACATTCTCAGAGGCCTCTTGTTCTAGTCTCATGGTGGCACCCTGCTAACAGTGAGTGATTTATGAACATGTTGGGAGGGAGATGGTAGCCATGGCTGTTTTGCTCCTCCTGGAATTGGTGCAATTTTCTCTTCCCAACTTTTGCCTTCTCTAGTCTTTCTGAAAGTAAGTCAGAAAGAAGACCTGGGGGTGAAGAAGGCTAGAAAATGGCAGCTACAGCTGCCTATCACACCAGGAATCATCACCTGGGGCAAGGAAGCGATTCTTTGGCTTGCCTGCTTCTGTCCAAAGGCTCCCTATCACTGGCTTAGAGGTTTGCCAGTGATAGCTTGGCATTCTTTGAGCCCATTCGATTATTTTTAGGACAATGCTAGAGAGTTAAGTACCTTTTCATATTTTCTTTTTTCCAGTCTTGTGGGCAGACGTTGCCTGTATTTATAATAAGATATGCAGAATTTATAAGGGAATGGATACAATGAACTCAAAGTTAAACATCTAGGCAAGATCATTAGCATGCTTACTTGGGAGTCAAATATATTTCTGAGTACATATAAAGGAACTGAAGAGCTTAATACTGGTTGGTTCAAATTTGTAAAGAAATAGAAAAATGCAAAGAGTTTTACTTTGCATGAGTCATTTCCCAAATAATACCCCCCCCCCCCATTTTCACATCAGCTGCTGGAGCTGATTCTAGGATGCGACTTATTAGAAGGGTTAAAGGTCTTGGTTGTTGCTTTGGGCTTTTCTGAGCATCTTAATAATTCTTCAGACAGAACAGATAAGAGAACATTTATTCTGCTTCCCATCTGACAGACCGTAAGTCTAAGAATGGAGATGGTAAAGAGGTGACAGTTCATTCATGACCACATTTGCAAAGAATCCTGAGAGCATGGTTAAGTTAAGCCATGTGAAAAGCACATCAATATTTTAGATTATTTTTAGCGGTGCTTTGGTTGTACTTCACATCCATATTTCTAAAATATGTTAAACCCTTGAAAACACTGCAATAAAATAGATATAAAGCAATCTACAGAAGAGCTAGCTCAAGTATGGAGAGCAGCCTTGGAATATGAATTAAAATAGAAAAATATTAGGCTAGCCTATTCATTGCAAGCCACAAATAAAAATGATGTGATGTTTGTGCTCCCTTAAAACTAATAGATGGCAAAGAGCTGAAATAATAATGTATCAGAACTTCAGGATGATTTCTTTTTATTCCGTACTATACAAAAAGAAAAGACACAGTCTAGGATTGTACAGATCAGTCTTTTCTCATTCCTTGACAGTTTTGCATTCCCGTAGTCCCATTTTTGTGTGCATTTTTTTATTAAAAGCAAAAAAATGTTCAAATGGTTTGCATTTTGTAAACATTTTATACACATTTGTCCATCCAAATAGATGATATATGTTTTTTTAAACAAAACTAAATCGCAAAATTCATACAAGTGGATAATCGAATTGACAGTTGTGTTTTGATCTGCACCCAGTTTTTCATGTTGCTGCAACTATTTGCAATTTTTTTTAAAAAAATCCTCATGAAAATTCATCAGCATTTCTTCTAACAAACGTATTTTTGTATGTAGTTTTGACTCATATATACATTTTGCAAGCAATTTTCCCAAATAAAATGCACTGCTGTATGTTATTTCAAGAAGTGTAGAGGGATAAAATTGAGGTCTAAATGAATGTAATATATTTCTTTCTTTCTTTCTTTCTTTCTATCTATCTATCTATCTATCTATCTATCTATCTATCTATTTATGTATGTATGTATGTATGTATGTATGTATTTATAGTTATAACAAAACATATTTTCCAAAACATATCCTTATTCCCCCCCCATTTTTCCTCCCTCCCCCCCCACAGAACCCATCCTCCCACCCCACCCCCCGACTTCCCTCATTTCCAGTCTTTGGTTTCTCCAATAACGCTATTTTCTGCATGTTACAGAGTTGTATTGATCTTCAAACTGTTTAGCTAATTATTCTCAGTAAAAAAAATTGTGAATGTTTATTCAAAACCTGCCAAGGAGTCCAGTTCGCTTTGTTGCATCTTCAAATAGTTTGTGAAAGGTTCCCATTCATCCCTAAAGTCACAGTTATCTTTGTCCCGTAACTTATATGTCAATTTTGCCAGTTCTGCATAGTCCATCAATTTTTCTTTCCACGATTCTTTAGTTGGGGTTTCTTCAGTCTTCCATCCTTGTGCTACCAGAACTCTCGCAGTCGTTGTCGCGTACATGTAGATGTTTTTCAACTTTTTGGGCAGGTCTTTCCCTACAATCCCCAACAAAAATGCCTTAGGTAATATATTTCTATCACATAGCTATATAGAAATTTAGAAACTTTTTGGAGAAAAGGGATCTATGCCTGATAGCCATTAGACTGTACTGAATTGTGCTTTTACAACATTAAAATACAAATGCAATGTGAAATAGTGCATAAAGTTGTTCTAGAATACCTGGCTGTATACCTATGTAATAGAAAGATATTATGTTCATTTAGACCTTGACTTTATTCATTTTTTTTGTTTGTTTTCACTTATGCCTGCATTTTTGTACACATTACTTGTCTGGATAATGGCATTGCAAAATTCGGAGACGTGCACATTTCTGAAGGGTGGCTGTGTTTCAGTTTACGTATCAAGGTTTGCCTTGAAATGTGAACTGAATCAATTTGGCCCACCACCCCTAGTCTAGGGGAACTGAAACTGGAACAATGGAGGTGCTATGAAGCTGTCAAGTGCACTCTATGGGATGCATTTTTGTTGGTGGTATTTGGCTCATGATAAGTGGTAAAAGGAATGAAGGGTCTTTTCTCATTCCTTCCCAAACAAATATATGCCCCTAGTGATTCCTTTCTAATCCTGACAACAAAATTTTAACACGTAACCTGCAGTGCCATGCAATGCCCTTATACCTGGCAGCAAGTCCCCTAAGTACATCAGATTTCAGTCTAAAACGACAGGACAGTTTCATAAAATGCCCTCTGCTTATCTAACTTCTTTAAATAAATGGTTTGTTTTGTTCCCTGCCAGATCTGCCACCTGAGTGTCAAGGATTTGTATATATTTATAAATCACATATTTGGAACTGAACGGGCAGTACTGTTTAACATCAAAGAACCAGCAAATTATTACCACTTGTTATGGGAAACCGATTTGTCCAAACTTGAAGCATTCCCATGATTCAAGGCTTCGGAGAGAATAAAAATAGCCGTTAATTCCTAATTGCAAGAGGATAAGCTTCTATGTAGTAAGGGAGCATCTTCAGGGAATGGAACAGAGAGATACCAGAAGATAGATGGTGCAGCTCAAATAGCGAAAACAAATGGGCTTGAAGGACAGGTGTGTTTACTTTGAGCCGATTGATGCCTCCAGGTTTATAAATGGAACTGGCTACCTGAAGGATCGGGATTGGGCTGGGTGGTATTCATCATATAGAAGCTGATTGTACAAGCTGGCTAAAGACAAAATACCAAGCTGTCATCATGTGCTGGCCTAATTGCAAGCCACATGTGAGTTGCACCATCCTTATTTTTCCATGGGGCTTCATTTAGCATATGAAAGATGTCTGGTAATGCTAAAATAATTTCTCAGTGCCCAGCTGAGCTCCACTTCTTCAACAATGCATCGCACTGTAGCGCAATGCCCAGTTCCCAGGCCATAAAAGGCCTTCTATTGAAGGAGCACAGCACTGTTAAATTAATTGTTCAGTGCTATAGCCTGCAAGATTCAACCTGGATCCAAGCATAGTCTCTTGGGTCTCATTACGTGGGATATAAAGAAATCGCTTATTGCTTGATGGAGAAGACAAAGCTCAACTTGTGCTGTCTAAATCATAATGGCTTGAAAGATAATAATAATAATAATAATAATAATAATAATAATAATAATGGAAACTGCAAGTCGCTTGAGGTGCAAGCCCTCCTCTTTCAGCTCTAAATGTAATTTTAACAAGACAAACAGCACTGATGCATGTACTTATATACTGACAATGAGTTGCTTTGCTATTTGTCAGTAATGAGTAATTACTCTGGCAAGCGCACAGTTGCTTGACAGGAGCAATATCAGAACGTATCAATTAAAGAAAATAATGAACCCGACACGAAGAAATCCTTTGAAAGTAAGCCCAGTCTGCTCCACTGATTTAAGTGAGAGCATAGGGAGAGGTAGAAAGTGAGGGAGTGTTGCTGTTATTGATGGCTATGGGTCAAGGTGCTTTTTCACAAACAGAATAGAATAGGAATGCTCTGTGTTGCTCTCCCACATCTGATACAGTAAGAAAGCATAAAGATGTCCATAATTCATCGTATTTAAGACAACCAATTTCCTGTGCTCTTAAATTCTATATTCTGCCTTCACTAGTCAAGGCAGTAAGAATCTGTTTACCATTTGCACTTAGATAGGGTGCGGGTGGCCCTGTGGTCTAAAAAGAAGGTTGACAGTTCGAATCCCTGCAATGGGGTGAGCTCCCATTGCTCAGTCCCAGCTCCTAGCAGTTCGAAAGCACGCCAAGAATGCAAGTAGATAAATAGGTACTGCTCTGGCAGGAAGGTAAACGGTGTTTCCGTGCTCTGCTCTGGTTTCACCAGAAGCGACTTAGTCATGCTGGCCACAGGTAAAGTGAGATGAGCACCACAACCCTAGAGTCGTCTGCGACTGGACTTAACTGTCAGGGGTCCTTTACCTTTACCTTTAGGGCTGGAGGAGAAATTCAATCCTGCTTGCATTTGAACAAGAAACCACCTAATTTGCACTTCTCAAACCAATAAGCAAAACAAAACACAATGAGCCTTCCGAATTTGCCTTTCTCCCAGTTCTGCAATCCAGTTCTCCAAACAATACCATGTACCAAAATGCATATATTTGGGGGGAATTGTGCATACCAATTGATATATTAGTAAAAATAACATGCATGATCTGCAACAGAGCTCAATTCCCCTTACGAGAAGCAAAGCATTGACTTGCTGTGACCAAAATAAATGATGTTAAATAATGAGAACGTGGTATCAAATGGTGTTAAAAGGCCTGGGAGAATTGAAGGGAACTCTTTGTCCTGCACTGAAAAAACACTAAAGTAGGTGCTGAGCCAGGTAAGTCCTTCTTGGGAGAACATTCTAGCAAGCGGGGGCACTACTGAAGATGCACTTTTTCTTGTAGCCATACTTCACTATGTAGGGACACTCAGAGGAGAGACTCTGTAGATGATCTCCAAATGGTGTTGGACTCCACCTCTCATCAGCCCTAGCTAGCATAGCCAATGGCCAGGAATGATGGGTGTTGCAGTCCAATAACATCTGGAGGGCCACAGGTTTCTCATCCCTGATCTAAAGGCACAGATAGGTGCATATGTAAAGAGGCACATAACAGCATTCAATGCGGCATGAGAAAGCATTTCCAAAAAACTTGATACCTTGCCTAATCTAACTTATTCCCATCACCTCGACCCACAAAACAACTGCACTCTAATAGGAACTGGGCTTTCAGCCCATCAAAAGTCATTTTACTCCCCACTGTTGCCTTTGATCAGAGACTGCAGGTTTGCCAGGTTACGGGGAACCAGGCAGAGGGCCTTCTTGGTAGTGGCACCCGCCCTGTGGAACGCCCTCCCACCAGATGTCAAAGATAAAAACAACTACCAGATTTGTAGAAGACATCTGAAGGCAGCCCTGTTTAGGGAAGCTTTTAATGTTTGATGCATTAATATTTTGTTGGAAGCCGCCCAGAGTGGCTGCGGAAGCCCAGCCAGATGGGTGGGGTATAAATAATAAACTATTATTATTATATTATTATTGTTAGCCATCATTTGCTGAAATTAAGCAAGATTACATTTCTCAAGCTAGCGCATTCACAAGGGTGGTTGTCCTGGATCAGATAATTTATACCTGGCCTCTTGAGCCTTGTGATTCATGAGGCAACTAGCAAAAATAAAATATAAAATCACAACACAACCTTAGACACCTCAACAAATAAAACAATCAGCAACACAAAACAAATATCACAACAGTGTCATGCCATGGACGGCAGGAGTCACCCTTTAGGGTCAGTGTGGGAGGATTATTATTTTTCTCTAGCTATGCTCCTAAGAATGCAATTCAAGCTTCTGTGTTGATCTGCTAAATAGTAAGGTGATTTTGTATGCCTGATACGTCATATGACTTATTGCAACTGCTTCCAACAGGCTAAAATGTTGCTGTCACTGCAGATCTTAGTCTCGTACAATTATTTATCCCTTACAGCCAAAAGCTGTGTGGAACAAGAGGTGTAGCTCTGACCTTTTGTACAGCAGGCTACATTTGACTTGCACAGAAGCTGAGGTTTCTACATACTAGGGTTGCCCAGTGCTTTTTTTCTGGGGGAATGAAGGGGTACGCATACTCCTAAACATTTTGTGGATCTAAGTTTGGCCTCATTGAGGGGCAGTATTTCAATATGAGTAGAAAATGAGAGTACACCCAAACATTTTTTTTAAGAAAAAAAGCAATGGGATTGCCCATACGTCTAGAATTTCTCAGAAATAGCCGTCAGAAATTCAGCCGTCGGAAACAGTGTCTGGGCTGAAATTGGTGAAATGTATAGGGAAATCCAGACGTATGGCAACTCACCCATTCCGGAACTGAAGAATTTGGTGAATTTTCTTAAAAGTAGCTCAGAAACTTGATTTTCATGTCCAGATTTCCACTTTTTAAAATATGGCAAACCTACTACACAGAGAGTTCTCTACATTCGACCAAGGGAAGCAGTTATTGTGGTAATTAGATTTTAGTTCCCAATTGCATAGTAAAAACTATGCAAATTGAAAGTTTAGAAAACATATAATTTTTACTCAGTGTATTTGCAGTTGCAGATATTACACACACACACACACACACACACACACACACACACACACAATGCAGGTGGAAGTTTCTTTCAGTTCCTAAAACATCTTACATAGATTTAACTGTTACAGACTAACAAACATTTATAGACTGACTGATACAGGCATATCTCAGAAGTCAAAAGGAATCCGTTCTGGAAGTCCGTTCGTCTGCTGAAAAGTTCAGAAACCAAGGTGTGGCTTCCAATTGGTTCCTGATTCTGCAGGCACACCAGAAACAATAGTGGAAGCCGCACCGGATGTTTGGCTTCCCCCAAAACGTTCAGAAACTGGAACACTCCCTACCAGTTTTCGATCATTCAGGAGCTGGAACGTCCGACTCCCAAGGAGTTCAGGAGCCAAGGTATGACTGCACTCCGATTCTTGAGGCAGACTGCAGTACAACAGAACAACACGCCGGCTGCTCTAACTGTTAAGATTTGCAAGACTGTTAATAACTGAACCAAATGAAGGAACTGCCACAGAGCATATGGCATCACAGGGCTCTACAGCCCTTTCAAACATTAACATTTTACATATGCATTTTGGATGCTAACATCCCACAGTTATCAGGGTTCAAAGACACATTTCAGCCAGGGAAAAGGATTTGACAAGGGTGCAGGGCAGGACTAGTGAGCAGTGTGGCCTGGTGAGAGATCCTCAGGACCAATGAGAGGACTGGGGCATTGAGATCCTGGACCTGATACTATATTCCTTACCTTCTCGCTTGCAGTGTAGTATTTTGGCATGAGGCAGGTGTGAGATTGTATTCCCAAATATAACTTCCAGGCAAGTGAGCAAATATAAAATAAAAAAGAAATGAGGGAGGACACTAACATGGGCTTCAAGATATGAAATCTGATCTACTTTATTTTTCTCTCCCTATTGTGTGATTTAAGAAAATACATGTTTGTATTAGTTCAGCACTGATGTTTACAGATGATGGCATCCGAGTATTTGATGGTTTGGAATTGTTCTTCTCCTGTAAATCTATGACCAAAAAAGAAATGGAAAAAGAATTTGAATCCTCTGGTGATTGGGGAGTAGGAAGAGGTTAAAATGGTGTCATAAAAAAACATAGGTTCAGAAAGTGTTTTCTTAAAGAGGGTAAATAGCACTACCATTTTCTTTTTCAGACGTAGGGATGTGAAACAACTTCTATTATTTTCTGTCAATATTTACACCTAAATAGTGTAGAATGAGATGTAATTCAACTCCAGTTATTTGTTTAAATTGAAATTACAAGTTCAACTGAAGAAGCACTACAATGGGTTTGAAAAAGGTCTCATCACCATTTTTAAATCCTTTTAATTTTTACTTAAAATTTAGTATGTGTCTGCAGTAGTTCATGTATCAAAATAACAGCATGACAGTGGACAATACCAACACATACACACACACACACACACACACACACACACACACACACACCCCAACCCCCCAAAAAGAAAGCCAATGCTTAGAATGCCCAGTGACTTTCCATTATGTAAGTGTTTCATTGTTGAATTTTGAATATACTAAAGAGGTTATTTGCTAGCTAGGCTTCAAGTTCAAAGAAACACTGAACAATCTTGAATTGTCATATAGCAAATGCAGAAATCATACATGAAATGAAGTAAGTTTACTGTGTACTAAAGCAATACTGTTTGTCAGCATTTTCTCATAACTTTGTTGAAACAAACAACAAACCAGTTTAACTTACCCACGTCACTCTAGATATAAGTTAGCCTAGCTACCAGTATATGGCTGCACTCGAATCCCAAGCACCCAAAATGTTCATTGCATACCATATTGTTTCATAAGTGGCTGCGGTTAACAATTTTGCAAGCTATCATTCAATTGCATGTTACAATTGATTCCAGTGTAGGTGGTCTGATACACTTTAAGGACAAACCCACAACAGATCAACCATGTTGAACAGGCAAAGGAGGCAATGACCACAGTAGACTGATGAATTAGCAGCATCAAAATATACTGAGCTCTTTGAATCAAGATGAGTAATAATTGGCCCAATGTAGTAGGATGTTGATCTGCATACAGGAACGAGTGCAGTTCATGAAATGTGATGGGATATTTTATTTGTATATTAAAGCATATTAAACTTTATAGGTCTACAACCATTGAATAAAGTGGGCGTGCATCACTCTCCCACAAACGTTAAAAAAAAATTCCACAAACTGCATCCTTGGAACATCCCAGTTCACCATTCCTTTGCCTTCCTTGCAAATCTCCCTGTAATGTCATGTCCAATGAGTGAATGAATGCAGAGGAAGGATTGCTTTAGCTTGCCGGCTCAACTGTTGGTGAGTTAGGCAACTAATCTGCTGTTTTTAACTGTGAAAATGTTGGTAGGAATCTTTGGGTATAGTTGCCTGGGAGTTAAATGACAAGCTCAGCACCCACGTTAACTGTGCCTATGTGAATGAACATAATGGTGCCAGATTTTCATGATCAGATTTGTAAAGACCATGGAAGAACAGCGTTCCTTCTTGTAATTGTACCACTGTTCCTATTAATTTACCTTTCTGAACTTATTGAAATGTCTTGACAGCAAGTATCCACTCAGGTCTGCTTTGCAGTTAACATGAACATGCAATTATTTTTTTAAAAAATATGTCACAAATTAAGGTTTCATCTGCAATATAATAGTAGGCTTGTGCAGTTTGCTTCCTCTCACTCCAGTAACAGTCTACTTAATCATAAGTGTTGCCAGTAAGAACCTAAGAAGGGCTCTGCTGGATCAGGTCAGAGGTCCATCTAATTCTTCACCTTGTTCTCACAACGACCGTTCAGGAGCCCAAGGGAAGCCTGCAAGGGAAAGATCTCAGTGCAACAGCTCTCTCCTGTCCTGAGGTTCCCAGCAACTACAATTCAGAAGCATACTGATTCCAGTGTAGGTGGTCTGATACACTTTAAGGACAAACCCACAACATACAGTGGAGGTAAAACATAGTGATCAGGTTTAGTAGCCATTGATTAGTTTTTAACTGCTGCTGATTTTAAATTGGGGATGGAGCTATTAGAAAATACTCAGTTGTTTTATGCTCTTTTAATCTGGAGAGCTGTGCCTTGAAAGGTAAGCTAAACATTCTACTGGATTCTTAGCCACCTGCCATTTCTGTTGCTTCCCTCCACTCCCAACATTTGTTCAAATTTGTCAGCCAGAATCATCAGTAAAATATTGCTAAAAAGGTGATAAACTGAGGTGAACTGGTGGTGTTCACCTTGTTCTAACAGGGGGCCAGGATTTTGGCTTTTAAATTATTTCCTGGATGGTTTTCATATCTATTTTTCCCCTTTGAGCACATCAAGTTATTTTGGAACTGCTACATCTAAATAAATCTGACAGGATATTGATTGCACTGCCTTACTAGTCATTTTATAACTGAGATGTGTAGCATTTATGTGGGATGAAAGCCGCCAAGCTGGTGAATGCCAAACACCAGTTAATGTCTTTGGTGTTGAGCAATCCAATTAACATTCTCTTCTATGGGCACAATTTATGTTACAGCTCTAATAGAATTGCAAGTGGGAGACACTTGCAACATAAAAAGTGGCTCTGTTGCCTTTTACTCATTAATGGAAACTCTCTTATTAAGAGGGTAAAAGGACATCCATAATTAAAAGTTGAGGTCTTTGGGGAGAGGGTTGGCCTAATTCACAATTTTATTTTTGCACAGATAGTTTACTCTAAATAACTCCTTCCTTTCACATTACAATATGCATGCTGAGGCCAAAGTAGAAAATGTGGTGAATTTCTTTTGCACAAACCTATTACTATTGTGGTGGAAACAGCACAGAAAAAGCAAAAAAATAAAATTAAAAAGCTAGTTTTCACATTGAAGGTGAAATTATTCTTAGCAATGTCTCCTCATCCTGAGCAATGGCAAAGCTAGTCATAGTGTACTTTAAATAAGAAGCAGTGATAAGCAGTAGACCTGGTCTTGCATGTGCAAAGCTTTCAGTCAGTGACTTGAAGAAGGACCAACAGATACCAATAACCAGGTCTCTGTACCTTTAAAGAAAAAAGCAAGGCTCTAAACCTAACATGGACATTTTTTTTTAATTCCAACTTTGTAAAAGATTCTCCTAAACTTGGGGTGCCAGTGTTCAGCAAGGCATGATTTCAACAAGCAGGGATAAGATGATGTTCTGTACAGTCGTCATGTGACAGTGAGTTAGCTGTAGACTTCATTATGTTTCTTACAATTGTGGCTCTAGTGTGTTTACACCAGTGTGAGACATTTTGAGAGTCCTGCTCTGGAATGAGAGCCATAGCTGGTTCTCTAACACAATCAACTTCAAATCGGGACTGTGATTCCTCTTCCACCTCTTATGGTCTCCAGGCTCAAAACGATGCCATTGAGGATCATGGGAAAATCCAATTCCCAGGGGCTAAGAAAGAAGTAGTGGAAACTTATGACTCAAAGAGGAGGCATTTCTCAAGAAGTGCAAGGCCTTAGTCATGCCATTACAAGATCAAACTGCACCACAATCAGCTTGAGCTGACTAGATGCACACAGTATGTTCCACTTGTATTGCAGAGGACGTGTGTTCGAAACATCATCAAAATGGTGAGGTGATTGAATAGATAATTGAAGGATGCTTGCCTTTGAATAATGGATAATTGAAGGATGCTTAGCTTTGAATAAAGCCCATTATCTGTCAAGGTATAATCAAATTGCCAATCAATTCCTACATGCACCACTGGGAATTGAATGCGGACTTTTGTATGAAAGGGTTATTTTCTCATTTCTTTAGCAGTTTGTTTAAAGATTTAGAGATTTTTTTTTAAAAAAAATAGATTAGGATTGTACAAATAAGGCAGATGTGAATAATATTTCTTTTTTAAAGAAACATTTCAGAGAGGAAATGAGTTTCTTGGGAAATAAAATGCAAATGACATTTTAGACTTATTCCTGATATTTAAAAAGCAAAGAATATCTGAACAGATGAGCATCACTTGAAAAGCCCATGAGCCTGATCTGGACAAAGGTATTGTAACAATTTTCAGAGATTAATGCTAGGGAAGGAAAGGTTGAGTCTTTGTATGCTATAAACCAGGCATAGGCAAACTTCGGCCCTCCAGATGTTTTGGGACTACAATTCCCATCATCCCTGACCACTGGTCCTGTTCACTAGGGATGATGGGAATTGTAGTCCTAAACATCTGAAGGGCCGGAGTTTGCCTATGCCTGCTATAGGCCTACACTGATTCTGCAGCACTCTAACGGGCCAAAGAATCCTGTTTGGTACAGTGCTGGGAATTCATTGTTAGAAAGCCAGTCTCATCATTTAGAAAATGCAGTGGGGCAGGGCTGGCACATTGTGAACCACCCTGAGTTTTTGTGATTAAGGGTGGTATATAAATCTAATAAATAATAATAATAAATAGCATCAGCACCTGGCAACCTTAAGAAGCACCAGGAGCGCAACAGGACCCATTACTGATGGCGACCTAGGCCCTTCTCTTTGTCTCCCCCACCCTGCAGTGCCAGATCAAGAGATCTAGCCACTGTTCCTATTTCCCATAATGCATTAGTGTCTCCTTGCAACACTGTGGGAGATTAAAGGGGTAGCTACATTTAGCTGACTGGTGTTGTTTTAAGTGCTGTCCTTGCTGTTAGGAAAGGCCACTAGGGTTCACTGCCATAGGAGAGTGCAGTGTGAGTGTAGTTTGTCTGGGCACCACTGAACCCAGAATTTTGTATGTGTGCACATTCATGATTCTACCCAGTAGCAGGCATCTGAATCTTCATGTGAAGCTTTCTTCTTTCCCCTCACCTGAAATGGTGCTCCCATTGGATTCTGCAGGGCCTCCCCAGAAGCAGAAGGCGGCTTTATTCAGCCCTCAGCAAATGCCATATTCCGTACAGAATCACTGGGATTCTACAGGAACCCAGAAGCAGAACTGGCCCAAGACACTTTGCTGCCTGAGTCAGAAGACAAGATGGTGTCCCCTTTCAATGTTCAGAAAGTGACTGGGCAGGGAGCTGACTCAAACATCACCACCGGCAGCAGGTTAACAGAATCTCCCAACACACCTGAGAACTGCTGACTATTTAGGGAGAACAGCCATGCTTATGCTGCCATTAAACTACTGCAACCTGAGGCAGTTGCCTCCCTCTGCCCAGCAAGCATGTTAGCCCAGAAGGGGCAAACTGGAAACATGCAAAGGAAAACATTCCTAGCAGCCTGTGCACATTACCCATGAATTTGTCCTGACTTGGGAGTAAAGGTAAAAGGTAAAGCACCCTGGATGGTTAAGTCCAGTCAAAGGCGACTATGGGGTTGAGGCACTCACCTCGCTTTTCAGGCTGAGGGGGCTGGCGTTTGTCCACAGACGGCTTTCCGGGTCATGTGGCCAGCATGACTAAACCACTACTGGAACACAGAGGACTGTGATGAGTGCCAGAACACACTGAAACGCCATTTACTTCCCTGTTGGAGCGGTACCTATTTATCTACTTAAACTGGTATGCTTTTGAACTGCTAGGTTGGCAGAAGCTGGGGCGGTGCAATGGGAGCTCACCCCATTGTGCGGATTCAAACTGCCAACCTTCTCACAAGCCCAATAGGGTCAGTGGTTTAGACTACAGCGTGACCTGTGTCCCTGGGATCTGGGAGTAAGCTGCACTGAATGCAACAAAACTTGTTAGAAATCATGCCTAGGTCTGCAGTATAAACTGGTTCAAGTCTGCAATGTAGGTACGTAGGTGCTTCCTATGATCATTCAACATCCCTGACTTTTGTCAGATTTTGCAACAGTGCCAAACAGCATTTTACTTGACAGTGCCCGTGGTCAGACATAGCAAAAATGAGATGCTCCTTGTGAAAGGGAATTGGGTTCCTTCAACTCTGGTACTGGGGCCAAGATTACAATGTGTTTTAGACTGAACATACAGTTGTTGTTTTTTTTAAATGCATCACTCTGTGTGTGTGTGTGTGTGTGTGTGTGTGTGTGTGGAGGACTAACGGGGTCAGAAGAAATGTGGAGGGGAATGTCTTAAAACAACAACAACAATTCTCTGGTGAGGTGCATAGAAATATTGAAACAAAATAAACTCACAAAATCAAGAAATACAGCATGAAAGCAACACTAAAGCCAAATTATCCCCCTGCTGGTTTTATAATGCTTTTAAGGGAACTGTTATGCCTATGTTCTTTTTAGATGGATTTTGGCTTTTTGTATTATTTATAATTGATTTTACTGTTTTTATTGTGTTTGTTGTTTACATTTGGTTTTGTTATTGTATTCTTATTGGGTTTGTAAACCACCCAGAGAGCTTTGCTGTATGGGGGGTGCATACATTGAATAAACAAACTAAAGCAGTTATAAAATAGATCTTGAAAAACAAAACAAAAACCCAACGCATACCAGGCAGCAAAAAGGCAAGTTTTAAAACTGCATAAAATGATATCAAGAACATAAGAAGAGCCCCTTCAAGTGCTCTGCTCTCACAGTGGCCATCCAGAAGCCCCACAGGCAGCCCATAAACTGGACCTGCTTGATTTGCACTCTCCCCATGTGATTTGCACTCATATCCTGCTTGTAGGCTCCCCATGGGCATTTGGTTGGCCACTGTGAGAACAAAATGGCCACCAGGCAATGGCTTTTCCTATCTGCCTTGTTGTTTTGTTTTGTTTTACATGATAAAAAAGTTATAAGTTGTGTGTCCTCATTTCTCAATTTGATCCTTTTACATGGTTTTGCATATTTTGTGGTACAGTGGTACCTCGGGTTAAGTACTTAATTTGTTTTGGAGGACCGTTCTTAACCTGAAACTGTTCTTAACCTGAGGCACCACTTTAGCTAATGGGACCTCCCGCTGCTGCCGCACCACCGCCGCACGATTTCTGTTCTCATCCTGAAGCAAAGTTCTTAACCCGAGGTACTATTTCTGGGCTAGTGGAGTCTGTAACCTAAAGCGTCTGTAACCTGAAGCTTATGTAACCCGAGGTACCACTGTACTTTGTGCATTTTGACTTGCCATTGTTTATACTGATTACAGTTCATTGTAATTGCTAAGTGCAAACCTTTTAATTATTATTTGCTGATATTTATTTTTGCTGTCAGCCCTGAGTGCTCACTGGAAGGACAGATCGTGAAGCCTCCCCATGAGAAGAGAAGACTCCCCGGAAAAGGCCCTGATGTTGGGAAAGATTGAGGGCACAAGGAAAAGGTGATGACAGAGGACGAGATGGCTGGATAGTGTTCTCGAAACTACCAGCATGAGTTTGACCAAACTGCAGGAGGCAGTGGAAGACAGGAATGCCTGGCGTCACAAAGAGTCGGGCACGACTAAATGACTAAACAACAACATTTTTGCTGTTTGCCATTATATTCTAATGGATTATTGAATATTGCTTTATTCAAGATAAGTTGTTTATTTTAAAGTTATGGTTTTTTATTGTGACTTCTTTGTATTGGATCAGATTGTTATTAAGTGTGTGATCTTTGCTGTTAATCTTGTTGTTTCTTCAGCTTCTAAACCGCCTTGTGTTTGGTCAGTGTTATTTTTCTAGAAAAAGAGGTGCTGGAACTCATCAGGAACACCTCCTTTATTCTCTCATGATGGAAATGGAGTCTACCTGAGGGGTGCCAGAAGTGAGTTCCGGCAGAAAAAAATCCTTGTGTTTAGTAATATAGAAAGTCAGTAAACAAATTACAAGTGAAATGAAATAAAGTGAAATGAAAATGGTGGATTGGATGCGCCTTTGGTGTGATCCATCAGGGCTTTTATTATTATTCCAAGCTACTGGTTTTCAGAGGCATACCACCTCCAACAGTGAAGGACATAGACACCACATCTAGCAGCCACTGATAGCTTTATCCTTTGTGAACATTGCCCTTCATTACATCTTTCCAAGTTGGTGGCCATAACTACATCTTGTAGTTGGGTGCTGGGTGAAGTGGCGTTTCTTATTGTCTGTTCAGAATTTTCCAACGTTCAGCTCCATTAGATGATCACAGGTTCTATTATTATGAAAAAAACTTCTCTCACCCCACAATGCATGGTTTTATACACAAGTATCATGCCTCCCCGTACTTGCCTTTTTTAAAAAAAAAAAAGTAAAAAGGCCCGAATGTTGTGTGTAACCTTTCTTTATAGCATTGTTGCTACAGCACCTTGATTATTCTTTTTGCCCTTTTCTGCATTTTTCCAGCTCTACAATTTTGAGGTCGAGTGGTACATTAAAACATTTTTTCTAGTTCATTTTTATCAAGAGCTTTCAACATTAGATACAGCAAAAACCAAACTAATTTAAAGGGAGAGAGAAGAAACAAACCAAGAAAAATAAAAATAAAAAGAGACACACACACAGGGAAAGAGAAAGAGAGAGAGAAAGAAAGAAAGAAATGCATTCCTGTGTGTATCTTCATTTATCCCAAATATAAATCTGTGTGAGAGGTACATTAAAACAAAGCAGCTTCAACTCTTTCCTTCCCTGCTGCAATCCTACATTTACTCTCATCTGAAGCTTTTATTTGCTTTGTGGGGGGCTGGCCCATTTACATGTAAGTTTTCCCTGGTTTTGTCTGAATCATAAAAAGAGGAAAGTTTATATCTTCCTCTGTTAAGGCAAAGCATAAAAACACAGTCTCGGATTGCATGGTGACCCTAGCGATGAAAACTCTTGCTGAATCAAAAGCAGCTGATCTAGTAATAATATAAAATGATCTCGTTTTAATATTTGACAAAAAGAAAGATTTCACCCATTATGACCTAATGGCAAATACGTAACTCTGGGTAGCCACTGGAGAATATCTGACTTGACTGAATTGTATGCTGACTTCAGAGAAACCCGGATCATGACTTCTAACTCTCTGAGATGTCTTGCAGGTCTGCCTAAGTCAATGATGTGTATCCTTGATGGTTTCTTTGAAAATATGGTATAGGCAATTTCTCAAGCCCTAATGAAACATTTGATCACATCCTAAACAGTAATAGATGGCCAGCATGATTAATCTCCTCCAATCTCACTATTATATTAAAAAATAAAAGAAACATCAAATGTCCTGCTCTTGGAATAGGAACATTCAATCTCTATCTAGTCAGCAATTCCTCTTCTTTCCCCCTAAAATTACAAGGTGGTGATTGGAAAATGGCCCAAAAAGTCTTTTTTCCAATTAATGCCCTTTCTTCTATCTCACATTTGCTTGAATAGTATATATCCATCAGATTATGTGTGCACCAAGTAAATTACATAATCCCCACCTACAATAGGGAATGCAGTCCTGAGACGGGTGGGAGAACCTGTTGCCTTAAAGTGTTTTGTGGAGGTTTTAGAACTGTTATCGAGCACCGCATTTAAGATCAAATTAAAGCCAGAGGCAATTATGATGCAGTTATTCGCTTTCTCCACAGACTCTGAAAGGCAATGGGTATCCATTTTGTTCAATGTCGAAGTCCAAAAAGTGACTGCATAACTTTTCTCGATTGCTCTCCTGTCAAATGTACCGAGAAATGAAGCAGCTTCTTAGCCGTGTGGGATTTCCAAGTTCCTATACTATTATCGCCGCGCTACCTGGGAGCAATCAAGTTGCCTAGGCAATTATACTTTTTGATGCATTAGGCTTGGGTGGCGGAGTCGTTTTGTAGGGGAGGTAAGTAGCGTAGTGAGCTGCGGCACTGAAGTCCTCTTGCCTTTCTGTGTATCAGAGAAGAGCGTACGTGCTGTGTGGATGTGTTTGCTTAGGAATAAATTAGCATATTGAAAACCCCTCCGTGATCCAGATGGCAGCCGACCCTTCACTCTGCATGGAAAGGAGATGTGGGGGAAATAATATCGGGAAGTGGAGGAAAAAAGGCTGGTAACCTCCGCCAAAGTGACAAAAGCTTAATATAAAATATGAGAGCCATATATCATGGGGTTGACAGGAAAGAGAATGGTACAGAGGGAAGAGAATACAATCTGATATCCAGGAGAGAGGTCAGGCAAAGACATCAGAAGTGATGGAATCTGAAGGATATACTCTGACACCTCTCTGTCCCCTAATACAATGAGTATATTAAAAGACGAAAGCCCCCTAGTGAAACCTAAATGGAGCCAGATGGGGGGATGGAAGATGAAACACCTGTGGCTCCTGACATCAGATAGGTTGAAGAATAGAGATGCGGGGGGGGGGGGGTGAGGCAAGCATGGAGAGAAAGGAGAGATGTACGGAGGGTGAAATAGAATTATGCTGTGGATGCCACAGGCACACCAGGGGCAGTGTAAACTGAAAACAAAGCATTGTCAATTCCATGAACGGGTGAAAAACACAGTTCAGTTCACATTAAAAGGCGAAGCTGCCTAATGTGCGTTTTCGAAAGCAATGCACAACTCAGAATGCAGACGTTATTCAAGATTCACACTTCTCTGAATTTTGCAGTGCAGTTCTCCAGACCCGTAGTGTGTTTTTTTTTTTTAAAAAGCATATAGTCGGGTAATGCATTTGTTACTGAACATAATATACAAAAACACACCACATTAGGGGAAATGGTTTTGAAAAGATGCATGTTATGCAAAAGTTAATGCCTCTGTTAGCAGAATTCCCCACTAAAATGCTGGTGGATATTTGTAAGGACTTGTTTTTGTGTGTGTGTTTTTTTAATCAGATGATTTGGAAATTTGGAGAGCTCAACTTGAGATTGGAAAAATGAGAAACTGGGTGAAATCAAAATAGAGAGAACCACACATCTCTAGGTAATGCCCATTGTAATTATTATGAAAGGAGAGGCGGTAGTCAAGGATCATTAGATGACAAGCCTGCAGATAAAGCTCTGTATTTTGTGTAAAAAAATTTTTAATGTACTGTGCCTGCTTGATACATAATTGTTTTCAAAAAGTATAGGGTTGTATCCCACTACGTTTGAGTAGACTGATTGAATTCAGTGCACGTAACTAACTGAAGCCTATTGATCTCAATGTGTCTACGCATTGGATACAACCTATTATAGTTCTAAAGCAAGCAAATGGTGCTTTTATTTATTTATTTAGAACACTTACCAGTATATCCTGCTTTGTACAGTCCCAAGAGGCTATCGAAGCAGCATACAACATGTGAATCACATTCATTTTTGGTTATCAGGAACAGAAATACTGGCAGTGACCATTTTGCATGTGTCCAATTGATGCACGATCGATGACGCACACATCTTTCTGAACCCAGAAGAGGGCAGAACGGGGGAGTGGAATGGGGTGGGGCTGGGTAAAATGGGATGTAATCTTGCCTTGCTCACGAGAATTTACAGAATACATGTTACTTCTCCAAATCAATGTAAATGTTGGAAATGAATACCCATGTAACACTTTCCTTGTACAGTATCTTTGATTCTCCATTTGAATATATTTTTTAAATGTGAAAGGTGCCTAACCCTTTACATATGTTCAAAATGTTCCTATGGAACATACTTTTTAGGAAAAGGGGGTTCTAATCAGACATGCTGGAATCTTACCTCCAACCATTTGAGACCCTGTGTACTTTGCGAGATTTCATGTGATTTCAGGCAAAATCTTCCTCCAAATGGCCACGATCATGCCCAAAATTGGTGGCCATTGGCAGAGGCAGCAGGGCAGGCAGGCACCCACAGATCTGTAAAACATGGGTGTTGTTTATTTTTCAAAAATCCAACTCTTCTTCCTGATTTGGATTTTCTAAATTTGTGTCCCATGTGAGGTTTGATGAAACTACTCTCCCCCACAAAAAGCTTTAACTTCCCTACTGTTCCCCCAGGTGTTTTTTTTCTTGGGGGGGAGAATTACTTTCCTCAATCCATTTATATCTACTGGTTAAATGTTAAAATGCACATGATTTCCTAAAAGGCACACCTGCTAAGAAATAACACTATCAAAGATTGGACGAGCAATTTGCTCTAGCCAAAACTGGAAAACAAAATTGGAGCTCTCGGTGTTTCTATTACCTCTGTGGATGACCTAGAATTCTGTTCAGCTTTGTCTTCTTAGCTTGTCTGGTAGATGATTTGAATGTCATGTCTGTCTAGTCTTGGCATAAATATCATCCTTCACCTCTATTAGTAAGAAAAGGATACTTATATCTGAAGGTAGACTGCCAGAATCCAAACCAATATTTATCTAGTGTAAGTACTTGACATTTCCAAAGTATTGTTAAAATAATTAAGTTGTTAATTATTTCTAAAGAAAGCAAATGTTACCATTCTTTTTCTAGAAATGTGGAAGCTAATGGAGAATGCTAAGTGAATTTCTCATTGTCACGAATGAGTCAGACTGAATTATAAGTGGAGGATTGAGGGCTTCCTGTCTCTCTGTTTCAAGTTACAAGTAGGTAGCTGTGTTGGTCTGCCGTAGTCAGGGCTTGTGGGATCCATTCAGGGCTTCTTGCTTTCCCTATATACAGGCATCACATGCCACATAACTGTCCCATTTTACTTGGGACATCCAGGACTCACAGAGGCCAATCCCAGCTTCTCTTTGCACCCCAGAATGTCCCCCCATTTTTGGTCTGGCGCTCCTCTCCTGGTGCCAATTTTGGAGGGTATGGCACCATATGATTTCAGCCTATGAACTTTGGAACATAGCTACTGACTTGAATCAATGTTCCCTGAAACAAGCTGTTTGCTTATTGCAGTCTTGGAATGGGAAACGTCTTTGACTCAGTGACTACTGGTATCATTCTAGGATGGGAAACAAAGAGGAAGTCATCAGTTTCATTAGTGTATGCAGAATTGGGTACAATGGAGTCTTTTGACAATGGTTTGAATACTGATGTGGTAACTGCTATAGGAGGTATGGGGTGGGGGAATCATAGCAAATCTTGTTCAGTCCACACACATTTGTTGTGATACACCTATATAAAGCACCCCTGACATTCAGAAGGAGGGTGCCAATAATTCATTTTCGTTCAGATTCAGCTGGTTCGAGAGGTGAGCTTTTTCGTATAGTCAGCCCTGCTATTCATATCCACCCTGAGTCTGGGGGATTCCCAGCATGAGATGTGTCTGTCACATCTCATGCTGAAAGTCAGCTGTAATGGCAGATATAGGCAAGTGTTAACACTTTAATGTCTGCTAAGAATGTGTGCTCCACTAGGCCCAACACCGGGCGATTCTGATACATCAATCAGATGCTAATGTTACAAATCATGGTGCTGCCTATTTTCTAATGACATTGAAAATGCATAGATTTTCTTCTTATTTTCAGCTAGCTCCCTAACAAAATAATAATAATAATAATAATAATAATAATAATAATAATAGACCACAGATGTGTTCGGACCCTTTCCTTTTAGAAGCCATCTGAAGGCAGCCCTGTTTAGGGATGTTTTTAATGTTTGATGTTCTATCACATTTTTTATATTCTGTTGGGAGCTGCCCAGAGTGGCTGGGGAAACCCAACCAGGTGGGCGGGGTCTAAATTAACAGCAACAGCAACAATTTCCTCTCATGATTTACTTTTCTTTCCTCTAAATTGCCACCATCAACAGTAACTTCCCTTAGCAGTAATAATGTCAGTGGTTTCCTCTATCACCGGCAGATCTAGTGCTGTACAAAAGGAAAAAAGAAAAAGAAACAAAGAAAGAGAACGAAAGAAAAGAAGAAGAAGAAAACGTTCTCCAGTTTCTTGAAATGTTTCCCTCCCCCTCCTGCAAAAGAAGTTTCCTCTGGGATGCGTCACTCAGAAAGTTGTACAGAAGGAAATGCAGCCTTGGGCTGAAAAGTGTTCCCCATCCCTACAATAAGTTATGAGAGTTTGATTTGTAGAAGCATCTCCTCACTGGTCCAATGCCTTGGGGCATCCAGTAATATACAGCCTTTGGAGCTCTGTTACTTGCAGCCCCTATATATATGGTGCAATAGCCAAATTCAATGACACGATGCTAGATTACAAAAATGTGTATGTGTGCGTGAGAGTGATACCATGTAGCAAAGAGTCACTATATTTAAAGCAGTGTCATGCCACTTTAAATGGCCATGGCTCCACCACCCAAAGAATCATGGGAACTGTTGTTTGTTAAGGGTGCTGAGAGATGTTCAGAGAAGCCACCATTCCCTCACATAGCTACAGTTCTCAGGGTGGTTGAACAATCAGTCCTTCGCCCCAGGGAACTCTGGGAATCGTGGCTCTGTGAGAGGAATGAGGATCTCCTAACAACTTCTAGTGGTCTCTGGTTTACAGGGCCGGAAATGAATTTTACTCTCAACCACAAATGGCTCTAGACTGAGAGGTTTTTTGCCTTTCAGTTGGTAGCAAGTGTTTGCAAGGCATCTCACCTGCACTGTCACAAATGGGAAGATGTGGAAATGGCATTGGGCAGAGTATAGGCATATAGACCCCTTTAGGGGCCTTGGGTGGTGAACAGTCCCCAGCCCTAGCTTGAGAGGGCTGGTCTGGTCAATAGCCATCTCAAGTTACCCACAGTCCCAGTCCTGTAGTATTGCGCCACATTGAGTCTCCAGACAACTCCCAGGACAATGCCCTGTCAGGTGTGCAGGGATTAAGATTGGACTTCAGGTCAGAAGATCCTAACCAAAGCCTTTGCATGCAGCCCCACTGACTGGTCAACCTGTGGCCAATTTTCACAAGCATGTCTCTTGTTCTGTTGTTGATTTGCACCCTCACCTGGCCTTGAAGGAGGCCGCAGGATGCCTGCCCCACAGAGAGGTTAGGCTGACCTCAACTAGAGCCAGGGCTTTCTCGGCCGTGGCTCCAATCTGGTGGATCGTTCTGTCTCAAGAGACTAGGGCCCTGCGGGACCTGACATCTTTCCGCAGGGCCTGCAAGACAAAGCTGTTCCACCAGGCCTTTGGTCAGGGTGCAGCCTGACCCCCTCCTCTGGCAATCTGCACAGAATTTTGCTTAATGGTTGCCATCAATTTGATTTTAATTTGATTTTAATTAATTTTATAATGAATGTTTTTAGAATGTTGGATTATTTTGATTGTTGTTAGCCGCCCTGAGCCCAGCTTCGGCTGGGGAGGGCGGGATATAAATAAAATTTATTATTATTTTATTATTATTATTATTATCCTGGGAAGCACTTGGGGGCAACTCGTGAGATCACCCTCTTTGGCATTCATTGGGCGAGGGAGCAGACAAACATTCTCAGATGTTAACATTCACTTCTAAACTTGCAAATGTCTTGAGTTCCCATCCACTGGGTACAGAATAAAACAAACCTCCAGTTTCAGCCCAATAAGCAATTTATTTTTTGTCCAGTTGCAGAGAATCCTTATTTGTTCACATTATTATTTCTAGAAGATTGTGTGCAGCTCAATGTCTTGGCAGAATGATTGGTTTTAGATGCCTATCTTTCACATGAAGTGAATGATTGAAACTAAGCCGTTTTTACCCACCAGCAAAGCATCTAGTCCTGTTTACCCACCATGTCACGTAATTTCATAAGATACACACTTTTAAAAATGAGAATATTTCTGCACCCTCCATGCTCAGATATGGACTTGCAACCAAACTACCCGCATTGCTCTTTGGTGGTAGAGGGGGAGGGGTAAACACCAGGTTGATTAGCTGGCAAGTAATAGGAAATACCCCTTATGGAGAATGACTACTAGGCAGAAAAGTGAATTCCGGGCTTGACTGACAAATGGTCTTACCTGCTGTGCGTTATCTTCCTGTGCCTCCTCTTTAGACAAACAACCAACTGGGGCTTTTAATTGTTCGTTATTCCAGGTTTTGCAGCTGGTTGTTTAGATTTGAAATTGGATTTCCGATTTTAAAGGTTGCCTTACTTTGCTTTTTAACTGTGAATGTTGTGCTATTGCCTTGTTAATTGTGATGAACTTTTTGACATGGGATCTATGAGCATAAGGAATGAAGAGACAGCAAAAAAAGTAAAAAAAAAAAGTAAAACGTGATCACAGATAATTTTGTTGTTAAATTTGTATACCTTCCTTCATCTGAAGATCCCACAATAGAAAAATACAAAGCGAGACTACAAAATAAAACAAAAACAAACCAATGACCCCCTTCCCACAAAAACATTTTTAAAATCTTTGCCAGGAGTGATAATGATTAAATTGCTGAACAGGCTAGTTCATGAAAATTAAAACAATCCTTTTCTTACCTTCTGCATAATATTTATTGAAGCGCAGGAATTACTTGAGGAGCCATTCCTAAGCCGAATAATCATGTCACCTTCCTAGAATGAAACATAGACCATTTAGTATTAAAAAAATCCATGTCCTTGCTTCATTAAATAAACTTTGTAAAAAGGAATGTTACATACCTGTCAACTGCCTTGAAAAAACTGAGACATCCCATTTCCCCCCATGACAGCACAGCATCCATTTAGGGTGCCTTGCTCTTATGTGGTTTTAGGCTGAGATCTCACCCTCCCCCCAAAAAATGTGCAAGTCACATGAGTCATGTGATTTGCCCAGCATTTTGGACCCAGAAGATGGTGTCCCAGATTTGGGCCACGTTGTGCTGCAGGATAGGATGTTGGCTACTGGGCAGAATCTATACAGTGGTACCTCAGGTTACATACGCTTCAGCTTACATACGCTTCAGGTTACAGACTCTGCTAACTCAGAAATAGTACCTCAGGTTAAGAACTTTGCTTCAGGATGAGAACGGAAATCGTGCAGCTGTAGCACGGCGGCAGCAGGAGGCCCCATTAGCTAAAGTGGTGCTTCAGGTTAAGAACAGTTTCAGGTTAAGAACGGACCTCCAGAACGAATTAAGTTCTTAACCTGAGGTACCACTGTACAGTGCAATTAATACACAAAGGGCATCATATGAGTGACAAGAGTGAAGCCTTAGCCAAAGATTGGCTGAGCTGCAGTGATGTCATAGAGGAGTGGAGCACGTGGAGTTGCTGGCTGCTATTGGGTAAACTGGCCTGAATCTAATGAGACAGACACAAGCTGGTATAAAGGAAGACGTGGGCCTCAGAAATGAGGATGCAGAAACCTCTGAACTGAGCAGCAGGAAAGGGTCTATTTAGAAGAGGAGTACTGGAAGGGAAGAGAGGTGAAAGCAAGACAAGCTGAGAAAGAATGTGCACAGAGAAAAAATACACATGGCTCTCATCTTCAGATTTGCAGGCCACTAGTCTGAATATATTCGGTGGAAAAACAGTGAAAATTCCAGGAGCCCCTTTTGTCTTGCTTAGAAAATATATCAGCACACAACATAAAATGCTCAAATCAGTTTTACGCTTCCTACCATTGGGTCACTAAAGAATGAGGGAGAGATATTTTTTAAAATCTTACTTCCAGTAAACATACTTAGTTGCTCTTTCCTAATGTCTCGGTTGACATTTAAGTGTTCACAAATCATGCATTTCTAATAATCTTGGGAAAATGTCAGTGTGTTCTCTAATGGGGTGCTTCTGCAGAGTAACCTCTGGCTGCCTTTTACATGTGGGCTTTCAGCGCCGTCACTTATTGCCAGGCCACTGCATCTGACGAAGTGCCTAACCTCATGTCACTGAATAAACAGAGGCACCTCTCAAGGAGGCTTCTCTTAGAAGCTTCTGCTTTCTGGTTACCACACAGAGGGAGGAGTTTCAAAAGAGCCAAGCAGTGCTATTTTTCTAAAAAAAAAAAGGAGTGCCAGAACTCACCATGAACACCTCCCTTGTTATCTTAGAATGGCAATGGTGCCCACCTGAGAGGTGCCAGAACTGAGTTCCTGTGAGTTTCTACCTGGAACCAAGGCAGCTCTTTCTGCTTTGGATGCCATGTTTAAAGAAAATAAAGATATTTAGCTGAGTGGAGGAAAGATATCTCACCAACTTAAGTGGGAGAGAAGAAGAAGAAGAGTTTGGATTTGATATCCTGTCTTTCACTCCCTTTAAGGAGTCTCAAAGCGGCCAACAATCTCCTTTCCCTTCCTCCCCCACAACAAACACTCTGTGTGGTGAGTGGGGCTGAGAGACTTCAGAGAAGTGTGACTAGTCCAAGGTCACCCAGCAGCTGCATGTGGAGGAGCGGAGACGCGAACCCAGTTCCCCAGATTACGAGACTACCGCTCTTAACCACTACACCACACTGGCTCTCTAAATTTTCTAAATTTAATCTCTGTTTATGAGAGGATAGTGAAGCAAAATTCCATATGTCAGTATTAAAGTAGAGGAGAGAGATGTGGGTGCCCACAAGAATTTTTCCAGGGCAGGGGGAAGAAAAACAATGGAAGCAGGAGCGACCTGGTTGTTCACCCCCCCCAAAAAAAGAGAGAACAGTGACTGTACATTTTCCTTCACATCTCAGGTTCTACAAGTGGTTTTGTTGCGCTAGGGTGCTCAGGTGCTCAAGTGTTTTAATTCACTTTAAATGCACAAACCTACAGTTACACTCAAATTCCCGTTTTGCAGAAGGGAACGGTTTGGATGTACTCTATGCTGTGTGATAGTGGATACATATATTTGTGTGTGGGGGGGGGGCACTGTTGATTTTAAGAAAGGAAGAGAGCCAAAGAAACCTCACCAGCTTTGAGGCAACAGATGCACAAATTTCCCAACACTCTTTGAGGCGGATTTCAAATTACACTATTGATAGTCAACCTAAAGAAAAGCCAAGGGTAATTAGGTTTCAACCACCTGAAACAGAAGGTTTCAGATTAATCCAATGTGCCCGATGCAATCGTAATGTAAATAATTATAGACATTCACAGTCTGAGAAGTTTGCTTAGCTTTTCTTTTCCTCCAAGGTGACATTCATTGGTTTCTGACTATTTGACTAACTGCCTGGCTATGTACGCAGCAAATGTTTTTCTGCTTTACAAATCTCCTTGGGAAAGGGAAGCTACTTCAGCCTTATAACAGGTAAAGCTCTTAACACATTTTATAATTCTGAATCATAGAATTATAGAGTTGGAAGGGACCCCAAGGGTCATCTAGCCCAGCCCTCTGCAATGCAGGAATCTCAGCTAAAGCATCCATGACAGATGACCATCCAACCTCTGCTTAAAAACCTCCAAGGAATGAGAGCCTACAACCTCCAAAGGGAGACCTTTCCACTGTCGAACATGGAGAGAAATAAACTAAAACGGGGCGAGGAATAATAGCAGAAGTTTAGAAAACAATTTTTAAGTGCTTTCACCAGCTACATACCAGCTTGGCAAAAACAACAACAAACAACAACAGAATGGAGTATCCTAGGAAAAGTCATGGCTGGCCCTGAAGTGAAGCATTCCACACTGCAATATTTTTTTGTCACAGAGCCCTCTTATATTACAGTTACCACCACAGACCAATGAGATATAAGCAGTGGGTCCATCAATGAGGTTGTGAGGAACGTTAATGAAGCACTTTGTTACACCTCCCACCTTTCAGAATATTCTTCCTTTTCTGCTTTTCGGCTTCCATTCCCAGAGTAGGGTTTATTTGGGCCCATCTAGAAGAAGAAGAAGAGTTTGGATTTGATAACCCGCTTTATCTCTGCCCTAAGGAATCTCAAAGCGGCTCACATTCTCCTTTCCCTTCCTCCCCCACAACAAACACTCTGTGAGGTGAGTGAGGCTGAGAGACTTCAGAGAAATGTGACTAGCCCAAGGTCACCCAGCAGCTGCATGTGGAGGAGCGGGGATACGAACCTGGTTCACCAGATTACAAGTCTACCGCTCTTAACCACAACACCACAGTTGCTCTCTAGTCCAGTCTAGCTTCCTATTCTCACAGTCGGTAACCAGATTCTTATGGGATCCTCACAAACAGGAGCCGAGCACAGCACCACTTTCCTCTCCTGCAGCTTCCAGCAACTGGTATTCAGAAGCATACTGCCTTTCACCATGGAGGCAGGGCACGTCTATTGTCGCTGGTAGTTCCTCATAGGTTCCCTTGCAGATTTATTAAATATGCTTGTTCATTTAAAATGGCATAGTTTAATAACCTTGTGAGATGGGGGAGGCTGAGAGACTGGGACCAGTCTAAGGTCGCTCAGTGAGCTTCATGCCTGAGCAGGGATTTGAACTCTGTTCTGCCAGGTCCTAGTTCTACTCTCTAACCACTAATCCACGAGCTGCTAAAAGGCAAACAGGTTGAACACAATCAGAGATGGCTAGTAATTTTCATGAAACCACTTTTAGTGCATTCATTAGCAGCCACTACTCTGTAAACATCCTTAAAATGGTGTTTCTGACCGCCTTCCAAGTGCCAGGGGAAGCTAACAACAATTGTGGAATGGAAGGGTGCTTTTTCAAAATGTTGTTTTATTGTACCGTTTCCCAGAGAACCAATTTAACCTAATGATGGTGAGCAATGGCTAATATTTAATTAGGTTGTTATAAAGAGCCCCCCCCCCATTAATGGAATTTGGTCACCAGCAGCTGGTTAAGTAGTGATTTGCGTGCTGAGGTCCCCAAGACACCCCAAACCCAATAACTCAAACTTCACACATTATTTTTGTTTAAGGTTTTGGCATAATTTTGGCCACAACTTTATTATCAATACAAATTGTGAGTGGTTGCTTAGGCATTGGTTAGACTATCTGTCCTCCCCGCCTTGGGGACAGCCCTGACTCCGTAGTCAGTGCGGAAGAGCAAGATCAGGGTCAACTGGAGCTGCGAAACAGACCCTCAGCTAATCCCCGCATGCTCCTTGGAACTTACACGGCCCGCACCCTGCACCAAGGGTTTGGACGAAGGGGATGGTAAGTTCCAGAATTCCTTTAACGGAATACCCGTGCAGCATTGGAGGGGCAGGCCCAGCCTATCCATACCCCTCCACCAACCAATTTTAACCAATGCCTAACCGCCAACCTTACAAGTTGTGACGATTTGCTACGCAGTAGGCAAAACCCCAATTGGCACACACTAATCAGCCAAGAGGTAAATTCCTACTGGGCCCCCGCACCAAGGCGAACGACCCCATGACAGGCATAGCAAGGTCAAGCGAAGCCCAACAAGGGAGGGCGGGCGGGAGATCCGATGTCCACAGCAAAAGAGAAAGAGAAAGCTGTGGACCTTGCTTAAATAGCCACTGACCCCACCCCTAAGTTTGCAACATCAACTTTCCCCAGATAACCAGATCCTCCCATCTAAACAAGCCCTGGCTTTAACTTGCCTAGCAATCATGGGGTGCCTTGTATAGCCCCATCCGCAACCCGTGCTCTCCTTTTAGTGAGAACACGCTTTATCCAGATATTAAAGTGGTGGAAAATACATTTTGCTTTTCTTGTTGCTTCTTCTCAATTCAAGATGAAAATGAAAGGTAATGATAAACGGAGGGAGGGTTGGGAGGATATAGCTCTCATAGTTCCCCTTTGCTTACACTGGAGTCATGCATATGTAAGACCATAAAAATGCTTGACTTTCAATGTAATCAAAGTCACATCCACACCATACATTGAAATCACATTTAAAGAACATGGGTTCCCCCAAGGAATCCTGGGGATTGTACTTTGTTAAAAGTTCCTGGAATTATAGGGTTTAACTACTGTTCCCAGGATTATTTGGGGGAAAGTCATGTGTTTTAAACATCTGGTGTGGTGGTGACCTCATTTCCTGCTTCTTCAGTGTGATTTTTGGTATGGCTACTATCCATGTTGGATTTTTCTTTTAAAGAAATCCATTCATTCATAGGAACATATGTTTGTTCCAGGTGGGTCAGTCTTCCAACAACCAGTTTTACTACTTCAGTCAAATACAGTGGTACCTCTGGTCCACTTCGTTCTGGAGGTCTGTTCTTAACCTGAAACCATATTTAACCTGAGGTACCACTTTAGCTAATGGGACCTTCTGCTGCTGCTGTGCCACTGCCGGGCAATTTCTGTTCTCATCCTGAGGTAAAATTCTTAACCCGAGGTACTACTTCCGGGTTAGCAGAGTCTGTAACCCGAAGTGTTTGTAACCTGAAGCGTTTGTAACCTGAGGTACCACTGTATACCAGAAAAGCTCTTAAGTGTGCGAAGAATAAAAACTCCTGGTGAACAATAAATTTACATAAAAAGTAACACGTACCAAGAAGACCAATGGCAAAGGAATTAATAATTGCCACCCCAGGTTCTGGTGCCTCATTTAAAACAATGTGAGAAACTCAAAGTGGCTGGAATAGCTGGCAATTCAATGGGAGCAGGAAATGTGTAAAACTCTTGGTCCCTTGTGCAGTGGAAAAAATTGATTACTACGGAAGAAGCCTTCCCCTGCAGAGGTTCCAGCTCTGTTTTCCTAATTTCTCTTTCAACAAAGACCATCAAATGCCATTAATCTCCAGCTGGTGAGTGAGGGCATATGCATGCTATATACACCACAGGTGTTGATGATGAGTTTATTACTTTTAATTATAATAATTCTCATACTAAAGCCAGAGCCAAATCGCTGCTTCTTCTTTTATTTACACCTCCGGTTGTGAAGAAATATGAAAACAGAAAATGTATCATTATATCTTATTGAGGTGATAATGAAGCTGCTTTGCTCACACGAGGGGGGAAATGGTTTTGTGTGTTTCCTCCATGATGAGTCAGTGCGGCATAATAAGCTACCTGGCATTTAGAGGGCGGAGGACGTCCTGCAAGGAGGTCAAGTTATTATAAAAGCACAGCCAGGTGTGGAACGGCGATTTGCTGCTGCAGCAGCAGATCCCAGCCGTTTCCTGACATCCAGATCCTCAATATGTTCTCTTGAATGTGTTAGGTGCTTCGTAAAGCAGCTATTTTCTCTCTCTTCATGTGATCCCTCTCATCTGCAGCACGAGACATTTGTGTGGACAAACCTCATGGTTGAACTAAGCTGTGCCTAGCTCACAACAAGTAAGCATCGTGTTCACTTTTCTGCCTGAAAGTAAAACTCTTCAGAGGCCAGTCATATGCGAAAAACACAGGAAGTTGCCTCACACCCAGTTAGACCATTGTTGCATCTAACTAAGTGTTGTCTTGCTGGCAGAGGAGCTAAATTTCAGGGAGGAAGCCAAATCATGTGCCATAGGGACTCTCTTCTTGAAATTAAAACAATGTCCAAACATTTGTTAAAATACTCAGAAGCTCTTACTTGTAGAACATATAGCTAAAGAAGAATATATGCAAAGTATTTACATTCACATGGTTATCCAAGCATGGACTTAGCTTTTACTTGGTTGAAGATTACAGCTTCCTCCTTAAACATTAAAACAAAGTGTGTCTTTCTCTCTTTCCCATATTTGCACTCAGCCTTCTGTGCATTCCCCCTCAACTTCCATAATTCTTTCTGTCATATATATTCACACAGAAACATTAGCACTCCTCTCTATTGCATTCAGAGAGAGTGAGTGAGTTATCTAACGCTGTCACTTCTTCAGTGTTCGTGGAGATGCAGCCATTACAATTAAGTCACTCACACACGAAACAAAAAGAAGAATATAAAAAGATACCTCCCATGTGACCAGAGGTAACCAATCACATGAGAGTTGCTCCGAGGAACATTCCAGAATTAAACATCCCAGAAATTAAATTCACAGTAATGCATTTAAGCATTCCCAATTTCAGTAAATTAAATCACTGTACTCAACATGTCTACTCTGATTGGCTGTCTCTCTCCAAGGTTTAAGGCAGGGCACATTCCCAACCCAGGGATTGGACCGGGAACCTTCTATAGGCAAAATGATCTCTTTGTCTTAGGTATAGCATCTCCCATTCTTTTCTTTTCCTCCTTCTAGTAGCAAATACCAAGAATGCTATTTATGCTTCATGACAACACCTGCTGTTGTATGGAACATTTCATCTTTTCATTTTTTAAAAACCTTGTGTCATCCCACTGTTTTCAGTTGTGTTTTTTTTTAAAAAAAATCCCCAACCATTATATAGGGATGGTATACCATGTTATTGACCCTCAATTGCAGCTGGGATGTTAGTAAATAGGATAAAGGGGAAAGTCTAGACAATCTTGACAAAGAGACCATTAGGTTTATCTGTGCATTTCCCACCTGTAATTGCAATCGTCTTTGAAAACCCTACCTTGTAAGTAAAACCTGTCACCTGATACTCTGCAAGTGAAAATGTACAAGTTATCGATTCATTTTCATTTCTGGATATCCTACATTTTGCAGATGCACCAGGGTGCTAGCATAAAGAAAACAAGAAGGAAAGTGAAAACAAGAAAGGCAGCAGATGAGCTGCTGAGTAACACACACACACACACACACACACACACACACACACACACCCTACCCCCACATGATGCTTTAAATGTCATCCTCCAGTCTTTATACTTGAGCCCCAGCCCAAACTGAGTGCCAGTAGTGTGATGCCTAATAAAAAGAAGGAACAGAGTTTTGTGGAATACCACAACATAGTGCCAGATTACAGCAGTCCTGCAGCACCTTCTGGAACAGACACCTCAGGCAGAAACAGAAGCACAGACAAAGAGGATCCCCCACCGAGACAAGCAATTCAAAAGTATCCTACAATCAACTGATGAGGAGTCTAGAATAATCTACATGGGTGCATTTCTTCTGTGGTTCATCAAGCCAGTCACAGCCTACTAAAGGCTCAAAAAAGCCAACTGCATTTGCGGCATGCCTGGTGCTGCAAAAACAGGGGTGATGCACTTGGTGATCACCTCTAGCTTTCAACATATGTACTGCATTCTGTGCTAGCCTTGGTGGGTCACAACAGATGGTACAGACCTGCTCTTAATCTTCATACATTATGAGCCTAGTTCACCAAAGCACTTCCATCTGACTCCCATTTCTACTATCTGCTAAGTGAATGGGGCAACACACGCAAACAACACAACTGTTAGATGAAATGATGCCCTTTGCAACTTCTCCTCCACAGTTTGCTACTGCTATACCAAAAGAACTCTTGCCTTATGTTGGCTTTCTTAAATTGCTTTACCTCAGCTTTAAAACTAGTGTAAGGTAGTAAATAACAACATTGAAGGGCCTCATTGAATCCTGAAGTGAACCTGGCTCTGACGGCAAGCAACAAACATCACAATTCACAATTTCCCCCAAGCAGTTGTTGACAGTTATCTTTTTTTCTTTTTCTTTTTCTTTTACAATTAGTCAATATCTGTTTAGGCAAAGTAGCAAGTGCCATTGAAAGACCATAGTGATATTGATGAGTGCTGGAGATATCACAGCAGCCGTCCTAATGAACTGAGCTGAAACAGTTCTTCCCTGGCTTCCCAAACTTGTAAAAGTGGCCAGTTATCACCACCTTGGTTTGTACGGGAATGGTGGCCACAATGAAGGCACCAGGTGGAAAGAATTAGCACCCACATCTTTCCCCAACTTGGATGGCTTTAGAAGAGGATTACAGAAATTTGTGGAGGGAAAAGCTATCAATGGCTGCTAATCCTGATGTTCTACCTGCTGAATTAGGTGGGCTACAAATCTGATCCACCAGGGCTCTTTTTAGATTCTTAGGTTCCCCAACAGTGCTGGATTAAGACCTTAAGAAGACCCTAAGCACCTTGGTGTCCCCATACATATCTAATTTAAAATATAAACAATAAACCATAAAATAAATTCTTATTTTTCAAAATGAAACAAAACCTACAGTACAAAATGAAAAATAATGTTTATTTTTGCATACTTCCACTTTATTTATATTTGAAAAAATTGCTCCTACTTTTTCTACTTGCAAAGTCTTTGATCAGATCCTCATAACTAATCTATGCAGCACATCTGCTTCTATACTTAGTAGGGGTAAAGGCATCCAGCCTGCCTTGTTGCACAGTTGTTCTGTTGGGATTTTTAATACACTTCAACTGAGAAAATCAATGCTCAGCTGAGCAATTTGTGACCATTAATGTTAAAAATCAAGCCATTTCTGTGGTGCACCTTTCCCTTGATGCCCTAAGCACCTGCTTATTTTGTTTGATGGTTAATCCAGCCCTGTTTCCCAAGCCTCAAAAACACATGGGGGCAAATGACTGTCTATGCATACTGCCATCACAGTACTGAGGACAGTACTGAGGACAGGAACTCCTTCGTAGACAAGTCAATGTGGAAAAGGTTCTCTCAAGGTAACATGTGAGAATACATTATTGCGCTGCCATATTACAGAAAACAGTCAGTTTTGCAAATGTTATGGGCCCAGTTTTTGAAACGAGCTGCCAAGGATAATAATCCCACAGAGAATAGGTGGATGCAAGCATTCAGCAATGCAAATCCATGCAAATAAAGCTGTGATAAGTAAGAAAAACAGATTTTCCAGTACAACCCCCCCTTCTTTTTTTATATGATGCCTCCTTTTAAGCTGCTTGTGAAGAATTAAATCAAAGCATCCCACAGAGCATTAAATCTCTTTTTATTAATAAAGAAATCAATTACTACACACCAGCAATTTACCATTTGCATTCTTTCTGCTCCGCTTCAGATATTTAATAATCATAATGGTATGTAAAGAAGTTTTTAAAAAGAATAAGTGTTTCCTAATTCCCGAAACAATTCTTCAGTTAGTTATAGAAAAAAACAAAACCTTAAATAATAAAAGCAACATTAGTTATTTTCTTTCCAGTTTTTTAATCTAACAAGATTTTGCCCGTTATTAGAGGAGTTTCTTCAGACTGTGCATTTGATTTTATCTGTGGCATTTATATTTGCGTGCTCAGGCACAGTGAGCCCACTGCCATTATCTTGCATATATGATTAAAGAAACACAGGAAAAACATCACTTTCCTGACCACGAAGTTCTGGGATAAAAAAAGGCCACAATTTTATTGATTGCAGATGTAAGTGATGTATGCAGATGAGTGGTGGGAGGCATGAGCTGGGGAATCCCCAAGGGAACCCTCAGAGAAAGAAGACTGAGAGCCAGGGGGTTGGTGGTGGGACAACAATGAGTTGTCAAAGAGAAAAGAGGGAGCGGACTGGGAGGAGGAGGTGTCGAAAGCTAAAGAGGCAACAGGGTTTAGTGAGCAGCAAGAGGCTATGGCAGAGAACAGTCCAGAATCAGAGCAGTAGCAGAGGAGGGTCAAGAGGCAGAGAGGAGACAGGCTGCTGAAAAGCCAGGGAATCTCCCCCTCCTGCTGTGACCAGCTCCCCTCCTCCCCTAGTCTCCTAGAACATGCCGAGAAATGATGAGGGCAGAGCAAAGAGAGACAAGTTGAAGGAGTCTTATGCCGTCAGTGAAGGAACCAGGGAAGGAACCTTAGGGAGCAAGTTCTCTCTCTTTTTGAGTCCTGGTGTTGTTTCTGTATCTGGGTTTTTAGCTCTGTGGGCCCATCAGCGTATTTGTCATTTGTGTCTCAGTCTTAAGAGATTACTGTCATGCCACAAGTCTGCAAACCTGTAAGCTGTGAATTCCCGAAAGCCATTTGGGAACCAACCAGCTTCCCAAAGGCTTTGAAGAGTCAGCATTAGAATGAATATGTCTTCTCAAGATGCTGGCTGTGTTTTCAGTGTGCCACTGAATTGGGTAATGCAGAGCTCAGGAAGTGCCTCTGTGCTCCTTCTGGGCTGGAGTGTGTGTGCTTCTGCTGAGGCGATGCACTTTTGTTAATCTTGTAATTAAAGGGTAGTGAATTGTAGCATGGGGGCATATTGATTTTACGCCGCATTCATATTTGTGCCATCCTGCATTCGTTGCCACTGTGTTTACCTACATTTGATCAGCTTAAAGACAGCATTAGCCAACTGAGAAAATGAGATTAGAATGAGTTGTTTGGCCTTGCTTGAGGTAAATTCTCCCTTCACTGCTTCCCCCCTGACTAAAATACTTGCTGAAGAGCTACCGAGAAAGGAAATAAACCTATGTGAAGACATTTTTTCCTTCTGATGCTGCAGTAGACAGAGCTTTGATGGGTGAACTAAAACTGGTCAATGAAGATAGAGAAGAAAAATGGGTGCATTGACTCTTCCATATAGTAACTATATCTAGCTTTGAGCATACTAGTGGAAAGGAAGGACATAAATTTAAAAAAGGTACATAGGACACAATTCACACTGAAATAAAGAGGAGCTGTCAAGGCCAGGCACCTAATTTTTTTCTGCCTGAGGCAATGAACCAGATGGCTCTACCTCATTCCGTTTAAAGAAGTCCCTCCAACTGGTGGTTGATTTTTGCTTTAGGGCTGGTGATGCAATAGCACCCTTCACCATGCCTAAGAACAGCACACACCGAGCTCTGCCATCCAAACTTTGCTGCCACTTCCTGCATCCCAGGCAGCTGCCACCTGAGGCAGTCACTGCACTCAGGGCTGTAGGGCTGGCCCTGGGAACTGTGCAAAAGTACTACTGGCCAAGGAGAGGTCAAACACCCAGTGAGAAGAAGAGTAAGAAGAGTTTGGATTTGATATCCCGCCTTTCACTCCCTTTAAGGAGTCTCAAAGCGGCTCACATTCTCCTTTTCCTTCCTCCCCCACAACAAACACTCTGTGAGGTGAGTGGGGCTGAGAGACTTCAGAGAAGTGTGACTAGCCCACGGTCACCCAGCAGCTGCATGTGGAGGAGCGGAGATGCGAACCCGGTTCCCCAGATTACAAGACTACCGCTCTTAACCACTGCACCACACTGGCTCTCAGTGAGGGGTGGACAAAGGGTGACATGGCTCCATCAGTTGACTAGAAGACAGACAGCTGACTGGTGCTAGAAGACTGGTGGTTGTCTGGTGCTAGGTTCTCCCTGGAAAACCGCCTGGATCTGAAGCAAAAGGTTCTAGCTCTTTCAGGCCCTTTTATGCAATTAATAAGAGAACCACATTTTATAATTTCCTCCTCCATGCTTTTAAAGGAAAAAGAAGTAATTGTGAGGCCAGCCTGTTTTGTGCAAAGTCCCTGTTTCCCCGCAGCCATTTCCCACTCCCTCCACATGTGGACAATATGGCACCAAAGAGATATTGCTCTGTGCCACTGCTTCCTGAGTTATAAGTGCTTGTAGACAAGTGTTTCTTGTGTAATTGGTACTCCTCTTGCATACAAGTTTTTTTCTGAAGAGTTGACATGGCATCGTTATCATCAAAATGTCATCGTGTATTCCCCACCATAACTGGATATAACCTTTCAAGGTGGAAAACTGATTACTTTAAAAAGTCCGTACCAATGACTCTGTGATATTCGGCAACACATTCACAGCATAAATTTCTCATCTGGAAGCACCCTAAGTCTTCATAGGCAGTGTTTAGAAGCTGGTAAAGGTGTGCTGTGATTGGGTGCTACTATACTGTGTCATGGTGATGCAGGTAAATAAATAAACCTTTATTGTTACTACATCACCTGTGTGCAGTGAAATTAAACGAGCCCCCCTCCCTCCCACATATACACTCAGTCTTGTTTGTGCTCTGTGTGCTTGTTGGAAGTCAATTGCAATACCAGGGTGATCAACACCAGGGAGGATATTTTTCTCCTTCCCATTCTTTTTTTCTTTTTTTAAAATAAATTTATTTGGTTTTTCAGATTAAAACTTTACAATACATATCAAGCAGGCAACATAAAAACAAGATTCCAAGGAATCTCTTGGACTTCCCTCCTCCCTTTTGTGGGTCCTATTGTGAATCATTTCCTCCTGCATCTTTTACGATAATCCAAATCTTTTACATCTCCTTTGTGTCCAAAATTGACCATTAAGCTACAAGTGATATTCCAATCCTACTAACAATTTTAACTGTTTACAATGGTTCTTAAGATAGGTTATAGATTTTCCCATTCCTTATTAAAATTTTGATCTTCCTGATTTCTGACTCTTCCGGTCATTTTAGCCATTTCGGCATAGTCCATCAACTCGATCTGACATTCTTCTCTGGTAGGGACTTGTCAGGGAACTGCCATCAGCTCAGAGGCAAGAGGTGGAAGGGCAGTTGTGTTATAGGGAACCTCCGAAGATCTTGCAGAGCAGTTCCTCCTCTGGCGAGGAGGAAAGCCCCACCTCCAGTTGAGAGGAGGTGGTGGGACCAGGGGATGCTAGGGAGAGCCTCAACACCAAGCCTGAGCAAACCTGAGAGGAGGGAAGTACCCCATTGCCAGGGCCCATTCTGCACAGCAGGTTTTGGCACAGGGAGGGGAGGAGAAGGTTGGGGGTCACACAACTGTTATGCTGGGGGAGATACAAGGACTGACTACTCCCAGATTCTGCCAGCGACTGAGCCAGACATGAACTTGCAATGCTCTTCACTGTAAATAGTTTGCACTAATAATAAAGCCTGGAAAAGACAGGTCGGCGTCTTGCCTGTTCGCTCTTGAGCAACCACACCATCATCTGACAGGGCTTTATCTCCTTTCCATCTCTGTGGACCAATAACGTCTGTGCAGCCATGGTTGCCCATTACATGGTGATGTAGGTAGGGTAATAGTCAACACCAGGGTGGATATTTTCTCCTTCCCATTCTTTACTGGGTCTGGTGAAATGCTCTGCTATCTGCTATAGATTGAAGGAATGTAGGATTTGGTGTAAAGTGACATCTGTTGCCATCCACGAGACTTTCTCATTTCACCAGCCAGCATACATTTATTTGCCAGTGGAGTATATGACCAGCATAGCATTTGAATTTTTTTATTTTTGTCTTGGGCATATCTCAAGCTCTCCTCTCTTCCTGTAGTGTGGCTTCCACTAAATCCTATCTCTGCTGTGCTGGAGCATCCATCTCAAATTCTCGATGTTGCTTTAAATCAGTTTATTATCAGACAGCAAAATGTAGGTAGCATTTGAAGAGGTACGTAAATGTAAAATTAATGTTTCATCCTAGTAATTGTAAAATAGTGGAAGTGAAAATGGGCACCTTAAAGATTAATGGAAGGTGCTTGTAAGTTTAAATTGGCTCATACTCACTTCTTTGTTTTAATGCAGTAGATCCAGAAAAGCATTATATGCTTCTATATTTGTTAAAAGGAAGGCAGGGAATGAAAGATATGCAGGTTGTGTGTGTGTGTGTGTGTGTGTGTGTGTGTATGTATGTGTGTGAATGAAACCTAGTAACTAGTGCAGATAAAATGCTTTCCAGAGAGTTTTATCACCAGGTTCTCTTTTATTACATAATGTAATGCTATCAGGTTGTCTTTTGCCATTAGACTGTTGAGAAAATAGCCTATGACAAGCCATGCAGATATAATGAGAATTGTAAGTACATCTACAGTTGGGTGTATAAAATATTCCTAATACACATGGAGCAAAGAGTTACTTGAATACACTGTCACCTTCAGTTTTATCACAGTGAAACTGGTCTCAGTTGCAGCATATCTTCATAAATCTTTAAAAACATGCAACTGGAAAATGTTAAGTTGAACTCCCTTTCACAGTTTTGAAACATTTTTTTTTTTTTAAAAATATCCTTATGCACAAACATATTTGTAGATTCCTGTTCTGCATGGGGCCAAATAAATATTTTTATTTAATTTTGTCAGCTGGGGTGTGGAGGGAAGCAATGAAATCCACTGTCTCGGGTGGCATAGCCTGCCAATATAATGACCGCTCCCCGCTTAAAACGGGGGGCGCCCTTTGCGTGGACGCGTGCAGCCCCTAGAATCTGGAGCAGCTCCAACAGCATAGGCTTGGCTTTGCCTTCCCTCAGGTGGGATACCTGGAGGTCTCCGCCTACCTCAGTCAGTTGTCCAATCCCACCTGGGGGAAGAGTTGCCAAGGAGACCAGGCCAGGTAAGGGAGGGATTACCTGCCCACACAAAGGAGGGAGGATCTTACCTGGGAATTCTCACTTGGCTCCAGAGCTTCTCCCACCCTACCCACCCTCAGTCAATGTCTTATTTTGCAGGTTAATTTTTCCTCACAGGTTTTGCAGGTTAACTTTTCTTCACAGGTATGTGGGCGCTGCTACGTTAAGGTCTCTGTTAAAGGGCCGGAAAGGAATTTCCCTGCATTGGCAGGTTTTGCCTTTCCCGTAGCAAAACGTCACAACTTTGGCGGTATCAGGCCTTGGGCGGAATCCTTTTGTCCATCTTCCTCTTTGCGGCAGCGATACCAGGGTTCCCTGTTAAAGGGGTTTTCTGAAGGGAGGCTTTGACCGTACGCTGAAAGGTCGTCATTGCTCTCCCCTGCAGTGGCGGCGTTACGGGGGTGGCTATCTCTGCTTGAACATATGTTCTCCAGAGCCGGCCCATCCCCCCCCCACTGGATAACCATGATGCTCCCCAGGTCCCCGGCTGGGGACTGGGGAGGGAGAACGCCCAATGCCTGAGCCAAGGTCTACCCACATTTGAAATTTAATAAAGTTGTGGCCAATTTAATCCCATAGCACGTTGTCTTGAGTCGTTATTCCACATGACGGGGGGACCGCGCGGGATCTGGGGACTCCGCCTGTCCACGCAAAACCTACCAGCTGAACACTGCAAGACAACACAACTATTTTGAAGCCTTCCCTTCTTAGTTTTGTATAAGATAAACCCTACAGCTAGCCACTAGCCAGCTAAGATATGTTTGAAGGCTACTCCACCATTGGAGGAGGTGGAACACCACCAGTGTGGTATGCCCATCAAGTATAGAGTTCCCACTAGTGGTACTTTGGCAGGAGTAATGGTGAGTGAGTCATTTGGGGGCATGTGGAGAGGGGGAGGCTGTGGGTTTTCAGAATCCCAGACCACTTCATTCTCTTGCCACACTTTGATTGCAGGCTCCTCCTACAACAGAAGCTCTGAAGAGACAGATCTACATCCTGGTACTTCTGATGTGAATCCACTGGCACCAGAGTCTGCACCTTATTCCCCAATCCTGAGGAAACACTTCTGCCACCAAGATTCCAGTGACTGGATCACAGATTCCTCACAGGAGAGCCTGGAGCATTCACAAAAGCAATTCCTACACTTTGAAACCCTACTGCCTAGAAAAAGCCAGCACCTGCAGAAAAAGACAATGGATCTTTAATTGGAGAGTGGGAATATTCACGGTACAGGACTTCCATCTTGACTATGTGGCCCATGCTGAAAAGCTCTGCCAATTGTCCAAGATGTTGCAGGGATAGCCTGTATTTTCTGACTCAGCTGTAGGCCTGCTAACTGTAATCTTAGGAACCAGTACCTAAGGCTTGGACTTAACCACACCATTTCAATTTGTCTGTTTCAGAGCCTTGAATCTGCTGTTCTTTTTTATTATATCTCTCTTTTTTATAGCTTAGTTAAGAAGTGCTAACATAAGAAAAAGAAAGAATCAAAAATGTAAACCAAAAAAACCACCACAGCCTAGAACGATAAAAGTGTATCTCTGCTCCAAAAGAGTAATAAAGTATTGAGACATACAGTAATTCTGAAATAAGAAGCACATGTATAAATGAAATTATTTTTCTACCTGTGAGTTCTACCATTATAGAAAATAAAAGTTCTATAAAGCCTTAGATGAGCCAGACATTTGCATATACTGATGACGCTGAGTGAACATGTGCCTCAATATTAATATATGAAAGAAGACAATGTCACACACATACAAACAAACAAACAAACAAACAAACAAACAGTTATTCAAGCTCTGCCCTTTAGATACTTTTAAACCCTCGAGTATTAGCAGTCCAAATTACAAAGATGGAAAGTCTTTGAGAATTTGGCAATGTAGCCCCAAGCTGCTGTTAAAGGCAAAGGGACCCCTGACAGTTAAGTCCAGTTGTGAACAACTCTGGGGTTGCAGCGCTCATCTCGCTTTACTGGCTGAGGGAGCTGATGTTTGTCCACAGATAGTTTTCCGGGTCATGAGGCCAGAGCAGAGCACCCGCCGGAGTGGTACCTATTTATCTACTTGCACTTTGTGCTTTCGAACTGCTAGGTGGGCAGGAGCTGGGACCAAGCAACGGGAGCTCACCCGGTCACGGGGATTTGAACCACCAACCTTTCGATCGGCAAGCCCTAGGCTCAGTGGTTTAGACCACAGCACCACCCCTGTCCCCTGCTGCTGTTAAGAGATAATAAATTAGTTCTTTTGAATCCTTTTCTGTTTCCATATACAGGCTCAAAAGTGTTAGGTGAAAAGATAGAACAATAATTTCTTTAGTTATTAGAGAGATCTTGGTGAATGCCTTATTCCAGAACTGAGCAACCCCAGGAAACTTGCATCCCTCAAAGATTGGGGTGGCATGCAACAGTATGTATTGTGTAAAGAAGGCCTTTCTCTGTGCTGAATCAGCTGCCAATCCTTCTATTTATATTGAGATTTCTGTCATACCCTTCTGTTACCTAGTAGGCACCACTCATTGGCATTAACCCAGGCCAGTGGATATAAGTTTTATTCTCCAGGGTCCAGAAGGTAATGTTGCATTGCCCATCAGTTCTAATAGCTACCATTCTAACATGAAATACTCAAGTCAGCCTCTCCATATGTTAACCCTTTGCTGCAGTATATCTTTGCTGCACAAAAATTCTTAGCAATGATTTTCCAAATGGGTAGCAAGAAAAAGTAGATTTGATCAAATGCTGTTATCCAGATGTGCTGAATAAAAAAAGTGAATGCTGCAGGGGCTGACAAATCACTCAGTTTAGAATCATTTAGCCTGGAGCAATATTATGGGGCCAAGATAATAATTCTACATGCTGCTACAGTTCTGAATCTATGTATGAGCTTGTGGGACCCATTGACTTGAGAGCAACTTACCAAGTGATGTGCATGGTACAGATGTAGGCCTTGATCATTCAACATAATCAGGATAGACTTTGCTCCTTGATGCTTTGTTGCTTGAATGTGCTAAAGTATTCAAACAAAAAAAATGTTTCCCCCCATATATGCAATTTCAAAACTTTGTCTCAATATGTTGGTTTTCAGTTTCCTGCTCTGATGAATCTGAAATACCCTGGATCTGACACGCTGTCACTTGATTTCAGGAATGAAGTTGTTCAAATTGATAGAAGATTTTTTTTCCCCAACTGTCACTCTGTATTGAGGTTCGTGGAGTTTCATTTTTATTGGGAGGTTGAAAAGAAAAGAAAAGAAAAGAAAAGAAGAGTTTGCTTGAAATATTGAAGTCTAAGTCCCTATTGTGTATAATGATGGAGCTTTTAAAATAGCTAGCGGGTAAGCAATGCCATCAAATTGTCATTTATCACACAATCAGGTTTCCAACAGAAGTGATGTTATGAAACTAATTTACTAAAAATACATTTTAAAAATGCTGCCTTTCTCCCTCCAAGAAGAGAGTGCCTAAAAAAAAGTGTATATTAAATTTCGTTACTGAGAAAAACATGATGGCAATGCTAGGCTATGATTTGAAGATGCGTCCCGAAATGATGGCAGTATTTTTTGGATGTTGTGCTCTCACGGGGCTGTGATCTCGTGTGACACCCGAAACACGTGTTTTTGGGTGCCTTGTGGGATCTCACCCTGCAAAAGCATTTTTTTTCAGGGTGATAGCAAAGCGTGGATCATGTGACTTGCAGAGAACTTGTCCTGGAAGACATGTGACCCAGTTTTGAGTCTGAAAATGTTGGATGGTACGAGTTTATTTTTATACTTGGTTGACCCACACAGAGAACAGATTAAAGAAGTGAGAGTGTTTATTTTCTTTTACTTTTATTTTTATCCTGTATTTTAAAAAATATATATATTTGCACTAATAAATTTCATATAAGGTTTTTTTTTTTTTTTACATCCGATTACCGGTATGTCCAATAAATAACATGTCTTATTCAGCAGAACAGTTTCATAGGGGAAATATGTGGAGGTAGCTTATTGTTCTGGTTCAACCATACCAGTTAGTACAAATTAGCATATAGTTTGGTTAATTAAACTGTAAATTGCAATTTTCTATCAATTTCTGCAGTGCCAGCTTCCTTCCAATGAAGGTGATTTACTCCTTTCTCAGCCAGGCCCCCAACGTTCCTTGATAAGGTAGAATTTAAAGCCTAATTTAAAGACATTGATATGGATTTATTCTGGGTTGAACATTTAAGCCTATGTTTGCATATGTTGACAAATGGTTGTATGAATGAATCACGACTTGCCATTGTATTAAGGCCCAATATATACGCTCCTGATGCAGTGGAGATTCCACTTTTTCACACCTGCATCCACAGTGCATCTATAATGTGGGTTGGTTGACCAGACAGGAAGTTTCCATATCAACGCACCTTGCTAGGAGCTACTAGTACTCCTAGAGTAACTCTCCACATGGTCTCTTTATCTCATGTGATTTTACCATTCAGACATCACCAGTGTGGCATGCTTTCCTGAAAGAGCCAGGGACAACCATGTCTTCTAGTCAAAAAAATTGACTTCCTCACTGTTTGTGATTAGGATTTGCAGGTCTTCAGTATCCCAAAGCCCGAGACACAAGAGGTGAGACCTAGCGACGTCACAAGGTCACCAGCTTGTGTAGGTGTAGGCCCAGAAGATTTTTTTTAACCTGGGTGTGGGGGGTCTTTTATTCTTGCACACTGCTTATACATAACTGCTGGTGCTATGTATGCTAAAGGTAAAGGTAAAGGGAACCCTGACCATTAGGTCCAGTCGTGACAGACTCTGGGGTTGCGCGCTCATCTCACTCTATAGGCCGAGGGAGCCAGCGTTTGTCCTCAGACAGCTTCCGGGTCATGTGGCCAGCATGACTAAGCTACTTCTGGTGAACCAGAGCAGCACACAGAAATGCTGTTTACCTTCCTGCCAGAGTGGTACCTATTTATCTACTTGCACTTTGACATGCTTTCGAACTGCTAGGTTGGCAGGAGCTGGGACCGAGCAGTGGGAGCTCACCCCGTCACAGGGATTTGAACCGCCAACCTTCTGATTGGCAAGTCCTAGGCTCTGTGGTTTAACCCACAGAGCCACCTGTGTCCCCTATGTATGTTAGTTATGCACAAACTAGTTACCGCAGGTATACGCCTTCTCATACGCCTTCATATTTGAAGGTCACATCAAGTGCAAAGTGTTCAAGATCAGCTGATGGCCCTGATGTTTAAGGAAAAGGGCCTATGTACTGGAGGTTTCCCACCACTGCCTCATACCAATAACAGACACAATCAAAGATTGGGACTTCCTGTATTTTACAAGAGGCTTCCACAAGGGAGAGAATGAGAGACTGGAGATATCTGAAGATCAGCACTGGAGTTGGGATTTATCTCAACTTCTTTGTCACCTGGTTGAAAACATAGCTTCCAGATCAATCAGCAATTGCTTTTTTCCTGACCATCTCACTGTTGAGTGCTTGTTCTTAAGAGAACCTGTCCTCCCACATTTTTTTTTTTTGGGGGGGGGGTTAATATTATTTTCCTTCCTGTACAGCCCTAATTGCTCACACATGCCAGAGTTTTATGCCAGCCATAAAAGAAAATGAAGGAGGTCAAGACCCTCAGATCTGTTTACGCTTGGATGGAGCAGGCAAAATTTAATACTTTCCACAGAAAGTTCCTGCATCTCAGAATTCATTATGTTTTAAGTTCTCTTTGTGATAGTTAATCTACCATCACGCTGCTATCAAGTTTCGTGCTGATTCCTTTTATATTTTTATTGGGCCATCCTCATTCAGTCTGAGCAGACTTTTCTCACTAATCACTTGGTCCCCGCCCTTCCTAGTTAGACAGAGCCTTGTATATATATTCCCATTTTATAATTTATATTTTAAGTGATTGATGCATACCAATGTAAAGGTCCCTATTGGGACCATACAAGGTTAATATAGTTAGATCTGAGTTGGTGGCCACCAACCTGTGTGGCTTTAAAAGAGGAATAGACAAATTCATGGAGAAGAAGACCTTTGATGGCTACTTGTCATGATAACTATGTTCTGCTTCCACTGTGGGAGGCAGTAATGCTTCTCTGTACCTGTGCTGGTCTCATGGGTTACCTGAGAGGCGAGGTCCAAGTCCGGTCCATGGTCAAAGGTGCAACGTGGAGGCAGTCCGTAGTACCTGAAGCAGGGCAGGGAGTCAGGTGAAGTCAGGAACAGGCTTGCAAGCAGGGAGCCAGGGTGGGTCAGGAGCTCAGGCAGGAAAGCAGGACAGGGTGCAGGCAGGAACTAGCAACCAACAATGTTGATCCCACAACTTGGGACTGGGGCTGACTGGCTTTTATCTGCCCCGAGGCATAGGGCAGCCCCGATCCTCTGGTGACTCGCTCTCTTGGCCTGGAGGCAAGCACTCCTCCTGCAGGAACTTAGTTCCCTGCACCTCTCTGCCCTGAGCCTCTGCAGCTCAGGAGAGGCTGGAGGATTACCGGACCCAGAGGCAACCTCAGCTTCCTCTGATGGGGCTGAGAGTGGAGCACCTGCAGGCAATGGGTCCTCCATCACCTCAGGAGCCAGAGCAGACTCAGCTGATGCCTGCAAGGAGGATCCAGCACAGGTGAGGACCCTTCAGGCTCAAGCTCCACCCCGGCTCAGCTGGTTCTGGGGGCAGGGAATCCTGTGCAGGCTGGGATCTCTCAGGTTCAGCATCCGAGTCCGAATCACAGGCCATCACAGTACCAATTGCTGGAAACCACAGGATGGCAGATTGCAGAACCTGCTTGCAGGTTCTCCAGAAAAATCTGGTTGGCCACTGTGACAACTGGATGCTAAAGTAGACGGGCTATTATTCTAGCACTTAAACAGTTACTTGCAGTCACACAGAGAAAAGATTTCATGTTTAGCTCCCCCATATGGGCTTCACAAATGGAACGAACGTGAGCATTGCCTGGCAGCAACACATCAAGGTGCTCACTTAGGTGCCATCATGAGTGTGACATTCACTAACAATGAAAACAATATCTGCCAACTTCATGCGCTCTGTTTTTCATTTTTCCCATTTTGAATTCAGCTCACCACATTTCTGCAGCAATTTGTAATTTGCCAGCCTTTTAGTGGATGTTTTCTCTTATGCATTTTTGTATGCAGTTTTGACTTACGTACAGTGCTATTTTTCCAGAAAAAGAGGTGCCGGAACTCATCATGAACACCTCCCTCATTATCTTAGAATGATAATGGTGCCCACCTGAGAGGTGCTGGAACTGAGTTCCGGCAAGTTCAGGCTGAAAAAAAGCCTTGCTTATATAAATATACGTAAATTTGCAGGCAATTTCCATACATATATTGCATTTCTGCATGCTATTTTCACAAATATATGCATTTTGAGGCACACTTTCCCCTAATATATGCATTTTCGTAGAACTGGATTGGAGAACGGCTTTGCAAAATTTGGAAACATTAAAATTTCAAAACGTGACTGTGTTTCATTAAAATGCAAACAAAATCCAATTTCTCTCCCATCTTTAGTTTGAACTGGGCCGGAGTTAACAGGATTTTTCACATACCTTATTTCCTACTTAAGCGTGTTCTGAAGCCTTGGCATAGGGAAAAGAGCAGACTGAGACTTTCCCCTCCCCCCCTTCATCTTTCCATCTAATGTAAGTAATTTGACATATCTCTGAAATAGTTTGTGACACACGCTTACTCTTAATAACATTGCTTGCAGCAAGAAGCAGGCTATCCTTGCACTTGCTCAAGTCTCATTCCATTTAATCTTCATAAGCACTTGCTGACATTCACCGTATCGTCTCCCAAACAAAAGTCAAAGGAGATGTTAATTAAAAATGGCTTTAAGATTTATTCTTGAGGGAGAATTATTGAACAAGTTCTGTTTTCACAGTTAAGCGCTTAACGTGCTGAGCTTTGCTTAAAGGTGAAGCAGAAGTTCACAGCGCTGTTAGATATATGCTGAAAGATCTGGCAAAGTTTCACAGCAGTCTTACTTGCCTTTCTACTTTCCAAGCTCTTCCCCTCCACTCCATACTGGCCAGAACATATTCCACCCATTTTTTTAATTGTACAGTCGTACCTTGGAAGTCTAATGGAATCTGGCTTCACTTATCTTTCCCTTTGGCCCTGCCAACAACAACAACAACAACAACAACATAAGAATAATTTATTATTTATATCCTACCCATCTGGCTGCATTTCCCCAGCCACTCTGGGCGGCTCCCAACAGATTAAAAACAGAATAAGACATGAAACATTAAAAACTTCCCTAAACAGGGCTGCCTTCAGATGTATCTAAAAGCCAGATAGTTGTTTATTTCCTTGACATCAGATGGGAGGGCGCTCCACAGGGCAGGCACCATCACCGAGAAGGCCCTCTGCCTGGTTGCCTGTAACCTCACTTCTCTCAGTGAGGTCCTCAGCGCTGGACCTCAGTGTCAGGGCTGAATGATGGGGGTAGAGACGCTCCTTCAGGTATACTGGGCCGAGGCAGTTTAAGGCTTTAAAGCTCAGCACCAACACTTTGAATTGTGCTTGGAAACATACTAGGAGCCAATGTAGGTCTTTCAGGACCAGTGTTATATGGTCTAGGCAGCCACTCCCAGTCACCAGTCTAGCTGTCACATTCTGGATTAGTTGTAGTTTCCAGGTCACCTTCAAAGGTAGCCCCACATAGAGCACGTTGCAGTAGTCCAAGTGGGAGATAACTAGAGCATGCACCACTGGCAAGACAGGCTGCAGGCAGGTAAGGTCTCAGCCTGCGTACCAGATGGAGCTGGTAGACAGCTGCCCTGGACACAGAATAGACCTGTGCCTCCATTGACAGCTGTGAGTCCAAAATTATTCCCAGGCTGTGCATTTGCTCCTTCAGGGGCACAGTTACCCCATTCAGGACCAGGGAGTCCACTTCACCTGCCCGCCCCAAAAACAGTACTTCTGTCTTGTCAGGATTCAGCCTCAATCTGTTAGCTGCCACCCATCCTCCAACCGCCTCCAGGCACTCACACAGGACCTTCACCACTAGTCCACAATCCCTGGAAGGTTGCCCCACCCTGCTGAGAACATTCCCCACCCCTGCCTTAGAGCAAAAGATGTCTCACATCTGCCAGCTACCTAGACGCACATCTATCACAAACATGCTGATCGTGCAATAGTTATGCATGGGCTGAAATGACTCCCTTCTTGCAACTCATATTCTTTCAGGATGTAGCTGAGCATGTTCCTGTTCCTTCTCTGGCAGTATAAAGGATGAAGGTTAGACATTTACATCAGGTTAAAAGTACCACAAAAGCAGGGCCGCTTCTACAAAACAAATAGGTGTTTGAATACTGATGAGACAGAAACAGATGAGCTGCCCAGGTGAAGAGTTATGAAAGAGCAGAGTAAAGCAAAGAAATGATAAATGTTTGCAGGGTTGTACATAAGCGCTATTTGAGCAGGGCTATGGGGAGCTTTGTTCTCATACTAAGTATGTGCAGCCAATATGTAGACCTTCAGTGCCATTCTTCTTCTAGGCATAGGAACTGGATTGTAAACATGGCAGCAATCTCTCCACATCCCTCAGATCCTACAGACTGTAGGCATGTATGTTAAGCAAAACATTTGAAGAAAACTACATCCACAGGTGTGATCTGTGCTCTGCAGTTTGGGATCCACACCTACAGGTATAGCAGTTTATGCATTTGTCCTCCGAAAATAGTGTAGATTTTTTTGGAGAATTTCTTGGAGATTTTGCAAAAGAGAGCTCAACAACTTCTCTTCTGTGTCTGGTTTTTCACTTTTTGAAATATGGCTTCCCTACTATTGTATGCACAGACACTGGGTGTGTGGAGGAGGTAAGAATGGCACTGAATGGCCGGAAGAGCTTGTAGTCACTGAATGTTTTGATACACCAAGGGAAAAATAAGTAAAACACTTGCCAGTTCCCATGGAATTCTGGCAAATGATGTCATCACTCTTGCCTTGAAAAACCTTCTGTATTCACTCCTCCACTACATCACTGCCAGTGATGGACCATTGTCTACTTCCTCCTCCTGCTGATGCCTAGAAATAAACTATTTATATTTCATTCCCTAAATAAATATGGCCCTCTCATCCCAATTACACATATCCCCCTACCCTTCTCAGAAAATGAATTCAATCCACTGAGCCTCACTGAGATTTAACGACCACTGTAATTTGTTAGGATGAGTAAGAAAGATTTATACGTCTGGCATTTTATTGCTCATCTCTGAGCGTTCGTGTTCTTCTGTTTATCATCCCTTTGTCCCCTGAAATATTTGCTGCATTTATGCAATGCTCTTTGAATTTGCGCTTCACAAATTTTCATGTGAGACATGAGCTTCTTGATTCTGTGCTTCTTAATAGAACAACCCCCCTGCCCCCTATTGTTTGGAAGCCCGTAAAGCTATAGTATATAACATAACCAGCAAAAAAGGGACAATATTCTTTATTATTATTATTATGTTAAAATGTATAAAATAGTCAACCTCCCTGGGTTAAAAAATGAGGTTATTTGTATGCGGATGAGCATTGTAATCTGCATGTGGAGAGAATGTTCATGCATCAGTGGCTGTCATTATACTGAAAATATTCCTCAGTCTTTACTACATATGATCCTTTGCAGAGGTGGGAAAAACCTTAGTGTAAGTATGCTGAAAAAATTGCATGTCTGTTTTTCCTCACCCAAGCGGTATCAGGAAAGAATGTGTTTAAAGTTATTTCTGCAGGTTCTCCAAGCGGCAGATCCTTAGGTTTACAGATGGTTCTCTGTGTTAGTATTATTATGACTTATTATTTCTCAAGCAACTTCAGAAACTAAGCGTTATATATAAAACAAGTTCTGCTCTACTTGCCAATGGCAAATCTGAAAGATGGCTTTTCCACACCCATCTGGAAGCAGAACCGAATATGTTCATCCAGATGTTCCAAACCAAACCAGCTTTTACTATAGATTGTAGTAAGGCAACATGTTAGGTGTTTTGTTTGTTTGTTTGAGAAAATCACTTTGGAAAAAAGCTAATTGTACAGCTTAAGTAGTTACCCATAAGAGCAATTAAAAACAAACACCCACAGAGTTAAACATGTCCTGCTATATGACTTTTAGATGTTTTCTTTAACCAAGCCAACACTTATCCGTTTTCATCCCTCAGTTCAATTTCTGGGTGCCTCTGTGGTTTTTTTTCTTGGTTCATTTCTGCTGCTGGGCCCAATTGCTCTCCAACACTTTGTAGTATTTCATCTCTCTCAAAGGTTATTTCACCCCTTTCCTTCTCTTGCAGTTCTTGCAGTCCAGCTCTTAAAGCTTCTGACTCTACCATAACTCTTCCCCTCTTCCATTTTACAGCTACTACCTATTATCCAGCCCAACATATTTTCATTTCCAACCTTTTAACCAATCAGGAGAGTAGATGCCTAGTTAAGTTTCTATCTCCTCTTAAGTTTCCTTTGGGCTTATGGCCCTTTGATACAGGAGAACCTTTTGTGCAAAAAAGCAGCCTTTTTAAAACCCACATCTCAAAACCAAAGAACACCAAAATGGCTGAAAGCCCTGCTCCTTCACATCTAATCCTTGAAATTTGTTGAAAAGGGTGGGTTTGCCTAATGAGCACTGTCTGTGGAAGCCCTGCGTAAGGACTTCCATTTACACAATGGGGCTTTCCTCCATCATCTCCCCACCCCACCCCATGCACCCCCTGAAATTTGGTTATGAGGGGTTAAGAGCTTTGGAATAGTTGGGTGGGGAGAGGAGAGGTGGGCTTGTTTTGTCCTGCAAGCTGCAATTGTGGTTCGAGGGCCCGACCCCCGCGAAGTGAAATGAAGACATAAGGACACGTGATATAAGGTTAATGGGCTAGAAAAGGCCACAACTTTATTGATTACAGCAATGAAAAGGTATTGGCTTAGGCATTGGATCGAAACAAGTGGGTTTATTCACCAGGGGTTCATCACCTGTTGATGCTAATCCAACCATAGGCTCACCCCTGCTGTCACCGCGGGTCGTGCCATGGCCTCCTGCCAAGCAGGCATCGGACAGAATACACGACCGCCAGATTCCTTTAACGGAATACCCCTAAAAATTGAAGGCATAGGCGATGGCCACACCTAGCACTTCGACACACCACAACACATTATTCCAATGCCTAACCACCACCCGAGCCAAAGGCTCGCCGCCAATACCTTCAAAGCTGCAACCAATCCCAGATGCTTTTGCTGACACTAGCTAACCAAATGTCGTTCCCCAGATCCGATAAGTGGACGCCGTCATTCCGGTATAAAGCTTGGTCGCCGATCCGGATACGGTCATGATAAATGACTCAGCCATACATAAAGCGCACCCAAACGGGCTACCGCCCGATTTACGAGTTTCCTGGTTCTTTCAATGGCCATACAGCTTTGCGCACAGCGCCAAACAGTTCTTTTCAAGAAGGAGGACCAGAACACCGTTGTTCTGGGACACAAGGCTGCAAATGCATTCAAGTCTCTTTTTATGCTCCACAACAAGTCCACACTCCTTCTGTTAGCGAGGTCATTCTCCCCAAATGAATTGCAAGGATGTCGGGAGGGCCGAACTTGGCTACTTTCTCCCACAGCAATGGCATAAGCTCCTCCCAACACATGCCTCTTCTCGAAAACCAGGAAACTCGAACACCATGTGGAAGGCCAAGATTGTGTGCAAGGCCGCAGCTCACCGCTCGTACGCGGGCCCAATGAACTATACTGTGGCCGCAAATCCACACGCTTCTCCTGAGCATAGCTGGGGGTAAAAGACAGAACAGAAAAGGCAGATAAGTAGGGTAAAGCTGCAGGTCGCATATTAGACTTATAAGCATTGGATTTCCACCGGCCCATTTCTTTGATCCTGTCCGCCGGTAGCCCCAGGTGCGCGGCCGTGGTTGCGGTGCCAAACCTAACTGAGTGTGCAGCGTACTCCTGGGAGGATAGACCACTAGCCTCAATAGCCTTGCGAAGTACTCTGGTGAATTGGTGCCTCAACAAGGGGGAACCATCTTCATGGACCAGAAACGGACCCGGGCCGGGCGGTCTGAGGTAGAGGTACCGCCTAGTGTCCTCTGCCAGGCATGGGCCCTGCTGTGCCGACGCCGTGAGCTTAACTAGGACACCCTTACCAGCCTGATCAGTCTTGGACTGACGTATACGCACTGTCACGTTAGAATCGGACAACTGCACGTCCTCGCACAGGAGGCCACGTGTTGAACCTCATGCACTAACTTCAAACACCACCTCACCAACTCTAAGCGCGCCAAAAAAAAAAAAAAAAAGGCGATAGAGTATGCTGCGGAAAAGAGACGTGCCTCAAACCTGGACCAGCAAATTGACCTGAGTTTTATGCGTATCTGAGATAACAACCCGTAAGAAATCGCCTTACGGCCCTCGGCCCTGGGAGGTTGTAACCTGCCCCAACCCTCAATGGCTCTACGGATCAAGAAGTCGCTACACGGGTCATGAGCAAATGTAGCTTTTGAAAAGAAACTGATGGCGGCTACGTGAATCTTTAAGGTTTTAGGAACACATCCCAGATCATCGAGATGGGAAAGGTACTGCAAGACATCGTCAGTGGTAGGAGGTATGTTATGAGAGAGCCCAGATAACCCAGACCTAAAACCAAGGAAATCACACCAGGCCTTCTTGTAGGACCTGAGAGTGGAAGGTGCCACGGATGCTAATACTCCCTGTATCACTGCGTCTCCAACGTTCCACAGGCGCTCCAGAAAGGGTTCGGGCAACAGTTGTGCTCCAGGTGCAAGCGACCAGAAGTGAGGTATCTGAAATCGAGACAAGGCATCGGCTATGTCGTTATTGGCTCCAGGTACGAATTTGGCTGAAAATATTATGTTGTACTCAAGGCACCGGAGGACGAACGCCCGCAGAAGGGAGGAGACCCTCTCAGACCGAGATGACTGCCTGGCTAGAATGTTCACCACCACCAGGTTGTCGGTCCTGAAGCACACGCGGTGATCACGAAAATCTTCTGTCCAGATGTGAATGGCCACCACTATTGGAAAGAACTCAAGACGGGACGACGATGAGGAATGAGGCCAGGGAAAGGCTGGCACTGCAGCAAAAGGCTGCTGAACACGCCCCCACTGCGGCACCTGGTTGGGTGGCCACCGGGGGGGCGTGAGTGCCAGCCAGGTGAGCTGGAGGCAGGGGGCAACACCCCCTGCTGGGCGGTGCTCGGGCTCCCGCCCACAACCACTCCCCTCTCTTTCAGGGAGGAGAGTCTTCCTTTCACAGATAGAACATTGACCATAGCTTGATGTTGAATTCTGCCCAAAGTACTGTTCCCAAGGGAGTGTGTGAGGAGAACCACGGGGCATCTTATGTGGCTTTAGGCAGCAGAGCAAATTCCTCAGCTCAGGGAAGTTCCCTTACTAGACTACGGGAAAGCTCACGTACTGCTATTAATATTAGGAATATTTGACCTTTGATCGTGCTAACAGGCTGATGGGAGCTGGAATCTAAAAGCATCTAGAGGGTCACAGGTTAGCCACTTCTGCTATATCTAATCCTTGAAATTTGTCACAAAGTCTAGATAGTTTTGCTTATAAGCTCCCTCAAATATCCCAAGAAACCTTTCTTCGGTTCTCGTTCTGTCTGTGTTTCTCACTGTTTATTTCCACTTTCTCTTTCTCTGGCTTTCTTTCCTTCCTAGTATAGAATTATGTATCCTATTAGAGACTAGCCTGAGTGAACCTTTGTACCCTATTATTAGAGTTAAAGCTTTCTGCAGAATTTTGCCCAAGTTCATCTCTCTTTGTCCTGCTGTTCTGTAAGAGGACACAGGACTGCATTATTATATTTGCTTTTAGCCTTGCCTTAGCAGTCAGTAGCAGAGCATTGTCCAAAAGCAGAAATGCTATATGACAACAATTCTGATACATTTTTAGACAACAAATCTGCAAATGCAAATGAGCTTTTGGAATTGTTTGCCAGACAGTCCCAGGAGGTTCTGGTGACTATCCTTCTAACTGATAACTATCCTTCTTAAAAAAAACTTTTAAAAGCATATCTTGTGATTTGAATCCAGTATAGGAGCCTGCAGACAGGTAAACTCAGGGCAAAGACTGGATAAAAGTGCTTTTCTCTGATAACATAAAAGCTTCCTTGGCAGCTTTTCAAGGACAGAGGAGAATGAGGGGAAAGTTAGGATGCAGAATTGCTCCTACTGATAGAAAGGGGAAAAAAGAGTCCTGATTCTTAGGTGGGATTAAATAATTTGGTGCAAAAAGGTAGGCTCAGATGTTACCTGAAATGTTACCTTTTTTGTACCTGTTCACTGTTAGCAGATGCTGATGTTTTCTTTTTCGAAAGAAGACCCAGAGAAACTTGCAAAACATTTGAAGGGTACAGGAATTGCATTTCGGAACCATTTGTTGTTTTTCCTTTTTTTTTTTATTTCCCTATCTGTTTTTTTTTTAATAATAATTTTTTATTGTTTTTACAAAACAAAAAAAGCAGGGAACAAGGGTATAGGAAAAACAAACAAATCACAAACAAATACATAAAACATGACTTCCCCATACCTCCCCTTCTCTGCATCATTATTTTATAATGTGTCAGCAACCCTTCAGTCAATTTCTCTATATATTCTCATTAAGTTTCCCCCTTTAATTTACGATTTACAACTGTAGTTCTTTGTTTCTAGCCTCTCGACATCTTAACCGTCCAATATTTTACAATAGTTCTTAAGGTATACTTTAAATTTTCTCCAATCTTCCTCCACCGCCTCCTTCCTCTGGTCACGGATTCTGCCGGTCATCTCTGCCAATCCCATATATTCGATCACCTTCGTCTGCCATTCCTCCAGAGTGGGTAGTTCTTGCATCTTCCAATACTTTGCTAAAAGAATTCTTGCTGCCGTGGTTGCATACATAAAGAAAGTCTTATCCTTCTTCGGTACCAATTGGCCCACCATGCCCAGAAGAAAAGCCTCTGGTTTCTTTGAAAACGTCCATTTAAGGACTTTCTTAATTTCATTATAGATCATTTCCCAGTAGGCCTTAATTTTTGGGCAGGTCCACCAAAGGTGATAGAAGGTTCCTTCAGCTTCCTTACATTTCCAACATTTGTTATTGGGCAAATGATAGATCTTAGCAAGCGTGACTGGAGTCATGTACCACCTGTAAATCATTTTCATAATATTTTCTTTCAAAGCAGTACATGCTGTGAATTTCAAACCGGTGGTCCATAACTGTTCCCAGTCAGCAAACATAATGTCATGACCAACATCTTGTGCCCATTTAATCATAGCTGATTTTACCGTTTCATCCTGTACATTCCATTTCAGCAGCAGGTTATACATTCTAGATAAGTTTTTTGTATTGGGTTCTAACAGTTCCGTTTCTAGCTTTGACTTTTCACTCTGGAATCCTACTTTCCTGTCCAGCTTAAACACTTCATTTATTTGGTGGTAATGTAGCCAATCTCTAACTCTATGTTTTAATTTTTCATAGCTCTTTAATTTAAACTTTTCTCCATCCTTTTCTAACATTTCATCATATTTTAACCAATTTGAATCCATGTTAAGTTTTTTAACTGCTTTTGCTTCCATTGGTGATAACCATCTAGGGGTTTTATTTTCCATTAAATCTTTGTACCTGATCCAGACATTATATAATGCCTTCCGTACCATATGGTTTTTAAAACTCTTATGCACTTTCACCTTGTCATACCACAGATACGCATGCCAGCCGAGGTTATTATCATAGCCTTCTAGATCTAAGATGTCTGTGTCCTCAAGAAGTAGCCATTGTTTTAACCAGCAGAAAGCTGCTGCCTCATAGTAGAGCCTCAAGTCCGGCAGGGCAAACCCCCCTCTATCTTTTGCGTCTGTTAAGATCTTAAACTTAATTCTGGGCTTTTTGCCCTGCCAGACAAATTTAGATATATCTTTTTGCCACCTCTTGAAACACTCCATCTTGTCCAGAATTTGTAAAGTCTGAAACAAGAATAACACTCTCGGCAATACATTCATTTTGATAACAGCTATACGGCCTAACAAGGAAAGTTTCAGTCTAGACCATATATCTAGATCCCTTTTCACTTCTGTCCAACATTTCTCATAATTGTCCTTAAATAAATTAGCATTTTTTGATGTTAAGTTTACCCCCAGATATTTAACTTTTTTAACAATTTCCAAACCCGTTACATTTTGAAATCTATCTTTTTCTTCCGGTGTCAAATTTTTCCCCAACACTTTTGTTTTTTGTCTGTTCAATTTGAATCCTGCCACTTGACCAAATATCTCAATTAGGTCCAACACTCTTTTCGTACTCTCCTCTGGCTGTTGTAATGTTAGAACTAAGTCGTCTGCAAATGCCCTTAATTTATAATGTTTCGCTCCGACCTGAATACCTTTAACCAGCGGGTCCATTCTAATCATGTTTAACAAAACCTCCAGGACAGATATAAACAGGAGGGGAGACATAGGGCATCCCTGTCGTGTACCCTTTTCTATTGATATATCATCCATCACCATACCATTCACGATTAATTTTGCTTTTTGTTCTGCATATATCGCACCTATACCATTTTGAAATCTTTGGCCTACCCCCATTCCCTGGAGATTCTTCATCATAAAATTCCAATTGATATTGTCAAAGGCTTTCTCCGCATCCACAAAGATCAAAACTGCCTTTTTGTTAATGTCCATTTCCAACAGTTCCAGAATGTCTAAAATATTTCTCACATTACTTGACATATATCTCCCTGGGAGAAAGCCTGTTTGGTCCTTATGAATCTCCCCTACTAGCACTCTTTTAAATCTTTTTGCCAGAATGTCTGCAAAAATTTTATAATCCACATTCAACAGTGATATAGGCCTATAGTTTTTTACTTGGCTTTTGCCAGTCTCTGCCTTTGGTATAAGTGAGATGAATGCCTCTTTCCACGATTCGGGAGCCTTTTTACCCTCCAAAATTTGATTGCAAACTTCTTTCAATGGTTGAATCAACCATTCTTTTAACATTTTGTAATATCCTGCAGTTAAGCCATCCGGTCCTGGAGATTTCCCCAATTTCATATTCTGAATGGCACCCTCTATTTCTTGTTCTGTTATTCTCCCATTTAAGGTCATCTTATTCTGTTCTGAGATTTTTGAAAGTCCATATTTTCTGATGAATTCCTCTATTTCTTGCTCGTTTGTTGGGCCTTGCGCGTACAGTTTTTTGAAGAAGCTTTGAAAACAATTGCTTATCTCATTTGGTCTAGTGATTATTCTTCCATCTTCTTCCAAAGATGTTACAGTATTCAGTTTTTGTCTTTTTTTCAATTGCCATGATAGCAGTTTCCCACATTTATCTGCCGATTCAAATGTTTTTTGTCTTATCTGCTTTATCTTCCATTCTATTTCTTGATTCATCAGTTCCATATATTGCGTCTGATAGAATTTTATTTCTCTTAATATTTCTTGTGACTTTGGTTTAGATCTTAACTTCTTCTCTTCTTCCTTTATTTTTTCCAGGATTTTCTCTTCCCTCTCCTTTTGCTTTCTTCTCTTTAGGGAGTTCTGCTGAATAAGAAAACCACGCATCACGGCTTTACTTGCATCCCAGATTGTTCTTTTCTCCACATTTGTTCTTAAATTTATCCCAAAGTATTCTCTTAAAGTTTTTTGGGCCTTCTTATAGATTTCTTCATCTTTTAAGAGGGTGTCATTCATTCTCCATCGAAATGTTCCCGCCGTTGTTTGTTTCATTTCCATTTTTACAGCATTATGCATTTGTTGTTTTTCCAACCAAGCTGCTTCTTCGTCACACTGTGATCCCAAACATTTGGGTATCATGTTTCGAGGAAGATGGCTTCACCATCCTATGCAGCTGGTCAACGTTATCTAAGTGACAGTGTCAAAAAGCCAATTACGAGTGAAGTCAAGAAGAAAGTGTGGCTGTGGCAGAAGAGATAAGGCATTTTTGCCACCACACCACACATAGGCGCCAACTCTCAGCCCCCACCCCACGTATGGGACAGCTGAGCCTCACCCCCCAATCTTGAGGGGCTGGACTCCATTGAGACTCCCCTTGTTGAAAACTTGTGACCTGCTCCTAACATGCATGATGTCATACATGTGTTTTGCACATGTGACATCATGCGCGCATGACAAGCCTCCCAAAGTCATGAAGAACTTGGCGCCTCTGACACCATGATTGCTGTGGTGTCTTCGCCTACTGCTACTCATAACATGGACTCTTTACCTCATGCCCAGTTAGAGCTAATATTGCTCTTGACTAAGATAATTCCTGACCTCTAGCTGCCTTTTACACAATGGGGCAAATATTTTATCCCACATGGGGCATTTTTCACAATGGGGAAGTTTGTTTATAACATGCCACTTCCTGTTTCAAGCTCAGGCATAGACAAAGATACAAATTTATATTTCCTGTTATTTGTCACATCCATTAACTGCTGAACTAAAACTTACATTGCTGTTGGTTTTTTTGTTTTTTGTTTATAATATTTTTATTAGTTTTATGAAATACAGAAAAAAGAATAAAGAGCATATTATAAAAGTAGAAAAAGAAAGTTACAAATTTTTCTTACTCTTTTTTCCAAATCTATTGGACTTCCCCGCGTCCTCCCAACCCTGCATTCTCTGTGATGCATAACGTCTGCAATTTGTTAACTTGTTTCAATAACTTATTGTATCTTCCATTTTATCATGTTACCCAATTTCAAATATATTATGGCCCAAATCATGTACGTTTTCATTTTAACACAATAAAGTTGTTTCATTATTCTATCTCTGACTCCTTGTACCTTAATTTCCATTTCTTTAATTTAACATTACTGAAGCTAGAATTTCCTAAAAGGTGCGTTTTTTAACATTCATACAACTTATAATGTTTTTCCAAATAGTCTTTAAATTTTCTCCAGTCCTCCTCGAATGTTTCTTCTCCCAAGTCTCGGATTCTGCCAGTCATTTCGGCCAGTTCCATGTAGTCCATCAACTGCGTGTGCCATTCCTCCAGTGTGGGTAAATCTTGTGTCTTCCAATGTTTTGCAATCAGGATCCTTGCTGCTGTAGTAGCATACATAAAAAAGGTTCTGTCCTTCTTAAGCACTCTCTGGTCCACCATGCCCAGGAGGAAGGCCTCTGGTTTCTTAGGTAAGGTAAATCTAAGTACCTTTTTTAGTTCATTATGAATCATTTCCCAAAAGGCCTTCACTTTCGGGCAGGTCCACCAGAGGTGAAAAAATGTCCCTTCCGCCTCTTTACATTTCCAGCATTTATTATCAGACAGGTGATATATCTTAGCAAGCTTGACTGGGGTCATGTACCACCGGTATATCATTTTCATAATGTTTTCCTTCAAGGCACTACATGCCGTAAATTTCATTCCGGTGTTCCATAACCTTTCCCAGTCTTCAAACATAATGTTATGCCCCAAATCCTGCGCCCACTTTATCATGGCGGATTTGACTGTCTCATCCTGAGTATTCCATTTAAGCAGCAGGTTATACATTCTCGAAAGTAGTTTACTTTTTGGTTCTAACAGTTCTGTCTCTAGTTTCGATTTTTCCACCTGGAATCCAACCTTCTTGTCTACTTTAAAGACCTCTTGAATTTGTGCATAATGCAACCAATCTCGCACCTTGTTTTTTAGTTTTTCCAAGCTCTGCAACCTCCAATTGTCTCCAATCTTTTCAATAATTTCCTCATATTTAGGCCAATTGGCTTCCATATTAGGTCTCTTACGTGCCTTGGCCTCCACCGGTGAGAGCCACCTCGGAGTCTTACTCTCCAATAAGTCTTTATATTTTGTCCAGACCATTAAAATTGCTCTCCTGACAATGTGGTTTTTAAACAGTTTATGCACTTTGACCTTGTCATACCACAAATATGCATGCCACCCAAAGGCGTTGTCAAACCCTTCCAGATCTAGGACATCAGTGTTTTCCAGTAAGATCCAATCTTTCAACCAGCAGAAGGCTGCAGATTCGTAATATAACCTCAAGTCTGGCAGGGCAAATCCCCCTCTTTCTTTCGCATCAGTTAATATCTTAAACTTTATTCGGGGCTTTTTGCCCTGCCAAACAAACTTAGAGATATCCTTCTGCCACCTTCCAAAGCATTCCACCTTGTCCACGATCTGTAGGGTCTGAAACAAAAATAACATTTTTGGCAATACATTCATCTTTATAGCTGCTATTCGGCCCAACAAGGAAAGTTTCAATCTTGACCATGTTTCCAAATCTCTTTTGATTTCTGACCAACATTTCTCGTAGTTGTCCTTAAACAGATTCAAATTTTTGGAGGTCAGATACACCCCTAGGTATTTTACTTTTTTAACCACATTTAATTCTGTTTCTTTCACAAACTCATCTGTTTCTGTAATTGTCAATTTTTTTGCTATAACCTTAGTTTTTTGCTTGTTCAGCTTAAATCCCGCCACCCGACCAAAGTCCGAAATTAATTCTAACACTCTTTTAGTACTAGAGACAGGCTCCTGCAATGTTAATACCAGGTCATCTGCAAATGCTTTCAATTTATATTGTTTCACTCCGACCTCAATTCCCTGTACCAACCGGTCCTTTCTAATCATGTTCAATAGCACCTCCAGAACTGAAATAAACAATAGGGGGGATAGGGGGCACCCCTGCCGTGTCCCTTTTTCAATTTTAAACTCCTCTGTCACCACATTGTTTACTATCAATTTCGCTTTTTGTTCTGAATATATTGCTTCTATTCCATTTTCAAACCCCCGCCCCACTCCCATCCCTTCCAAATTTTTCTTCATAAACATCCAGGAAATATTGTCAAAGGCTTTCTCCGCATCAATAAAGATTAGCACCGCTCTAGTGTTTAGCTTTGTTTGTAAAAGCTCCAAAATATCAATAATATTTCTTGTGTTGCCAAACAAATGCCTACCAGGGAGAAAGCCAGCCTGGTCCTTATGGATCACTTCATTAAGCACTTTTTTAAACCTACTTGCCAAAATGTCTGCAAAAATTTTGTAATCCACATTTAGGAGTGAGATGGGGCGGTAGTTCTTAAGCTGAGTCTTTTCAGTTTCTAGTTTGGGTATCAATGTGATGAAGGCTTCTTTCCACGTTTCCGGTGCCTTCCTCCCCTCCATAATCTGGTTACAAACCTCCAACAAAGGTTGTATCAAATAGTCCTTCAAAACCTTATAGTATTTGGAGGTAAGTCCGTCAGGGCCTGGAGATTTGCCTAATTGGAGGTTCTGAATGGCGCTTTCAATTTCTTGCTGTGTAATATTACTATTCAGGGTTGTTCTCATTTCCTGAGGTATTTTCTGTAATCCGTTGGTTTTAAGAAATTGGTCCACCTCCGAATCTTTCTGTGGCCCTTGTGAATAAAGCTCTTTGAAATATCTCTAGAAGCACTTTCTAATTTCCTCGGGTTTCTGTACCATTCTCCCTTCAATCTCTAGATTTGTAACTGTATTAAGTTTTTGTCTCTTTTTCAACTGCCATGCTAGCAGTTTCCCACACTTATTTGCTGATTCAAAAGATCTTTGTTTCATTTGTTTAATTCTCCATTCCACCTCTTGATTTATCAATTTCAAATATTGTGCTTGGAAAAATTTCACTTCTCTCAGCACTTCCTTCGACTTGGGCCTGGATCTTAGTTTTTTTTCTCCATCTCTTATTTTTTCCAATATCTTCTCCTTCTTTTCATTCCAGAGTTTTTTCTTGATCGTGTTTTGTTGTATTAGAAACCCTCTCATGACTGCTTTACTTGCGTCCCAGATTATTCTTTTTTCCACAGTGGTATTTCAATTTATCTCAAAATAGTCCTTTAAAGTTTTTTGGGCCTTCTTAACAATCTTCTCATCCCTTAGTAGGGTGTCATTCATTTTCCATCTGAAGGATCCGGTTGTATTTAGTCTGAGTTCCATTTTCAAAGCATTATGGTCGGAGCAGGTTTTTGGGCAGATTTCCACCTTTCTAGTCTTAGGTGCCAGTCCTCTAGTTATCCATATTTGGTCGATTCGTGTCCATGTCAGATGAGCTTCAGAAAAGAAAGTCCCTTCTTTTCCTAGGGGGTTCTTAACCCTCCATATGTCAATTAAGTCCACATTGTCAGTCATTTCAAAAAAAGTTTTAGGTAGTCTGCCATCTTTTGTTATGTTAGCACTTTGCGACTTATCCATATTTACAGACACAACCCCATTCATATCACCCATCATGATGATGTTGTTGTAGTCTAGGTAGTCCAGCATAATCTCATGCAGCTTCCTGAAAAATTCCGATTTTCCTTCATTTGGGGCGTATATTCCTAATATCAGAAATTTTTCTCCTTGTGTCTGAATTTCAATCGCCAAAATTCTGCCGTGTTCATCTTTGAATAAGAATTTCGGTGACAGGCTCTCCTTTGCATATATCACCACTCCTCTTTTCTTCACTTTGTCCGAAGAGATGAATTCTTGGCCTAGTCTTTTATTAATTAGCACTTTTCTGTGGAGCCTTGTCACATGTGTTTCTTGCAGGCAAATAATGTCCAATTGTTCTTTTTTCAAAATATGAAATACTTTTCTTCTTTTTTCCGGAGAATTTCCGCCGTTTATATTCCAACTAAGAAGCTGCAGCGACATCCTGGTCTAATTGGTGGGTCTACAATGGGGTATCTAGGTTTCCCTCCGATCCCGGAGGTGGTAATGTTGGTCCAGATCCAGGCGGTGTAGGCTTTGGAGATGGTCCCGGTGGTGGTGGAGGCCAAGAAGCTGCAGCTCCTTTCTGGAGGTCCTCCTCGTGGTCGTGTAGGAACTTCTGTTGGTCCTCCGGTGTTTTGATTCTTACTTTCCTTCCTTTGTAGGTAAATGATAGTCCTTGCGGAAACTCCCACCTATAAGGGATTGTGTTGTATCTCAACAATTTGGTCAAATCTGTATAAGTGGTCCTAAGATCCAAAAGGTGTTTAGGTATATCTCTGTAAATTTCAGCCTTTTTACCTTCTATCTCCAAAGATTTTTTGAAATGTAGGCCTAGTATCTTGTCTCTTTCCTCTCTCGATCTCAAAATAACCAAACAGTCTCTGGACTTGTCCTTCTTTATCAATTTTCCCAGTCTAAAGGCAGTCACAATTTTAAAGTCCTTATCTTCCTCTATCCCCCAGAATTTGGAGAACAAAAGTGTTAAAAATCCCTGTAGATTTCCTTCCTCCAATTCTGGGATAGCCCTTAATCTGAGATTATTTTCCTTACTTTTCAATTCGACCAATGACAGGTAGGCTTGTTGTTCCCCTACCTGTCTTTTCAGAGGCCTTACTTCCCCCCTAATCTCATCAACCTTTTTGTTCGCCTGTTCTGCTTTTTGACTAGCTTCCACCGCAAGTTTATAATTTTCAGTCGTCGCCCCTTGCAATTTTTCAATTGCCTGAGTATGATGAGAAACTTGCTCGGATAATTTAGTAATAGAAGATGTAGCTTGGTCAATTTTTGATGATTGATTGTCCACTTTTTGATTTAAAATTCCAAGTTGTTCCAAGATTTGTTTCAGGACTATTTCAGATCCTCCAGTTGCCATATCTTCTGCAGCAGGCTCTACAGCAGGCTCTTCAATTTCCACCTCCTGTGCTGTCAGCACAGTTGGGACGGATGATCTTCGTTGATGAGATAGGGTTGTTTGAACAAGTTGCCCTGGTTTCTTTTCTTTTTCTTTAGCTTTAGCTGCTCTTGTTCTCCCTGTGCCACTCATTCCACACCTGCCTCTGTTCAAGGTCAAATTTTCTTTTGTTTCATAAGTTAGACAAAGTCCAGAGTGTAAACAATTTAACCACAGAGAATCACAATAAAGTACAGTTCCCAGGCCTCTATGTCTCCACAATCCTCTAGGTGGGGGTATTTCAAAGTTTCAAGGAAGGAGGGAACTCTTGTCCGCCATTGAAGTTCTTATATTCCCTATGTTAAGTCTTTAATAGTTCCAGAGCACAAAAGGAAGTTTCCACAGGCTTTCTTTGTCTTGAAGAAAAGCCACAAGGTGTCAAGAAAGGTCCCAGCAACAATGTTTAAACGTTAGTATCTCAGTCTATGTATCAGTTAAGCTCCAATAACAGTATCAGCAGTTTGACAGTTCTCCTTTGTACACTGACAGCCCGATAGCTGGGTTGTCCCTTTTAACTCCACATAGCTCAAAATTAGGAAGCAGGTCCCAAAAATAAAATCCACAACTTTTACAAAGATTTCCTGCTTGTCTTTTCACTACAAAGTCTGTCAAATACACCCTCGTTTTACTTTTACAGTCCCTTTTCGGCGCTTCAGCGCTCTTCTGCGCAATTGCTTTAATCTGGTTAGCAGGATCGGGAGACGGACTTCCTGTTACTCGCCTCCCGTTTTCAGCCGAATTTCAACCAAATTCCCAAATTTTCCGATGTTTAACTCCCCTTACTCACGGGTATGTAGCAGCCAATTTTGATGTTTTCAAGAAGAAAGGTCGGCGCTCATCAGCAGCAGCAGCGCGGCTTTGCATCCACGAAAAGAGCGATGAACTCACAGCGCCGCTCCCCCTTTCGCGTTCCGGAGCCCCTTACGGAGCCCCTTCTTCGTTTCCGGGGGGGCTTTGGGCGCCCGCCGAGTCCCACGGCCGCAGGCTCGCTCTGCCTGCAGTTTTTCTTAATGGGTCTCCGCTTTGCCGTAGCGGACGACCCTTTTTCGCGGAGCCCCTCTTCACTGAGTAAAGAGGACCGCCATTGCTGTTTTGCGCCGCCTCCGGAAGTCCCATTTTGCTGTTGGTTTTTTTGGAGCTTAAGTAATTATTATCACTTAATCCCCCCGCCCCCCCGCCGAACCCTTAAGTGGGCTTTATCCAATATGGGATGAATCTGTAACCATCCAGCATGTGGGGAAATCCTTAAAAAAGAAAAGAAAATTAAGATGACCAAGGTGACTGTATTCAGTTGGGCTAACTTGGAAACTTGCTGACATGCTCTTGATATAGTTAAGACAATCCCTGATTATCTCTTAGGGCAGATGCCAAATTCCTATTCTCCTTCAGACATCCATCTTTACAGTTCTGGTTTTCCAGTAATTGAGATGTAATATTAAGCACACTTTCTAAAGAACCGTATTCTTGATGAGAGTCAGAAGTTCAATTATAGTGGAAAATAGAAGATGGCTGCATCTCATTTCTCTGAATATAACAGTGATCCTAATGTTGTGTTTTTAAAGCTCAGCAACTTGAACTTTAGTATCAGCTCATTTCCCAAGTGTATAACCGCAAAGCCTTATTATTTGCTCACATTTACTCACACGGCATTTTAATGGGTTTGTTTGCAGCATTGGTGAATGAAATGATACCATTGTATTTTTTTCAATGAAGCTCCCCTCCAAGGCTTAACCTTAACTAAGGAAAGGGGGGGGGAGATTGCCCTTACTAATGTCCACCTCTTCTTCACTTTCACTCCTCCCCCCCTTCTGTTTCCTGCACAGATGGGCCAATAAACATAATCAGAGATGCTTTAGGGGTTGATTGTGTTTATGCAAATGCTTTACTGAGCCCTACGCATCATTTTTGGGATGCTCTTTGCCCCCCTGAAAAAGAATCTTGCCCCTTTTCTGCCTTTTTTGTGGAGAATGTATGAGTATTTTGTGAAATGTTAAGGTTTGCGTTTGGTGCTTATCCTAATAAAGTTACAAGGTGGCTGAGGTCTATACATATGCTCTTTCATTTTTCAAATCCATCACTGCCCTCTGACCCCTTTGTAATTGTATGATGAAAACACACACACCATCAGCTACCTCATACCTTTTTAAGGGTAAGCACCCACAAAAATTTCACTGGAATTCACAAATTTCTGGTTTTTATATATGGTTTTTATATACTTTTCTATATGGTTTTTATTGCATGGTTCTATGTACTGTTGTTGTAAACTGTTCTGTTTTTTTAACAACAACAACAACAACAAATGAATGAATAAACTAAATAAAAAACAGACACTGCCTTCCTTAATAACTTAAACACCAAGCGGCCAGTGGCATGTATTAAAACTGCAATATGTATCGGAGGTACTCTGCACCAACCCCAGTCCTTATACATGGGTTACATTTGACTACATTTCTTTGTTGTTGCAATGCAAATTCAGTAGCCTCCCAAAGTCTAAAGCTTGAATCCTCCCTACGCCATAAATTCACAAAAAGCTCTTAAAACTGAGGTACTCCTTCTCAGCTCTTTTGCTGACTCTGCAGTATCATTAAATATTTACCTAGCATTTAGGATTTTTGTTTCAGGGCCACAAAGCTAACCCAGCACTGTGTGGGAGATGTGCAGGAGGAGTCTAGATGAGTGCTTCACCTCTGGTTATCCTGCAGCAAGCAGGAGGGTTGACCCTCAAGGTCCCTTCCATTTAGCATTCAGTGTTGTTGGTTGTTTGATGGGTATTTGTGATGTAGACTGGGTTTCGCCCAGTGAGTCCCATTAGTAGAAGACCTACACATCTGCTTGTGCAGTGAGGTTTCCCTCCTCCTACCACATGCCCCCCATCCCCTCCCCCTGAAATTGGTTAGGAGAATCCCTGGAACAACACATGGTGGAAGGAGAGGGGGGCTTATTCTGTCCGGCAAGCTGAAATACTTGACCCGATGGAAGGAAGGCCTTAGCACAACACTGAATTCCTCCTGTGGAATGGTAGCTTCAGGGGCACAGACTCCATGTGCCTATTCCAGTGAGCAGATGAATCTAGGACTCAGGGCTGCCTCTCCACCATCGACATCTACCCAGCTAAGATGTAGTGGTGAAGCTGAAATTAAACACATAGGTGGGATTCCATTCCATATCATTATTACCTAAATAACGCATCTGTTACGGGTGTTCCCCTTCTGTTTTATTTCCTCTGTGGAGCTAACTTTCTCTTCCTTGAAATACATCTTCACACTTCTCCTTCTCGTAGATCCTTTGGCATAATCTCTCCAGACAACAGCCTGAAAATGTATGAGGAACATTTTTATGAAAGTTCTGACAACTTGCATAGCACCTTGTCCTTTCTCCGCAGCTGCTGTTCTCCAGTTGGCCTGTTCTGCTACCTCTTCTGGTGGAAAGCAGGATGGAGTTTGCAAATCAAAATGGAACATTTTTTTTAAAGCACTTCAGTATATGTGTGAATTAGGAGAAGGCTGAGGCATTTTTGTTTTTGTTCATCTGTGTCAAATTTAATAGGCCGTTCACATTTTAAAATGTCAATATCAATGAGATTTAAACTGCTGGGATAACAGCAAACTACATTGGGAAAGGACAATTGGAATGTTTTGCTTGTCCGAAAATAGGAATTATGGAAGAGCAAGCACTGGTGACCAGAGCAGAAGAGTTGCAGAATGACAAGGGTGGCGGTGAGGGGGCTGGAGGAGGAAGAGTGATTGGCGGGAGGGGAGTGAAAATATTTTAATAGCTTTTCATATGATGAGAAAGATTAGGGGAATTGATTTAATTTTCACAAAGGAGATCTAGTGAGATGCTTGAATGATGATGAGGCTTAGAAAACAGAATTAAGAATTACTGAATTGTATTGGATTTTGCCTCGAGAATCTTAATCATGCCATAGTGGCATGCTGTAGAGGCAGAATGTTCAATGAATTTGCAGAGGCGGGGGCATCAGAGGTATCATGGTAACATCTTGGTATCTGATGATTTGTGTTTATTTTTCTTTTAAAGGTTAAGCCAAATATCTCTTGAATAATAATAATAATAATAAACTGTTTTTCAATCCTGAAAAATTTTCCATTTACATGAGAAGGCAAAAGAGTGATCCATACTAGTTATGGCTTAATTTTTTGGGGAGGTGGAGGGCATGGAGTGGCACATTAAGTGTGCCCAATTTTTAAAGTCAAGGGTAATCAATCCAAGGCCATGGATGATGGCAGTTGTCCAACATTTGGAAGACACCATGTTGGCTACTCTTACTGTAGCCTCTCTCTCATGTGGAAGAAACTTTCCCTGTTCTGAAGATTTCATGGCCCTTTTAACAAGACCTTTAATAACTGAAAACTCATTTCCAATACATTTCTGAATAATGAGTCAACTTTATTGCTAAGCCAATGCAGACAGAAGGGATTTCTTCCAGTATTTCGTGCATATGACATTTATCGTAACCTTTAACATTTACGCTCCTTCTACCTTGCTGTTCTGTCACGGTGCCCATTTCCCAGTTGCACTAGAAATTGCTAAGCTCATTGTCCATTCCAACGAAAGCTAGTTTCCTCTCTCGCTGCTGGTGGATAAAGTCAACCAGGTTATTAAACTGGACTCCATTTTGATTTGCAAGATGCAATATAAGCAGCGCCAAGACAATTTCTGCTGGTTACTTGCTGGTCACCCACAATGCTCATAAAACCTTGGAGAATTTAGAAGTCAGTAACAACATGACAGCTCTTCTGAGAGGAGATGCTTCTCAAAGTGCCTCAATGCCTGTTTTATTTTCATACTCGGGAATATAATCTTTCTAAAAGTCAGGTATATGGTGTCTCTCAAATTTATAGTTATTCTGTAAATTATTCTCATGCTCAAATGATAAGTATTAGAATAAGAGATATGCTCTATAATTTGCTTTTAAAAACAGAGTGGAGGAAGATCATACCTCTGAGAAATTAGTTTCAGGAGATGGATAGATTTTTGGGAAATGGATGAACGGCTTGTTCTCAAAACCTTCCTCTGCTACATTATGCTTCAGTCATTTATTTCTCCATTTGCATTTTGCTTTTCCTTTGGAAAAAAGGTATTTATACTGAGTCACAGGACGCAGTGTGCTTCTTCCCTGCCCCCAAACTCAGTAAAAACACTTAGGTATAGCAGGCTCCTTGTTGTTGCTAATTTCTCAAGGTAACTAATATACCAGAGGTCAGGTTCCGAGATCTTCCAAGGCCTTGGGCAGCATTGCCATGGTCTTACAAGGCCTCAGATGTGACTTCCGGTGCTTTGCAAGGCACCGGACGTTGCATTGGGGGCCCTGAAGTGTGGGTGTATTTTACAGTTTCAGCCAAGCAGCCAAGGGGTTAACAAAATCTGAATGTGCACATTGTGTGTGCCACAATCTTGAATAATGATTTCAGTAAAAATTGTTGTTGCTGTGGATGTTGGAACTGCTGAGTTTACCTTCTGCTGCTGCTGCTAATAGTATTACATTATTGCATTATAGGATAGCAGTGCATCAGAAGTGTCTATAGCCAAATGCATTACAAGGACTTGTTCTGTACGACACGCTGATTTACATCAGCAAAGGTAACGTAACATGCTTAGTTGTTCCAAGTAAAAGTTTTCTACTATACTGTTGTTGCTTTTGGATTCCCTTCCACCACCTAATGGACTAATGGATGAACAGAGTTACTTAGAATTCTGGTATGCTTCCTTTGTTAACCTGTTACTTTTGTCCAACTTAGCATCATATGTTACCTGAAATTCTGTGGTACAGCCTGATAACGATGAACAAATCAGGATTTTCTATTTCTGGTCCATGTCTTTTCCTTATGTGTTCACACATCAGTCCATTCTTTCCAAGCAATAATCTACATTTTAAAATTCTGGATGAAAATCTACATTTAAATACATAATTAAATATTATTTTCATGCATTTTCTCTGAAAATACACATTTTAAAATGCATTTTAAACTGTTTGGCACATTCAGAGATATTTCAATCCAGATACGTTAGCCTCGGAGGGTCAAATCAGACCAATCCATATCAGAATTTACAAAGTTGACTTCCTTAAGCATTCTAATTATTCTGGGTATTCACTATCTCTCATTGAGAACAGTGCCTTCAAAGTACAGTGGTACCTCGGGTTAAGTACTTAATTCATTCCGGAGGTCTGTACTTAACCTGAAACTGTTCTTAACCTGAAGCACCATTTTAGCTAATGGGGCCTCCTGCTGCAGCTGCGCCGCCGGGTCACGATTTCTGTTCTCATCCTGATGTTCTTAACCTGAAGCACTATTTCTGGGTTAGCGGAGTCTGTAACCTGAAGCGTATGTAACCTGAAGCGTATGTAACCCGAGGTACCACTGTAGTTTTCTTTTAAATGTTGACTAAAGGTAAAGGACCTCTGAGAGTTAAATCCAGTCACGAACAACTCTGGGGTTGCGGCACTCATCTTGTTTTACTGGCTGAGGGAGCCAAAATTTGTCCACAGACAGTTTTTCTGGGTCATGTGGCCAGTATGACTAAGCCACTTCTGGCAAAGCCAGAGCAGCACACAGAAACGCTGTTTACCTTCCAGCCGGAGCGGTACCTATTTATCTACTTGCACTTTGACGTGCTTTCGAACTGCTAGGTTGGCAGGAGCAGGGACCGAGCAACGGGAGCTCACCCCGTTGTGGGGATTCAAACCACCGACCTTCCGATTGGCAAACCACAGTGCCACCCGCGTCCCAAATGTTGACTATCTGATAGTAAATAGATAATTCTCCTTCGAAAATATTTGGCGCTGAATAATTCATCATTTGCTATCCCTCCTAATCCATTCTCAAAAGGCTGGTTTCTTTATCACACATCAGCTGCATGAACAGTAGTCTGTCTGTATGCTCTAAGGAGACTGTATTCTGGTAGAAAGACTGCATAAATAAAAAATTGTTCAGTAGCACCTTAGAGACCAACTACGTTTGTTCTGGGTATGAGCTTTCGTGTGCATGCACATTTCTTCAGATACCTCTGTGGATATCTCTGCGTCTACAAATGTATGTAACTGAAACTGCATTACTGTCATTAAAGCGAGATGAGCGCCACACCCCATAGTGGCCATTGATTGGACTTAACTGTCCAGGGGTCCTTTACTTTACGTTACCTTACCTGACTCTTCCTAGAACTGTTTGGTGTTGCTCTGCTCTTTTGGCACACACTGCTGGCTTAGGATGGGCATTCTGCACATGCCCCAACAGAATCATTCCCGAAATATTATATTGATTGTACAGTGGTACCTTGGTTCTCAAACTTAATCTGTCTCGGAAGTCCATTCCAAAACCAAAGCATTCCAAAACCAAGGCGTGCTTTCCCATAGAAAATAATGCAAAATGGATTAATCCATTCAAGACTTTTAAAAACAACCCCTAAAACAGTGATTTTACATGAATTTTACTCTCTAACGAGACTATTCATCTATAAAATGAAAGCACTAAACAATGTACTGCAGTCACACGATCAATCAGTCAGCAGCTGAACTGGGTTCCACACAGTCACAAAAACAAAACAAAAAGAGCTACAAAAACACAAAATAAATTGCAAAAACAGACAAACTTCAGCATAACAATCAAATCGGAAGCGTAACACTCAAAATGGAAGTGTGGCACTCAAAACAGAAACGTAACACTCAAAACGGAGCACGTTCAGCTACCAAAAAAAGTTCGCAAACCAGAACACTTACTTCTGGGTTTGCAGTGTTTGGGTTCCAAGTTGTTTGAGTACCAAGGCATTTGAGAACCAAGGTACCACTGTACTTGAATATTCCAGGTGCACTTGCCATCCTGTCTTGGCACACCAGTGTGGTGCACCACAGCCTTTGAGAACTACTGATCTAAGCTGTCTACTTCAGGAATTGACAAGCCAAAGCAATCAAACTCTGCAATGGTGCGTTGGCCTTGCAACTATGGGAAGGAAACACACACACACACACAATCATTTGACCTTTTTGGTAGATAAAGCCAATATTTGAAATCCAAAGATAAATGTCATTGTGCAGCTAACATTGTTGACATGCAGAATTCATTATGGGAGACTTTTGTGTGTTTGTGTGTTGCTACTAAAACACAGAGGTTCTTCTCCTTTCCCCACAGACACCGTGCCGTGCACTGGAAACAAAAGTCAGAGCACATGTCTCAAGGGCTAACTGATGATCATAGTGTCTGTATGCAAGAATGCAGCCTTGAATCAATTAATGAGCTATGTGCCCAGGATTGAGCCTGGGCAATCAAAAATAATTAGGTATCAGAAGCAAATCTTAACCGCATCAGAGACCAGGGAGAGAATCTGACATTTTAGAATGTTGTTCATAGATAGCTTGAAAATCCTGACAATGTAGACTGGAAATTGTTATTTGCATAATTCTGATATATTTTAGAGTGGCAATGTATCACGGCTCTTCTTTACTATGAAGTTCCATTAATACTTCCCCGCTCATGGAATTCCCTCCCCAAAGATCTCCGCTTGCCTTTACCTCTTGGCTTTCTTACTCTGCCAAGCTTTTTATTGATTTTTATCTTATGCTGTTTTTAATTACATGCTATTTCTTCCATTGTTGTTTTGCTTTTAACCCCCCCCCCCCCCCATTTTAAGCTGCTTTGCGAAAGGCTTGCCCTGCAGGGCAAGGTAGAAACAGAATAAATAAATACAAGGAAGGAATAGTTTCTAACAGTTAAATCTCCTTGTGATGATTTAAGGCCTTCTGCAGCCCGGAATATGACGTGGGTTTTGAATCATGCGTTAAATGGAACTTGTCGATAGTTTTGGGTGCTACTTTCAATTACCAGGGGGTGAGGACTCATCACTCTGTGGCCTTCCCTATGTGCTTGAATTACACTTCTCACTGGGGTTGATGGGAGCTGGAGTCAAGCAACACTGAGAGGCTTACTAGTTTTCCATGCCCGCTCTAAACAAAGTTTGAAAACTACCAACAGTAACAGTAGCACAATTATCTATCAGTTTTATAGGCAGTGACTTATGAACAACCAAAGCCTGTCAGTAAGTGGCTGAAAAATCTCGGAAGTATTCAATCCATCTTTCAGACTTGAGTGAAGTAGTATCTGATGGGTATAAACTTAACCTTATCTCGGTGGTCTGGTTGAACAACATTGTAGTTGATGTAGACAGCATGACATACGGCCATGCCGTGTGAATTGGTTGCACTAAGCTCCCTGGAAATAATTTCTTTTCTCTGTGTGCATTGTTCTCTCTCTTCACACACACCCTGACCAACTCTTAATTGACGCGCTGCTTCATTTTAATCGAAAATGATAAAACTTTTCTATTCTTGTGCTGGTTAAAATAATCCTCATAGTGAGTAATTGCTTACTTTTCGATAGAGTTGCCACACACTTCTTAATCCTTTTAATTCTTCTTTGGCAGCTCACGCTAGATAAAAAGTAGGATGGCAGAGAGGAGAAGCTATACAAATCGAACACGATTAAAAACCCAGCTGTCTGTAACAAAGTCTCCCGGCTCCTTTATCTGCTAAGGAATAGCACCTGGCTCAGAGCTTTTTAACATTCCTTTGTCCTCCAGACCATAGGTGTCAGAGGGAGATGAACTGGTGCGAGGGAATTATTCCCCCGACTTTACACCACTTTCTTAATCCATTATCTATCGTCTCATTGGTTTGACGTTGATCTCCAACGGCTGCCTATGTAACTATTGGAAAAACTGAAGACTTCCTGGGCTGTAGTTAATCATAGAATCGGTTGCTGCAAAGAAACGGAAAGAGCAGCACTTGGGTCCAATTTCTCCCTCAATTTGTCCAAGTGAAGCTGGCTGAAGGAATTACTGTGCCTTCAGATGACCTGAATCCCAACTCCTGCGGCTCAAAGCACAGGCTCTACCTCTGTTTTCAGAGCTGTCAGGTTATGGCTTCGGCTCATCCGCTTTGCCTACTGTGCCACCAACGCTGCCTCCAGAGATCTCAGAAATCATGTTTAGTCCCTCCTCTCCAGAGGGGATAGTTATCCTGCCTGTCCTTTGTGCCTCTGAGAAGGCAAGAATGCTTCCTCAGTTGTTCAGGTCACAGAGGTGGCAATGCAGGTACGAACAGATGGGACTGATTCAGCCTTCTTGGAAAAGTGCCCATTTCTTTCCTTTATAAGCAGGGTTGTAGAGGGTGTATCATTGTTGGACCAGGGTCTCTGCCAGTGGCTTTGAACAGCAGTTTGCCTATATATTGCAGTAACTCAGCGTAACAGCATTTGGGTAGAAACCGCAACTTGGGTTTGAGTTCTTTGTCGAGTGGGACCCAGTACAATGTTCCAGATGCAGCTCCTCATTTTGAAAGATTTGGCATGTTCCCAACACTTTGTTTCTATGCGGAAGAGGTAAGCTGATCCAGGGGTGCCAAGTTTATTAAAATATTGGGGGGGGGGGCAGGTAAGCCCCACCCCACACAATCAACCACGTGATGCAGTACATTTCCGAAGACAATTCAAAGTGTTGGTGCTGACCTTTAAAGCCCTAAATGGCCTCTGTCCAGTATACCTGAAGGAGCATATCCACCCTCATCGTTCTACCCAGACACTGAGATCCAGCGCTGAGGGCCTTCTGGTGGTTCCCTCACTGCAAGAAGCCAAGCTACAAGGAACCAGGCAGAGGGCCTTCTCGGTAGTGGTGAACGCCCTCCCACCAGATGTCAAAGAGAACCACAACTACCAGACTTTTAGAAGACATCTGAAGGCAGCCCTGTTTAGGGAAGCTTTTGATGTTTGATGCATTAATGTATTTTAATATTTTGTTGGAAGTCGCCCAGAGTGGGTGGGGAAGCCCAGTCAGATGGGCGGGGTATAAATAAATTATTATTATTATTATTATTATTATTATTATTATTATTATTATTATTATTGTTGTTGTTATTGTTGTTGTTGTTGTTGTTGTTGTTGTTGTTATTGCAGTGCACACACACCATTTGAAGGGCAATGCTCATCAGATTGCAGGGGAAGGCCCTTCAAATATTTTAGGGGGGGCAAAGACCCCTTGGCTCCTAGGAATTGGCTTCGATAGGCTGCCCCCTGCCCCCCCATCTCCTTCATTAGTTGTGAATACTGTGAATACTGTCCTGTGAATACTGGACTAAAAAATATCCCAGTCCCTATAAATATATAAGAACTCACTGTTATCCCCCTCAAATTTGAAATTTTATAGTAGTTAGAAATATTTAATGAAAAATTATTTGTTTTTCTTTAAAAAATTGTACCTGTCCCTTTCTAAATATAATGCACGCCAGCTAACAATGGCAATAAAAAAGGGAAGATATTCTACATTGAAATTCTGAAGTTGGTCATGTCAATTAATTTCAGTGGGTCTACTCTGAGTAGGCCTTGCATTGACTATAACCCAATAAAATTCTACTGAAACACTTAAAGCATAAAACAGTGATATAAAGCATATTCCATACAAACAGAAATAATAACACCAACATCATTATCCCCTTAAATGCGTAGCATAAAATAATAATAATAATAATAATAATAATAATAATAATAATAATAATATGGAATCAGAAGAGAAGTCACAAGCTCCCTAACTGCAGAGAACTGGGGGGAAAAATGAGTAGATTTGCTGTTTGCGTCACCCAATGATATCCCATAGGCTACAGACCTATGTTGTGCCTTAATCACACCAGTCTGTTGGACCAGAAAATGGCTCCTGATAAAACTATTGGATGAATTCCTAGTTTCATCATGCATACAAATTCCATGTTTCTTCCTAATTGGAAAAAGAGAAAGTAGCAGAAACCCAGCAAGCTGCACTGATTTGGCATTTCATTTCAAGGCTCCCTTGATATCCTTGAATATCCCAGCCTCATTTGTAATCTTTAATTTCTCTCAGGCACCGCTTCTCATTGATATACCCTCTTTTAAATCCTGCATCCCTGACTACATTAAACTACTCCGGTGAGAATGCTTGTGTGGCTTGTTTTATTTATTTACTTATTTAACAATCAATGCTGTCTCTTGGTACCTAGCGGTTTAAAGTGATGCATGGGACCAAACGTACAAACAGGACAGCCCTATTGTTGGCCAAGCCCTCTTGGATTACTTGGACGGTTATTTATTCAGAACTCTCAGTTGCTACATTTCCAGGGCAGAAATAGAAAGCCATGAGAGGGATTGTTGCAGTCATTGCTGATGGTTCTTTAAAAAGCGATTAAAATGCATCTTGGAAATAACTTGAGCAGTGTCATGGGATGTGCAGATTAAAAAATCTGCCTTGGAACCCACTTCAGATAGGGGGCTAGCTTCACTTCAGTTCATATCAGGAAAGACTCGTTTTGTTTCAGACTAAAGGGGAGCCTTATTAGGTTTTCTGAAGCTTGGGATGTCTCTCTGTTGAATATGACAGTTGCTGCTGTCAGCACCAACAGAGACTGCTCTGAAGTCATGCACTTGCGGCATCTTTCAAATGCACCATCAGAGTTCTTAGGATTCTTATTGCATGTGAAGAAAACAGTGAAATGTGGACGATTGTGAATGTCTGATCCATGGATTTTTCCAAGAGGTATGGATAAGGGTATTTTGCAATACTGGGAGGAACTTCTCCACCTTTGACAGTTTCCAGCTAGGGGGCCTCGTCTTAATTCAGGATCTATGCCAACTCATCTTTACGCAAACTGAAGTTTTAGACATGGAAATGTTCACAAATGATGCGGAACCTTACGTAGAGATCAATTCATAATTATTGACCTGATATGGTGGTTAGTCTCATGGTTAAGGTCTGGTGGCACATGATGAACCCAGTTTGCTGATCGGTGCTTGGATGCCATATTGAGTTCCCTGTCTATAAATCAGGTTGAAATCTTTCAGGTGGAGTTCCCCATCTCTTATATTTCTTCTGGTGCTCAATGTCTGTGACAAAGAAGATGGTAGAATGTTGTGTGCCTTGATGACCAATTGGACCAAAAGGAGGTAAGAGCAAGCCAGAGAGGATGTAGAACCTCTGGTGTCTATGGACTTCAACTGGAGATGGGTGAGCTAACTGAAACTTGCCTCGTACTATCTTGGAAAATTTCTAAGATCTTTCATTTCTAATGAAGATCTTGGATCATTTCTCCAAGGCAAGTGCTCAGAAAAATGCTTGCTCCCAAACCCTGCCAGCCCATGCAGTCCTTTGGTGGCCAGGATCCACAGCTCAATGGTAAGAGCACCTGGCTTTGCAATGCAGAAGGTCCCAGGTTCAACCCCTGACATCTCCAGATAGAGCTGGGAGACACTCCTGCCTAAAATCTTGGAGAGTCATTGCTAGTCAGTGTTGACAATGAGCTAAATGAGCCAATGGTCTGACTCATCTATACCTATGCTGTTGAATGCTATCCCAGCCAGACTCCTCCTCCAAAAATAAACTCACACACTTGCCTTCTGACTTCTGAAGATGCAGAAGTCATGGGAGCAGTAGTGCAGAAGGAGAGGATTGGAAGGAAGCTTTCCCCACATCCTGCTTTCTCCAACTGAAGTATGCCCAGGGTACACGGTGTATGTCTTCCTCCCAGGAAGCTGCCTTGAGTTCAATCAGGGGAAAAGGTGGGGTATAAATAAATATTTAATTGGAAAGAAGAGAGTCCCTACCATAGAGGAATGGCAAACCAAGCTGTTGGACTATGCGAAAATGGCAAAACTGACTGGAAGGCTCATGAACCAAGAAGACCAAAACTTCAATAAAGAATGGGGGGGGGGGATTATAATTTATCTAGGAGACCACAGTAAGCAGATGAAAACATTAGCAGGATTTTAACAACTCTTGTAATGTAGCGAATACCATGGAGAATATGGAAAGATACAAAATATGGATTATGAATATGCAGATGAGAGGGTGTACAATAGGACCCATGGAGGGGAAGGTGGGAAGTCCAGAGATTTGGAGAAATCTCAAAATATGGATATGAAATTTGGATTGCTATAAACTAATTTTTGTAAAACCAAATAAAAATATATCTCTCTCTCTCTCTCTCTCTCTCTCTCTCTCTCTCACACACACACACACACAACATTGTGATTGCAAAATATCCATGGGGAAGCCACACTTTCCAGTAGTCATGATTCTAAGAAAACAGCTACAGATTGTTTGTCTTTTGGTGCTGCTAGCTAATAGGCGCTTATTGCATGCCGAACCTGTGATCTTTTTACTTCTCCAGGAAGGCCGGCTTTCATTGGATTCTTCAGAGTAAGCAGTGGGATGGAAATATTCACATAGCACTTTAGATTGTGCTTTCAGTTTGTATTCAGATAGAGATGATTCCCAAGTACAAAGCAATGCATATTGGAATCAGCTGGGAAGGGCATGTGCATGTATTATTCACTACTAGTTCCTTTCAAATACACCAAGGAAAAAGACAGGGAAGAGATCAAGCTCCCGCTTCCATGTATATTGAAAGCAAGTGGCAAATAATACATGCAAACACATTTCCCAGTGAGGGCAGCAGGCATGTACTTTGTGCTCGGGAATCTGTACCGAGTGCAAAACTTGTGAGAAGCCATCCTGAGGAAATCCCACGATGAGGGACAGGCCCCAGACGAACACATCCACAAGAACACTGGGAGTTTGCAGAGTTGCAGAAAGGAGGGAGTCATTGTAGCACCCTGCTTGTGGTTAATGCTTAGCTGGAATGAAATATTCAACGCAGCAATAGAGAAATTAAAATAAAAATTTATTTGTCAGACAAATAAATGATAGGCACAGTGGTATATGGCCCCTTTCAGCCCTGATGGCCAGCACTTATATTTCCTCAGCCCAGCCCCCTTGCTCCTCCTTTGGCTGCCTCTGTACAATCAGCCTGGTTGAAATTCCTATTGGCTGTTTGCTAGAACCAATCATAAAAGATACACCCATTTCCTATTACCTTTTATGGGAGACAAAGAGCTATATTTCCTTCTATCCATAAATGGCAGACAAGTAGCCATATATCTTACATTTGCCTCGACAAGTCACCTTAATTACCAGATCACCTTTTGCCCCTGTTGCCCCTGCATTCCAAAACAAATGGCTAAAACAGATGGCTCATAGTATTACATTCTATCTAAACAGAGATCTTGGATTCACATTCTCACACACCATCAATGAAATAAGAATCTAACATAAGAGTCTAACATTTCTTACTTTCTACATCCTTTGCATAATTACATTAAGCCAACAAATCTCATACATAACATAGATAGCTTTTTAGAAGAAAAGGCCTTTTCAAAAGTAAAAAGGAACTCAGTAAAAACAGCTTCAAATAAGCCTCTTCAGTTTACACCCCCCTTTCCCAGCCAGCTGCTTTTCCCATTAACTCTTTGCCCTTTAACTTTAGGAAAATATGGCTAGAGTCTGATGGGAGGCACATGGTATTATTTTCTGTTAAACAATAAATCTTACTATTTACCAACTCTTAATTAGTGTTTTTGCAGCTTGGTTGTATTCTGTAATATGTAGGGTCAGTATAACCTTTGCTCCCAGCCTGTAATTCCCTTTTACAACTTTGAGAAACTTGTCTCCTGCTACTGCTATAAATCAGGGGGGCCCTTGTCCAGGAGAGCAGGAAGATAAACAACTGCCAGAGTACTTAGCCAGCTGGTTTCTGCCTGGCATGAAACATACAAACATTTGCAAATATATCTTTAAGCTCATTTTAAAATACAGGCCTTGATCAGATGCCTCATCAACTCATTAACCCTCTCCCATAATGAATTACAAAGATTTCTCCACCAGCGTTTGTGATAGCAGTGTCATTGGCAAATTGAGAGGTCGTCCCAGCTGAGCTCTCTGAGTTAAGTTTGCCAAAAAAAAAATTCAAGCAATGGAATGACAGGACTGAATTTTGCCAGATCTGCACAGGAAATAGAGAAACACTCATCAGGAAACACTCTCTTCACAGTTTCATCCATCTATCCCATCTCAACCAAGCTCTTCCCCTGCATTGTCAGAGTTATTCTGAATTTGGATTCAGTCAAATATTCTCTCTTAAAAAAAATAAAAAATAAAAATCTTATTCTTGACTCAGTAATGAAGTCATTTGTCATACATAATAAGGTTTAATTGCACTATTTTAAGTGCTGTGTTAAATTTATTTTGCTCTAAATGCCAAGTTGAAAGTATTCAAAGCAAACTGAGCTGCTGGCTTGTTTTTTTTTGTGTGTGAGATTATTTTACTGCTTACTGCCATGTATTTTATTAATAAAGCCTCTTTTGTGTACTGTGGTCATTATGTAGAGAAATTAAGCATTCTGAGTTGGATGCCAAAAACATGGAAATGGCATTTGCAAGCCAGGTTTCTGTAAATGCAATAATGGGGAAATGCTCAATGGATTGTGTTTTTGCAAGGTCGTGGAGAGAGAACTTTGAGGTCTCAAGGTGTTTCAAAGATCTAGTTCCATTTACAAGTGCCAGCCTCAAGGGCTATAACACATTTTAATGGACCATGATTGGGAACCTGCTGTCTTCCAGCTGTTGCTGAACTACAACACTATGGAATCTATGGGGGTGCTGTGAGTTGAGGTCCAGTGCAAACTGGAGGGCCATCGGTTCCAAATTTTCATCCTACCTACTCAACTCTTTCCCCCCATAGTTAGCAGCAACACATAAACCCCATCAGAAATTATCCTCCATGCATTCCAAGGATGTGTGTAGAGGGTATTATGTAAGCTAAATATCCCCTTTCTCCACTCCACTTGCATGTTGGGTGAAAAGTCTGAAATGGGTGACTATGTGTGTAAGTTCCCTTTTCTGTCCTTCTGGCCAATGTGCTAAGCGGATATGTCATGGATGGCTTGATGACTCCCCTCAATTGTGGTTCCTGTATCCCGCTTCCATCTATCTGCTTTAAAACTCGTGTGGTCTGAAGGTTTCATGTTGCCTTACCATTTTTTAATTATTATTTTTACCTTTCAAACTGTGAATCCAGCTGCCTACAGTCTGAGCTTGCCGCAGTATGCATTCAATGTACAAAGAGCTAGACTCACCTGGGAGTGATGGAACTTGATGATATCCTGTCACTTACAGTGAGCTTTCTACAAAGCAAACATGGCTGACTCCAGTGTTTATATGGGCTAGTTTTCCCCTTACTGACTTTAGTGTGGATTATTTTCTGTTGTTCCTACCTATGAGCTAAAGCTGTTCAGATGCTTTTTGCCCACAATCACCTCTGCAGTACTTAGTGGCTTTAAAAGGAGCAATAATTTCAAATGACCTTATACTGAGCAATAACTATGTAACGGAAAGGGAATAAAAAGAATAATTTCAGCACCATAAAGATCAGTTGAGCCAAATAATTGGCTCTTTAAATATATTTGTTATGCAGTATGGAAAGATCCATAGTGAAAACTTAAAGTAATGCATTTTAAAATCACAGATCTCTTCATCCATATTTTAAATTCATTTTCCCATCCTCATTTCCTGTATAAGTGCAAGTGCTACCAGAGAAGTTCTCTGTTCACAGACAGGAAGCAAGCAGTTCCTCGCAGTTTGTGCTGCAAAGACAGAGAAGTGTCTTTATTTACCCACAAGAAAACTGTTGAAGGATCTTAGCCAGAACTTGTTGAATATAGCAGAGCAAACGTAGACTGTCCAGAAGCAGTCAGTTGCAGGCAGGATGAAGCAGGAACAAGACACTGCTACTAGTAACTTGGTTACTTATAGGTTTATTATTTACAGCAGAATCACATGTTACTATATACAGGATACAGACACAGATCTTAACTCTCTCACTGAACAAACTCCAACAACTCTCAGAACACACACTGACCAACCAACCAACCAACCAGGAAAGTCATGAGTCATCATGCCTATGTTGGTAACCTCGACCAATAGCAGAGTTGTATCCAAGGTCCCATATCTCTAGGCAGAATAATTCCCTTTGCTCAGTCTTCTTGGCCTTCGGCCAACTCCTTAATTGCCTTTGTGGGAAGCTGCATCAGATAGCACATAGTTAAAAATCCCAACAAAAACTTATTGCCTTGCTTGTAGTACATCTCTCGCAGTTCCAGGTTTAGGTCACACTACCCTAATCTCCAAGCGGTGGGAGATTCCAAGGGTAATAGACACACTTACCATTGAGGGTGGGCTGTGTGGCTCGCCAGCGGAAAAACGGGGCTGGAAAATGTGTGATGAGACTTTGCATAGTCTCTCCCCTCATCTTAGCTCAGAAATGTTGTGATAGGCTGAAGTGCTGTGATTTTCCCCAACTCCCTCAGCAGCATGATGGTTGAATCTTCCAAGTCATTGTGAAGAACAGTACTGCCCCCACGGACTGCTGCAACTTCCCCTCTTGCCTGATAGCATTTGCTGAAGTTCCCAAGCCCCTTTGCAGATAGTAAGAACAGAAGAGACAGTAGCATTCACCTCTCAGTTCTTACAATGAGTCAAAATTCTGTTCCTTGAGACCCCCCTCCTCAGCCTTGCAATAGCCAAGAATAGGCAGGAGACCCACTTCCTCAGGCCTGTGCAACCCCCCATTCCTAATAGCATTTGCTACAGACATGTTGTCGTGGTTAAGAGTGGTGGATTCATAATCTGGTGAACCGGGTTCGCTTCCCCACTCCTCCACATGCAGCTGCTGGGTGACCTTGGGCTAGTCACACTTCTTTGAAGTCTCTCAGCCCCACTCACCTCACAGAGTGTTTGTTGTGGGGGAGGAAGGGAAAGGAGATTGTTGGCTGCTTTGAGACTCCTTAAGGGGAGTGAAAATCGGGATATCAAGTCCAAACACCTCCTCCTCTTCTTCTTCTTCTTCTTCTTCTTCTTCTTCTTCTTCTTCTTCTTCTTCTATGATGTGGTGGTCTTTTTTCAGAAGACCTGTGAAATATCTGAAGAAGTGTGCATGCACACGAAAGCTCATACCAAGAACTAACTTAGTTGGTCTTTAAGGTGCTACTGGAAGGAATTTTTTGTTGTTGTGAAATTCCTGTAAGGTGTGTGTGTGTGTGTGTGTGTAAAATTCTGGGTTTACAAATTCTGGGTTCAGTCAGTCCTAATGCTTTTCAGAACTTCTAATCACCTCAGCCCGAGTTTTGATGGTAGATCAAGTGGGGGTGGGGGTTGATGTTTTTTAAATGAGTAATAATCTGGTTTAGCTCTCAAATATGACTGCAGCTGTGATTGACGATACGTAGGTACGGAATGGATTTGTGTGGGTGAATAATAACACACAGGTGAGGGATTTTCAACCATTTGCCTCTCCTCTAGGAGGAACAGACATACTTTTCAGGTACTGAGTAGGAGGGGAAATGACACTAGATTTATATAAAGGTCCCTTTCCTCCTCTCCTCAAAGAAGAAACCACTGAAGTCTGTCAAGTGCTAAAATTCTGGAGGTGTTCACGTGCAGTCATTCTGACTGAAGCATTTCGCTTTCCCCCCTATACCTACCCAATGAGCAGCAGTTTGCTGACCTTTTTGATGTGCTACTCTGATGTAAGACCCATATTCTGGCTCAGCCACAAATATGGCTCAGCTGAGCCAAGACCAGAAGGTCTTACATAGATGTAAGCCCTGCAGAATGAGTGCCCTGAAGGAGGGAGTGGCACTGGGTGGGTAGGTGTTTATGCTGGACCCTAACTCAGCTCAGTCACATGACTTGCAACCCAGTAGAATTCATGCTGGCCAAAATGGTGGTCCTTCCCCTCTGCCAGGCTTAGGCCAGCTCAGTCAGCAATAGTCACACTCCTGAATGGAGTTTGGGACATTGATATATTAACCAGCTTCCTATACTTAGGTTTGCTAAGTTGCTTCAATCAGCTGTGACTTCCTTACTTGCTGTCCGCTGCTTTTAGTGTTCCTCTAAGGCCGAAGGGAGTCATGAAACATGCCGTGGCATCGTTCTGACCAGAGGAACAGGCGGAACAGCGATTCACATCTTGCCCTTCTCCATTTCTCCCTCCTGATATCATTAAGTTAGGTCTTCCATGGAAGGCAGCTGCCAAGGGGAGCATTTGGAACGTAAAACAATAACATTTATCAATGAGCTTCCTCTTGCACAGCAGGTAAATTGCTTTCTTATCAAACCCAACAACAATATTAATACAATGCAAGGGGGTTGCAGAACACTTGCTCACGTTAAGCCTCAAGCTACCGAGAGAGTCCATGGCAATTATAACACCACCTTCTATTATAATAAACATCCCCCCCCCCCCGTAGCCCTCTTCTGACTTGCTGCTTTTAATAACCATAAACCACAGGAAGCATTATAGGTAATGTACTACTAGTTATCATTGATCTTGACATCTGTAAATAAAATATATATTTAATGAAATGGTCCTAGGGGAAAATATGTAAGCTGCCTGTTCTTTTTTGCTGCCTCCAGCTGCTAGGTGTTTTATTCAGAAGTGGAAAACGTTGCATCTAAGGTAAACTGGAAGATATCTATCTCTCTATAGCTATCTATCATCTATCATCTATCTATATCTATCTATCTATCTATCTATCTATCTATCTATCTATCTATCTATCTATCTATCTCTATCTATCTATCTATCTATCTATCTATCTATCTATCTATCTATCATCTATCTATCTATCTATCTATCTAATCTATCTGTCTATCTGTCTATCTATCATCTATCTATCATCTATCTATCTATCCTCTATCTATCTATCTATCTATCATCTATCTATCTCCTGTCTTGATTGTATGTACTGGAGGTGATAACTTCATGCCCTTAAAATTCCTGTTCTTTCCTTCTTTTTCACTCCATTGTTTGTTGCTCTTGCCTCACCTTTGTACTTCCTCTATAATCTTTCTCAGTATCATAACTGTAAGATCTTTGGGGCAGAAACCTGTTGGTTTTTATTCTTGATGTTGTAACGTGCCAGTGTCTATTTGATACGGCAATATATCATGCTGATCTTACTCAGAGTAGACCCATTGAAATTACTTCACACAGCTAACTTAGGTTCAGTAATTTTAATGCATCTACTCTGAGGAGAAGGTGTGTATGTGTGTTTCATCTTCACTCCTGTACACCACTGTACATTTCTAACCAAAAACCGTCTAGAAATGATTAAAATTGACTTAAAAAATAGACACCCTATCAACAACTACAGGTTCTTCTTCCACTGTATGGAGCACCACTCTGAAAGCACAGGGTAGCTTGCTCTCCGTTTTCAATTCCGTAGGCGTTTAAGGTAAAGGTAAATGTAAAGGACCCCTGGATGGTTAAGTACCGTCAAAGGCAACTATGGGGTTGTGGCACTCATCTTGCTTTCAGGCCAAGGGAGTTGGCAATAGTCCACATACAGCTTTCTGGGTCACGTGGCCAGCATGACTAAACCGCTTCTGGTGCAACAGAACACCATGACAGAAACCAGGGTGCACGGAAATGCAATTTATTTTCCCGCCACAGCAGTACCTATTTATCTACTCAAACTGGTGTGCTTTTGAACTGCTAGGTTGGCAGGAGCTGGGACTGAGCAATGGGAGCTCACCCCATTGCAGGGATTCGACCCACCAACCTTCTGATTGGCAGACCCAAGAGGCTCAGTAATTTAGACCACAGCACCATCCACATTTAAGATAGATCGATAGATCAATAGGGAAGATAGCAAAGACTAGAATCTTACCCAAATTCCACCAACAATTTTCCTGGAGTTTCCCATGAAGCTCGAAGAGATTTCTGAGTTTGCTGTGTCCAAAACTTATTTTTCCTGAGCACTACCTGGAATTGTTCCTTTTCAAATCTGTGGTCAGCAAGTTAACTATTTCTTCCCTTCCACGGGCATGGATAAGGGCTGATGTGATCACACCCTTGCCAAACAACAGAATACTCTGGCCACACAATGTTTCACACATGCCTTCTGTTGAACTGACTTGATGTAGGAACCTATTCAAAAGAATAAGACAGAACCAGCTAGAGTGGCGGGCGGGGGGGGGGCAGTGAGGGATGGGGGCACAGCATTTCAAGCAGAGCTTGTCAAGTGTTTTCTATTGACCGGCACTCAACACCCCATTGTGCCATCAAGGGGGTGGCACAGCTGGATCATTTCTTTAAAGAGCCTTACTGCCACTGGCGCTGTGGGTTAAAGCCTCAGCGCCTAGGACTTGCCGATCGAAAGGTCGGCGGTTCGAATCCCTGCGGCGGGGTGCGCTCCCGCTGCTCGGTCCCAGCGCCTGCCAACCTAGCAGTTCGAAAGCACCTCCGGGTGCAAGTAGATAAATAGGGACCGCTTACCAGCGGGAAGGTAAACGGCGTTTCCGTGTGCGGCTCTGGCTCGCCAGAGCAGCGATGTCACGCTGGCCACGTGACCCGGAAGTGTCTGCGGACAGCGCTGGCCCCTGGCCTCTTGAGTGAGATGGGCGCACAACCCCAGAGTCTGTCAAGACTGGCCCGTACGGGCAGGGGTACCTTTACCTTTACCTTTACTGCCACTAGAGTTAACAAATGGCAGTTAGACTCTACCTATCTGTGCTAGAAAGTCAGTCATCTTCACAAAGCAGGATCTTTTGCTGGCAAATTTGTCTGTCCCATTCCGCTTTGGTGTGCTCTATCTCCTCCTTGGAAAATAGCCAGCATTTGAATTGCATTATCCTGCATGATTTATAAGAGAGATTGAGCAACGATGGCCCTAAAATGATATTGTTGAAGAACATTAGGAGTTATGGCTGCCTTTTTCTGCTTAAGAACTTCACACCATGGCAGATTTATCCCTCAGAAGGTGTAATAACTTGAAGTGAGTTTGCTAGCTTAAATGTATATATATATTTCTGTGGCTGGTTACCTGGGTAAGGTTACAGAGTTCTGTTTATATGTGTACTAGCTAATAGCTCATTGTGTGTGACAGATGGGGAAGAGAAGTGAGGTGGAGATGTTTGGTCTTTTCCCCAAACCCAGCACCCATTCACCACACCAGAGGAAGAGGAGGAGGAGGTGGCGGTGGCAGCAGCAGCAGGGTGAGCACTTCTCCATCACCCCAAAAGAAGAAATGCAGGGCAAAAGTTAGCACTGATTTGCATGCGATTGTCATTTGGCTCTCTGTATGTTAGATGGAAACTTGGAAACAATTACTGTAATGGAAATAGAAAGGCAACAATCCCACCTTAGTGGGGATGGTTGGCTGGGTGACCTGTGTGCATGCTCAGTCTGTTGTGAAGATGATAGTAATAGTAATTTATTATTTGTACCCCGCCCATCTGGCTGGGTTTCCCCAGTCACTCTGGGTGGCTTCCTACAAAGATTACAAATACATTAAAATGTCACACATTAAAAACTTCCCTCAGCCTTCAGATGTCTTCTAAATGTCAGGTATTTGTTTATCTCTTTGACATCTGATGGGAGGGTGTTCCACAGGGTGGGCGCTACTACCGAGAAGGCCCTGTTGATGCTGTTGATGGGCAAATCCAAGCCCCCTACTCTATTTTTGTGGTTCTTTATTGTAAAACCAGACCTAGACAGGGCAGCCTTTCTAACACCATCACCACCAAACAGGTAACTGGCAGATCTTCCAGTACAGGGCTATCCTCTGCAAAGCAGGGCATATCATCACCCAAGGAGAAGCTTACCTGGCCCCCATCCCTAGCTGCATCTACTACAACAGCAAATGGGGTGGTGGAGAAGAAGAAATGGGTGAAGCGACTGTCATCAGTGGAGTAGAGAATGAGGTACAGCCTGCCTCTCCATACATGGCCCTGATCTTGATCATGGTCTCCAGGTTCTGGGAAAGGATGCTTTGATCTATAAATGAGAGGGTTTTAAACTTTTTTTAAAGGAGGGAATTTGGAAATGTATCTCCTCCCTGCAACCTAAGTTGACCTGGTGTTTGTGTGTACAGTGTGGTGTAGTGTTTAAGAGCGGTGGACTTGTAATCTGGTGAACCTTGTTCGATTCCCCGCTCCTCCATATCCAGCTGCTGGGTGACCTTGGGCTAGTCACACTTCTTTGGCTTCTCTGAAGTCTCTCAGCCTCACTCACCTCACAGAGTGTTTGTTGTGGAAGAGGAAGGTAAATGAGATTGTTAGCCGATTTGAGACTCCTTAGGGTCTCAAAAAAGCGGGATATCAAATCCAAACTCTTCTTCTTCTACATTGTTTCTTCCAATGGTGCTGCTAGCCCTAGTAGCTGAATTTTAGCCAGTTAGTATCAAAGGTGGAAGCCAACCATTGCTCTCTTCTGCTGCTTTTCAATGCTGTCTTTGTTAATTGGTGCTGATTATTTTTATGTGCTGAAGGTGTATAGGTGGTTTTAGATCTGTTGGCAGCCTGTCAAATTCCCAAGATGAACAGGTGTGGTATGGGAATTTCAAATTCACAAACAAACCAATGAATGGAGTGTGCTTCGACCAATGCATGTGGGGCAACATGCACATAATAGTCATGCAACCGTCATGCCACAAGAGCCGTACGTTCATCCTGGAGAAATATGCTTAAGAATCTGTGCAGACAATGCAACATGGAAAGTAGTCCACAAAGGAAAAAAATGTGCAACTCCTTAAACAAAGCACATGAAAAGTCTCTGACCCATGAATGGGCTTAAATGGTCAGTTTCCAGTTCATGTCAGTTTTACATGTGCTTCTTCATAAGCCTCTCTCACCCTGTTTTCACATCATTCTGCCTGCCCCTTTTAAAGCAAGAAGTTTCCATAAATATTTGTTTAATTACTATTTGTACATGTTTCTAAATGAATTTCTTTTCACAATATGCATTTGTATGCTCCATCTAAGTGTGTATATATATATATATATATATATATATATATATATATATATATGCTTTCGTAGATTTTCACGGGTACAGGAATGCAGGTTTTGGTGTCCTATATATATGAGTTAATTGTGCAGAGCTGGATTTTGAGAATTTGGAGTTTAAGCCTAACTTGCCTTTGCAGGGCAAATGAATGGAAATTGATCCTGAAAGACAAACCCACTCATTTTGTAAATTGATAACAACCTACATGTGCCAATGTCAGCACTTTATTTATTGTTTATTTCACTACTGATGATAGACATAGGCTGCCCTATGATTTGCAGTTGCCAGGATCCATTAAGTGAAACCAAATTGCATGTAAGGAAGGATGCAATTTCACATTGGATTGGAGCCTGATGTAAGTCATGCTTAGAGTAGGCCAGCTTAAATCAGAGGGAGTAAGCATGAGTAACAGCGCGATTTTAAATATGTCTGCTCAGAAGTTAGTCCTGTTGCATTCAGCAGGGCTTACTCCTGGGTAAATAGGGTTAAGAATACAGCCTAAGTTTTGGATGTAAGAATGAATGCTTCAAAAAGATGGGCAAAATTGTGTCAGCTGTACAATGTATTTAGCCAGAAGAGAAGTCTATGGTCCAACAAGGGTTATGCTTGTCTTAATTTCCTCACAGAAAAAAAAAATCCCTCCGGTAGTCATTAAAAGACAATTACTCTTAAAAATATATGTTCTTGAAAACAGCAATAATTTCTAATGGTGTGCTTAATTAGTAACCTAGTGCCATGGTGACACTACCTAATTATACCCTGAGATTATATTGAAATTTCTGCCAGAACTATGACATTAATTCCTTGCAACTTGTAATTCACTGGAATGAATTCATGATAGCGTTTTGAAAGACTAAGCTGTCTGAAACCTCATTTGGCTTAGTGGGGGGGGGGAGCAAAAACCATTTGGGCACTTGACTGACTCCTATAACCAAGGGAAAGCCTTGTTCATAACCCTTGAAAAGCACATCTCACGAAACTGACTGCAAAACACTGAAGAAAAAACAACAGGTTGGAAACCCAGGTGCAAATCCCTTCTCAGGTCTTCTTCACACAACCACAAACAACCGACCATATTTGGGGCTTTCCACAGCATACCTTCCAGCATTCCTCAGATGAACATAGGGACATTTCTCACTTTCCCCCTAACTGACCCTTCTAGATTCCCACATTTTTGTCCATTGCCCCCCTCCATGCAGAGCATTTCCTATCAGAAGAAGGGTGCGTGCCACCACCACTACACCAATGAGATATAGTGGTACCTCGGGTTAAGAACTTAATTCGTTCTGGAGGTCCGTTTTTAACCTGAAACTGTTCTTGACCTGAGGTACCACTTCAGCTAATGGGGCCTGCTGCGCCGCTGCGCAATTTCTGTTCTCATCCTGAGGTAAAGTTCTTAACCTGAGTTACTATTTCTGGGTTAGCGGAGTCTGTAACCTGAAGCGTCTGTAACCTGAAGCATCTGTAACCTGAGGTACCATTGTACAGCACACACACACACACCCTACCATCCTGAGAAAACCATCCTGATTTAGTTTTATTCTTTGGTAGATTTACATAAAGAAGCACCCACACCAATAAATAAATTCTAGAAAGGGGCAAGATTACATGCGGTCACACAAAGCATTTTTATTATTATTATTAAAAAAATCAAGACTCCTTGTTCTCCGCTCTGCTCCTCTTTTCTTCCTGTCCAGGCCTTGCCCTCTGCCTGCCACTCAGAGCAGACATATTACACGGGACAGCTGCTGCATCCTTCTTCCTCGCCTGCTCTCCTGCAGCCACTAGGATCTGCCCAAGGGAAGAGGCAGGGAGAAGCTTGGAGAAGATGACCCTTGGGGCCATTTCCAACTCTACCTTTCCATGATTCTATGAATTTAGGGAGCTGAACTGGCCCACGGTGCTCTTGGAAACCTGAGGCGGCTGTATTAACAAATGAGATAAAAATTGTAAAGTAAGTTGTACGTTGTCAAACACTAATGGAGTGATTAAGCCCTCCTATTGATTTTAATAGAGCAGAGTTCTTCCCCTGTCAATTGCGATCTCATTTGGACAAAAAACCACAAATTGATATGCAACTAACTGCATCAGCTTTATGAGACCTGCTAGTAAACAGGCAATTCATTTTGGGTGCTCGCCCTGAACATTCTTCCGATACTAAACTGGTTCTACCAAATTAATTCTGCAGAATGCAGAAGTTCAAATAAACAGGAGACAGAACAAACGTCTGTTCTCTGTTGGAAAAACATTCAAATGGGTAGGCGCGAGAATAAAATTTCCGCTAAATGCGGTTATTAAATACAAGCAAGAATAATGGCTTGTATTTCACGGAATGATATACACTTTGTTTGATGAGTGGGGGGAGGGGGGATTCAAATATAAAACTAAGCACCTGAAAGCATTCCCTCTCAGCCTCACTACTTTCCAGGCATCGGAAGAAGCAAAGAAGAATGTTAAGGAAAGGAAAGATAACACGGCTGCCTACTTATTTCCTTAAGAATATTCATGTGTAAGATATCAGGGAGTCTGAAGAATGAGAAAAAGCAGCAGGAGGGGGAGGGAAAAAGCCCTTGCCGGCTAGGTATAACAACAATGAACAACTTTTGAAGTTATTTCAAGGAAAAGTTAAAGGGAAAACACACCCAAAAGAGAGAATGTTGTGAAAAAGAAACGCGGAACAAATGATAAATTAATCTCTGTATTCTGAAGTAGGTGGGTGAGTGAGCAGGTAACAATCAGTAGCAATAGCAGCAGCTGGCTCTGGCGAGAGATGGAAGTTGTGCAACATGACGTAATGGGACTACAGGCAGTGGCGGAGCTTCATGCTCATAAGCTAATGTTTATGGGATGGATTTCCCCCCTAAATTGATTTTTGAATTCTGAATTTATTATTCATGTTTTATACAGTATTTTATGCTGTTTTTTGTTGCATCAATTAAGTGTTTTAAATTTGTTGTTAGCCACCCTGAGCCCAGTTTTCTGAACTGGGAAGGGTGGGGTATAAATAAAAGTTTATTATAATTTATTATGCTCTGGCACCGGGGGGCGGAGAGCAGGTAGGGGTAGGGCTGGCACACGTCCCGGGGGTGGGGCGCACCACCCACAGGGGCATGACGGGAGTGCTGGGGGCATGGCGTGCCACCTGAAGGGGCGTAGCATGCCGCCTGTGGGGGCGTGGTGCCCAGTGTGGACGGGGGGGCAGCCGCGATGGCACCCCACCAGGATCGTGCTGCCGGGGGCGGTGCGCTCCCCCTGCTCTCCTCTTCCTCTGCCACTGGCTACAGGAATTGGTTGTGCAACCAGCCATGAAAGCCATGCTGACTTCCTGCCCTTCCTTTGTGCAGGCCACTGTAGTGCTCTCCCATAGACCAGCTATGAGTTGTGTGGTGGGGAAAGCAGAATGAGCCGCCACCGAACTTGGGGAGGAGGATCAGCAGTTGTTTGTCCTGAGCTGCGGCAGCAGTCGTTGTGGCACCTGCGAGGGAGCATCTCATGGCTTCTCCATGGCTGCCAGCCTCCTCCCTTGGAGAAGCTCATAGCTGCTGCTGGAGAACAGTTGAGTAGGAGGAGAGGCTGCCATCGCTGAGGCCCAGCCCTGCGTGACACACCGGCTCTGAGGGGCAGACAGAGGGGCAGGGCCCCCCTGGGTGGGAAGAAAGGGGGAGCAGAGCAGAGCACAAAAAGTCTTGGATTGTTTGTTTTTAGTACTTTGTGTAGCCACGTGTAATCTTGCCCCTTTCTAGAATTTATTAATTGGTGTGTGTTTTTCTTTTCGTAAATTTGCCAAACAATAAAATAAAACAAAATTGGGATTAAGGGGTTTCCTCAGGACACTGGAGGGTGTTTGTGCTGTGTCCCATTGGTATAGTGGTTGTGGAAATGCCCTTCTGGGAGTGGGGAAGGAGGGTCGAGGAGGGTCAGTTGTGGTGAGAAATGTCCCTATTTTCATCTGAGGAACGTTGGATGGTACATACTTAGGGCTAATGGGAGCTGGAATCCAACATCTGGAGATATACAAGTTCCACATCCTTACCTTAGACCAATGTTTCCCAAACTTGGGTCTCCAGCTGTTTTTGGACTACAACTCACATCAACCCTAGCTAGCAGAACCAGAGGTCAGAGATGATGGGAACAGAGGCCCAAGTCTGGGAAATACTGCTCTAGGCCATCGTTGAGGAAATGAGCATGTCATTACTGGCTTACTGGCTACCTGAAAAGGATTTAGCATTACCATACATGTAGAAAAAAAGGACCCAGCATTAGGCTCTTTGGGCTGCTACCACAATGGTTCTCCAGGTTTAAGATTATTTTAAATGCGGCACACTGCAACCTTCTTCCCAAATGGAGTGAACAAAAGCCTCGAATACCCTAAATGCAACCCAAACAAAACAGAACGAAAGGATCTTGCCAAGCATTTCCCCCCACCCCAGTTCATTATGTTACTAAATGGCCCTTTCAAACAGCAGGTGCCATAATTTGACCAGCTCACTCTACTTGCAGGTTTATTTATTTTTTAGCTCCTGCGGCACAGTGTGCTGTGAGCAGGCCCAAGAGTGTTGTCCAATATTGCCACAAACAAGCTCAACTTGGGCTCAGCAAGGTGTGTTTTATTAGCAGGCAAACTCATTTGGCAGCCTGTCTCAATAAACACGGATTTGAAAAGGTAGGACAAAAACACTAATTACCGAATGCACATTTGTGGTCTGAATGGCTCACCGGATTATCAGCTGACACATGCAGACTGGGCCGCTGAAAGACATTTTGGCTTGCATACGATATCCGTCAAATACGCTGCAGGTGGTTGTGTGTGTGTGTGTGTGTGTGTGTGTGTGTGTGTGTGATTTGCCCCCTTTTAAGTAAATATATGAAGGCTTGACAGAGCAGACTATCCAAATGGGAAGTTCTGGAGTGCAGAAAAACATCACTGTTGCTAACAGAAAGAATGAGTTTACGCAAGGACTAATCTCTCATGAAGCCTTTTCGATAATTGACTCAAATTTTCTAACTGAAGCAACGACCGCTTGAAATGTTATCTTTGTGGGCAGGATTAAACGCCAACTAATGAGCACCAGGCTGAAATTCCCAGGTGTCAGAAAAAGTTATTCATATATGCAACAACTGCGTCCTGTGTTTTGTTAGCCCCAAAACAGAAAGTGAGCGAGGTCCCAGCTAAAGAGGATTGGCAAATTCAATTGACAGAATATGCACAACTTGCAGATTTAACATATAAACTAAGAGAGCGAGAAGAATGTACGTTTGAAGAAGACTGGAAAACTTTTATTGAATATATGGAAAATAACTGTATACAACTGAAAATGCTGGCAGCATTAAGATAAATTCAAAAGGGTAAATATTTTTTGATGGATGTAAAAGTGGAAAATTGATTTGAAAGATTATAGCAAAATATGCAGGGATGTATGGCATGTAAAATGAACCATGGAAAGAGAAGAAAGGAAGTCACTGGATATATTAAGGTTTGTAAATGTTTATTTGAAGTAGTAAAACAGAAAATTTAATGAAAATTATTATTTTAAAAAGCCAACAAATGAGCGGCGACTGCACTAACCACTCTCTTTGTTTATGTGGGGCAGTGGTGGAATGACGCTGCATTAGGAATAGGCACCCCTGCCAATTCCCCCCCCCCTCGGTCTCTCATTTTATCCAGTCTGAAGTTCAGTTCTCTATATATCCAAACCTGTTTGTGATTTTATTTTAAAGTTATCTGAAAAAGAAGTGAATTTCTTCCGATGTACACATGTTGGTTTGCAATTGATCTGATTGTGCACATTTTTGCAACATGGTTTAACTTAATTGAATGAATTTCCATATGTTCTTTTCACTAATATACACGTGTTTGCCTGAGAGTGCATGCATTTTTGTACACATTACCCGCTTGGAGAATTACACTGCAAAATTCAGAGAAGTCTAAATTCTGAAGGATGGCTATGTTTCACTTTGCATTTTGTGGCCAAAAAGACACATTTGGAAAGCAAACTTGTGACTTTAACTCTGTTCTCCCAGATCCTAATAAATATCCTGCCATTTTTGTTCCATATTCTGGAAAGTGGACCTAGAAGTGCATAAGCTGAAGGAAGGGAATAATTGTTTTCCATAGTTCTGTGTCACACCTTTTAACTGTCTGCTGGCCCTACTTATAAAACCTCCTACACCTTGTCTGGTTGCCCTGCCAGGCCCAGAGTCCACCAGCTGCCACTGCCCATAGGCATCTGGTTGGCCACTGTGGGAACAGGATATTGGTCTCGGTGGTCCATTGGCTTGATCCAAGCAGAGTTCTTACGAGGATAAATCCTGCCAATGGAAGCACAGGACAGACAAGGGTGGTGTTGGGGACCGTGTTGAGGAGGGCTGCACAGATAAGGAATGGTGGGAGCCTCCTCTCCTCCCTGCTCCTGATCAGGATCCTGAATCTTTCCAGGAGCAGTGGAACAGTATAGATTCAGAACAATAGTTCACAGAGGGACATAGTTCAGAAGACAAAAGGTGGGAAGAACTGTGTGGTCAACAACTAGGAGAAGAAGAACTGGGAGAGAAGGAGTTAACAGACTCCGGTTTGCTGGAAAGTGTCCAGCTGTTCAGTCCAAGGTCAAGGAGATTAGATAAGGTAACTGCACAGAAGGCACAGTGGTTGCGAGATCAGGTTGCAAGACGAGGAAGTGGCAAGTGTGACTTGGAGGGGGGAGGGGGGTAAACCTTAACTGGGAGCACCTTTACTCTGAGAATGGACTCTTTGTTCTTTCTCTGTGATTATTAAAATCTCTCTAAATGGTAAGAGACTATTTTTGCTTTGTTCTGCATACCCATGGCCAAAGGGAGGGAGGAAGCAGCTTCCCTGAAGCCTGACAGGTGGAGACGCAACCTGTTGTTTTTGAACAGGCAGATACTGGGATGACATGCAGTTAGGGCTTGGCAGTAGAGCAGTTCCAGCTACAGAAACCTTGGCGCAAGAAAACCAATGCTCTTCATAGTGGGTTTCCCCCCTGGAACCATTCTTGGAGGAAGAAGAAGAATAGGATTGTAGAGTCGGAAGGGACCCTGAGGACCATCCAGTCCAACCCCTTGCAATACAGGAATATGCAGCTGTCCCATAGGAGATCGAACCTGCAACCTTGGCATTATCAGCACCATGTTCTAACTTGCTGAGATACCCAGCTGCTCGCTTTAAATTACTTCAAGACACTGGAGATACACACCAAAAAGAGTTTTTTGTATGAGGGATATTATTTGCTATTCCCCATCATATTAAAGATCTGTACAATAAACAATGTTCCCTCCTTGGGGATGACACTACTGACTCTTGACACTGGCTTAGACAGAGGAAGTGAAATAAGATGCCACCAGAGATGGGACTGAACTAAACAAGTTGGCCTTTCTTTTCCCGCATGTGCTAAACTGTGATAATAGGCAAGACACATCAAAGATTTTGTTTTTCTAATGCTTAATTTTGTTTTCTTCTAGGAAGGTTGCTGTCAAGACCAAGGATTTCTGTAGAATCAGAGTGAAGGGAATAGCTTAGCCTATTTTCTGCCAGAAAGAGGCTGGGTATGTTTACAGTGTTTTGTGTGGTAAACAAACAAACAAACGGGTCCATCTTTAGTCATCACAAGACATAATTTGGCTCCTTTCCCTCTTCCCATGGAAGTCAGAGAAACTTAGTTTATCTGGTACAAATTCACCTTTGTGTCTCACCCTCTGTTTACTATTAAAAAGTGCATATATTGATGAAAAAGGATGACTGCTGAAATGGAACATTATATAAAATATAAAATTACTAGATATGTTTACATTATTTCCCAATAGGGCGGCTTAGCCATATGTGAGCAACAAACTTTTTATCCCAGTAAGCAGCCTTAGGGGCACTGTGATCCCCCCATATCTCTGCCTAAAATATGGGGTAGTAATACTGAGGTACCTTAGAGGGCTTCTTTAAGGAATACTGAGCTAAGTTAGCAATCCAAACCCAAGATCTGCTAGGTTGAGTGGGTTAGGATCCAATGGATCTCCAGCTCAGCAAGCTGATTTATGGTGCAGCCCCACACCCTGACTCAGCCAAGGATAATCCAGCATAAATCACTCATCCTGCTTCAGCCAACTGAGTCAAGATTGGTAGATCCTATATTAGTATGAACCCTGAAAATTGAAAGTTCCAGGGGAGTGGACCAGTAGGAGGGGACTTACGCTGTATTTGAATTCCAACTTAGTTATGTGATCTGGCAACCCACTGGCAGAAAGGGTAAGGTAAAGGTAAAGGTACTCCTGCCCGTATGGGCCAGTCTTGCCAGACTCTAGGGTTGTGCGCTCATATCACTCTATAGGCCGGGAGCCAGCGCTGTCCATAGACACTTCCGGGTCATGTGGCCAGCGTGACAAGCTGCATCTGGCGAGCCAGCGCAGCACACGGAACGCTGTTTACCTTCCCGCTGGTAAGCGGTCCCTATTTATCTACTTGCACCCGGGGGTGCTTTCGAACTGCTAGGTAGGCAGGCACTGGGACCGAACGACGGGAGCGCACCCTGCTGCGGGAATTTGAACTGCCGACCATGCGATCGGCAAGTCCTAGGCGCTGAGATTTTACCCACAGCGCCACCCGCGTCCCTTGGCAGAAAGGGTAGTGGATTTCAAATTCTATTTTAAAGGCTTGCTTTTCATCTGTCAGGCATAGGCCAGCTCAGCCACCTATAGCCTCAGACATGAATGGAGTTTGCAATAGGGCTAATTAATGCCAGCTTAATTTAAGTTTCCATAGATTTCATCAGCTTCTTATAATTAGGATTGACCTGACAATTATCAAGAATTACGGACAAAGAGGTAAATCGTGCAAGATCACATCGTGCCCAAAATGGCGGCCATGCTCTCGTGGGGGGGGGGGGATGGGATGTCCAGTTTTTCTGAGACACTGGCATATGCAATACCATTTGGTCAAGTTTTTCTTCCATGACATCTGTCACTTTCAAGTCATTCCTTTGCCTAGTCTTCCCAGCCGTGTGCCTTCCAGATGATTCAGACTACAACTTCCAACAGCCTCAAAGAGCATGGCCAATAGTCAGAGATATTGGGAGTTGTAGTTCATCAGCATCTGGGAGGCCTAAGGTTGGGAGGAGATGCACTAGTAGAGCATCATTCAATCTGAGAAGGATAAAAAATGATACAGAGAAAGAGAACTCCATGCTCTTCCCCAGAAGGCCATCTTAATTAGGTCCCTGTAGTTAGCCCTTGGCTAAGAATGAAGTTATTCTGAATCGCTTCAAGATACATTTAAGACAGAAGCTTTAATTTAATACACTCTGGATTCATTAACCCCCTTCCTCCCTCCCGCTCCAATATATACAAGCATATGCTGCTAATGTCTAAAGAAGTTTGAACATTTTGAGAGTGAATGGTGAAAAGCAGCTGTTGGAATAATGTTCGGCGCACAGGAATTGTGGATCCGATACCATGACCTGTTTGCAGGATGTGCTCTAGAAAAGCCTTGTAATTTTTGACCCCTGGAACACGCATGAAACAAATTGATACTTGGGATTTGTTCTCTGCAAGTCTGCACATCCAAGATTATAGCTGCTCTAATCATTTGTCTTCTTGCTCAGCTTCCAAATGTGTCACATAACTTTCAGATTTCGGAAATAATGTGTTAACTAGTTATTCCTTGTCAGGGACCATTCATATGGTGAAAAGTTGTTTTGTGTTTTTTTTGCCATCACAGCCATTGGTGTTTATTATTAATTCAAAAACCAACCCCTCCCAGAGTTTATTATATTAGTTGTATGCATAGCCTACACATTCTGATACATGCACCTAACTCCTTCAAAACGATAGTCTTAGCAACAGAAGGGGGATTATGAATTAACCAGGTAAACATGATTTTATTTTCCTTCACATTTGGACAGTATTGGTGTATGCTGGACTACATTGGTTTTTAGAGCAGTTTTTAACTAAGTAACTGCACAAGCAAATCAATTTCCACACAATGGAGAGGTCTGATTACAGAGATATATGAAGTTGGTTCTTGTTAGCAGAAAGGTGTATTAACCTCATTGGGGACTATGTTCAGATCAACATGCTTGAAGCCCTGGCTCTGAGGTCAGCTGCATTAATAGTAGTAGTAGTAGTAGTAGTAGTAGTAGTAGTAGTAGTAGTAATAAATTTATTATTTGTACCCCGCCCATCTGGCTGGGTTTCCCCAGCCCCTCTGGGCAGCTCCCAACAAAATATTAAAAACACAATAAAACATATTTGGTTTAATTCCAAGGAGCCCCTGTGGTCAGTCAGAAAGTTTGGCTGTTATTCAAGTTAGGACAGATCTCCGTATCTGGCATTTGAAACGCTAGCTTCAGTTTTAGTGGTGAAACCATAGGCTGGCTGTGTGTCTTTTAAATTAGAACCATAGGAAGGATAACAAGGAAGGATAACTAGGCTGTTTAATTATATAGAGGAATGCGGTTTGAGGTTGTTCTTTTTTTACCTTCTCAATTTCTGCTCAAAGTACCTCCTGACATTTGGCGATCTAGGACTCATCATGTTTTAATCACCTTATTCATGGCATTTCTTGGAATGAATTATTTTTCATCCTCTATTACAGTGCCACCCACATTCTGCATTAAACTGAAATATGCTTTAAACCCACCCCCTCCCCCCAAAAAAGATCAGGAGTCTGGGCACCGAAGTCTGCTAGATGTCACGGACTCGTGGGATGCAGAAGATAGGGAACCTCCAGATAGGGAACCTCCCAAAGGAAGAAGGCTCAGAGCTAGGAGATTGGTGGTGGGGTGATGATGAGTGGCCAGAGGGAGAAGAGGGGGCAGAATGGGAAGAGGAGGTGTCGGAAGCTGAAGAGGGAACAGGGTTGAATGAGCAGGATGTGGCTGGGGCAGAGAGCAGTCCAAAATCAGAGACAGAAGTGAAGGCTGGAGAGGAGGGGGGTCAAGAGGCAGAGATCAGGCAGGCTGCTGAAGAAGCTAAGGAGCCTCCCCCTAATGCAGTGACCAGCTCCCCTCCCAACTGGTCTTCCTGAACCCACAGAGGTATGAAGAGGGCAGAGCAAAGACAGACAAGACGAAGGAGCCTCGGATTGCTAGGGAAGGAACTGGGGAAGGAGGAGACTCAGAGAACTGTGGGAAGGCAGGCACCTTTAGTCCTTGGGGCAAGATCTGCTGGGAAGAGTTGCTGTGCTCACTGAGCCTGAGCTGTTTTGTTTTTCTGAACAAAGTTAACTTCACTGACACTTTCTGAGTTACTGCTCACTTGCTCCCAACATCTGCCCTGAAAGTCAGTTTTTAGAACTTGGTCTCCTGGCTGGCAATTGCATGGCAGTGTTTGGGCCTACTCCAAGATGAGAGTACCAGCTCATTATTTACAACAAAGAGTACTGACAACTGGGATCTGCTGAGCCTCCTCTTGCCACACTAACCTTTCTGGTACCTGAGGCAGAAGACCCCAATGGTGCTGTGCTTGAACCCTAACATTATAACAACAAACTAAGTAAATGGCTATTTAACGATAGCCCCAAACTTGCTCTTGAAGAAGGATGGTAGCTCATGTTTCCATGCTGAAGGTTCCAGGTCCAATCCTTGGTGGGGCTGGGAGAGAATCCCTGACTGAAAGCTTAGGGAGTCAGTATCAGTCAGTACAGACAAAGCTGAGCCTCTTCTGTCCTTCTAATTCTGGGGTTGTTGAGAGTGGGGATTGGTCCTTTTAGATTCCCTTCCAACTGAGTGGTGAGGGTCAATTCAGCAAGAAGTTTGTTTAAGAGGTCCAGCTGGATTGGCCAAGTCAAGCCTGGTATGTATCTCCAGTATTGCTGGTGATTATTGCTGAAGTGATTGCATGGTGGAAAACAGGGACAGGGAATCCATCTCCCTCCAAACTCCCATCAACTCCAACCATCATGACCAATGGGAAAGTATGATGGGAGTGCGACAAATGCCTAAACCTATGCATTCTTCTCAGAAGTAAGCCCCACTGAAAGTAATGGGACTTACACTTCTGGTAAGTAAGTACGGGATTGCCAAAGTCTCTTAGGAGTCAAACTGAAGGGTACTGCAAGGTGCTGGAAAACTTGTATGATGCAGTTATCAGCGAGGGAAAAGCGGCTAATGTAATGTCCAAAGTCAATAGTGTTTAGCAGTGTCCTTACAAGAAAACATTACTGTGTAAATATGACAAAAATGTATGCAGCGAGGAAAACATAAGCCAGGAATAAAACAAATTGCTCCTTGCAGATAAGAAGGCATTAGGTAAATAACAGCAAAGGCCTACAAGCAAAACTAGGTCTCATAAGATGTTTGTTTAGAGGACTCTGGGAATACATCACAAAACAAAATTTTAGATACATCACCAAGATTCTGAAGAGTTGTTCGGTAGAGTTGATGAGGGTTCTATCCTAAGGAGGCAGGAATGTAGGATTGGTAAACTGAGGGCTGGGGGGTAAATGGCAAAAGTATCAAAATGCATGAAAAAAACAACTCTCCTTCCTGAACATTTGGTTCACCTGGAGATGGATCTTAAAGAAAGAGGCTATGCAGAGAAGGAATCTAAGTTTCAGACGGAGATTATAAACAAAGAAGAAAAAATTGTTTCGAAAATGTATAGGATACTGTTGGATTGGAGTTTAGGGGATGAGGAGGTTAAGTGTGTAATGATTCGCTGGGCAAAGGATGTAGGACATAATATACTATTTGAAGATTGGGAAAAACTCTGGAAGGAAGGACTAAATTTCACGGCGTGTGTAACGGTAAAGGAAAACATAATGAAGATGTTTTACAGATGGTATTTAACACCTATGAAATTATCGAAAATGTATAAGGTGGATAACAAGTGCTGGAAATGTAGGGTTAGTGAGGGTTCCTTCTATCACATGTGGTGGGAGTGTGGAAAAGTTAAACAGTTCTGGGAAAAAATCTATATAGAACTGAAGAAGATTTTAAAATATACGTTTCCAAAGAAAGCAGAATTTTTCCTACTAGGTATATTGGGTTATGAGATAAGAAAAGAAGATCATAGATTAGTATATTATGCAGTTACAGCAGCAAGAGTAATGCTGGCCCAGATGTGGAAAAAGCAGGAGACACCAACGGTGGAGGAATGGAGATTTAAGCTGTTGGATTATATGGAATTGGACAGACTTACAGGCAAAGTAAGATACATAAGAGACCAAAAGTTCACTGAGGATTGGGGAAAATATGTAGATTACTTGGAACTTATTAGTCAAGGGAAAATAACGCTAAAGGGATTTAGAGACGCACTGTGAAAGATTGTGAGTTATTGTTTAAAGAGAATAGGAGACTAAATAATATGTAAGGTCAATATACACTAAGAAACGTATATAAAAAGGTACAATGACAATATATACCAAGAAATGTGTAATTTAAAGTGTTACTTCGAATGATTTTCGGGAAAGCTAAAGGAAGTTTTGAAAATGAAGATTAAGAAATGTGACCAAAGTGAAAATTAAGTTTTTATATATTTCTCTTACTATTATCTCTTTCTTTATCTTTATTTGTCTGTGTAATACTTTTACTTTTGTATGTTTATATGTGTGTGTGTGTACATATTCTTTACTTCCATGAAATAAAAATTTAATGAGGAAAAAAAGAAAAAAGAAAAAAACAACTCTCAGCTCTACCGTCTAAGAAAGCAAGGAACCTAAGAATATCTATCGTATTTTTTGCTCCATAAGACGCACTTTCCCCCTCTTAAAATCTAAGGGGAAATGTCTGTATGTCTTATGGAGTGAATGTGTCGTCCCTGGGGCTGGGTGGGGGCAACCCAGGCTTCCCTCGCCAGACCCGACAAGCTCCGGGAGCAGTGGGAAGGCTGCGTGCAGCCTTTCCGCTGCTCCCCAACCTGCTCTTTGGGGCTGGCGGTGGCTTTCCCCAAAGAGCAGGTCAGGGAGCAGCGGAAAGTTTGTGATGGTAACCAACAAAGTAGTTGTTAAGCACAAGAAATTATGTTGGTGCAGCAGAACTTGCCCTCCCTCTCCTTTCTCTGCACCACCATGCCATCCCAAAACCTGCTTTGGAGGGTTGGATAGATGATAGATTTAAAGGGGTGAGCAGGAAGAAGAGAGGGAGGCGAACTTGTGCAGTCAAAAATCCTCCTTCCAGTGGAGCCACTATGTTGGATGCATCCTGTAGACTCCTAGGCCTTTCAGATGCTGCTCTTCTGTTTCGTGGTTTGATTATTCTCTTGGTTTTACCTTTCAAAACTTGGGCATATCTAATAATAAAACCACATTATACAGTGGTACCTCGGGTTACATACGCTTCAGGTTACAGACTCCGCTAACCCAGAAATATTACCTCGAGTTAAGAACTTTGCTTCAGGATGAGAACAAAAACCATGCTCCGGCGGCACAGCAGCAGCGAGAGGCCCCATTAACTAAAGTGGTGCTTCAGGTTAAGAACATTTTCAGGTTAAAAACGGACCTCTGGAACGAATTAAGTACTTAACCCGAGGTACCACTGTATAACTGAAAGTCATGTTAAATGCCCATGAGGCCATATCAAACATGTTATTTCATAAAAGTAACAAATAGCTTTATAAAAATGTTTTTATAGTTAAACATAATGCAACCATCGTGTCTGTTCATCAAATGATTAAACCATTAAATTTTATGGCCTATATTTTTTTCCAACCAAGCTGCTGTGCAAAGGAGATTGCTATATCAGAACACAGTTTCTTCATGACCCTGTTGTTGTTGATGATGATGATCTTTCAAAAATCTCACAGAATGTTAATGCTGTTTCAAAAACTGTAAGATAAATAGATATGCATTATTTGCCCAGTGTTTTTTTAAAACAACAACAACACACCCGCACCCACTAACCCCAAAATGAATATATGGTTTTAACCCACTCAGGCTAACCCACCATATAGTTAAAGCATGTTACTTCCCCCAGAGAATCATGGGAACTGTAGATTGCTAAAGATGATGGGTTGTTTTTTAGCTCCGTGGGGATAAACTACAGTTCCTAGGATGGCTAGGGGGAAGCCATTTGATTTAAATGTGCTTTAAATGTATGGTTTGTATCCCACCATGGCAGACTTTATCTCTTTATATCTTTTCTTAGCTAGAACATTTTAACAGATAGGGTGAAGAGCTGCTCCCACAAAACAGAGCAAACCTGAAAATGTTGGCAGAATGCTATGTTTTAAATCTTGAAATCAGGTCTGAGATGAAACCAACAACAAAAATTGTTAGGTTGTGATGTCAATTTCTATATTTTTCATTCTTTTCTGAAATGTGTTCAGTCAATTGCGCAATAAGTAGGTCATTCTTCAAGAAAAATATTTGCTTCTCCCCCAACTGACAAAAGGGATAAGAGATCTATGTGGAAGATATATTCTAAGCTACATTTTACCTCTACAGAGGTTGCTACTGTAATACTTTCAAACAAATTCTGCCTGCACTGAAAGTTCTGCAGATTTATTGGACGGTATCTGTCGCAATATTATTATTATTCATTAAAAAAAAACAAAAAACGAGTTGGGTTACTTTTGTAAACTTATTCTGCTTTGGAGAGGCTTTTATCAAGCAGCACCTTGGCACATTTTAAATTGTATTTATGTTTTAATTTATTTTTGCACGCTAACAACCGTTACATTTTTGATAAGCTTTATCTTGTGTTTCTTTTCCAAACAGGTAGATCTGGAACGAATCACCGTTTGTATAGTTTGTGGATTAGCAAAGCTCCCGCGTTTGTCATTGAGCAACAAAGGAACAAGTAACTTGCCTTTCATGAGCAAAAATCTAAGTTGCAGAATGGAGCATCTCCCCTTTGCCTCTGCATCTCCTTGCCCCCACCCCATCCCCGGTCCCCATGCCAATATGCCTCTGGGAGTTGGAGAGGGGACCACTGAGAATGAAAAAGAGGGACCATTGAAAAAGAGTTGGCAGAAATCACCCCCCCCCAATATTGGACTACTGCAATGCGCTTTATGTGGGGCTACCTTTGAAGGTGACCCAGAAACTATAACTAATTCAGAATGCAGCAGCTAGACTGGTGACTGGGAGCAGCCGCTGAGAACACATCACACCAGTCTTGAAAGACCTACATTGGCTCCCAGTATGTTTCCGAGCACAATTCAAAGTGTTGCTGCTGACCTTTAAAGCCCTAAACAGCCTCGGTCCAATATAGATGAAGGAGTGTCTCCACCCCCATCGTTCTGCCCGGACACTGAAGTCCAGCTCCGAGGGCCTTCTGGCGGTTCCCTTGCTGCGAGAAGCCAAGTTACAGGGAACCAGGCAGAGGGCCTTCTCGGTAGTGGCAGCTGCCCTGTGGAACGCCCTCCCACCAGATGTCAAAGAGAAAAACAACTAGAAGGCAGCCCTGTTTAGGGAAGCTTTTAATGTTTGATGTATTACTGTATTTTAATACTTTGTTGGAAGCCACCTAGGGTGGCTGGGGATACCCAGCCAGATGGTCAGGGTATAAATAATAAATTATTATTATTATTATTATTATTATTATTATTATTGAGAGAAGGAGCACCTTAAAGTCTAAGTCATTGCTATGTCTTTTTCTTAAAAGACATGTGACTGTTGTTAGCATCCATTTGTCTTGAAAGACAATTGGGTGTGCTTCCAGATCAAACATGCAGTGACTTCCCCAGGGTGCAAGCCTGAACAGTATGTATGGAGGTCCTGGGCTGCCCAGACAGAAAGACTCCCCTTTCAGTTTCGCTAATGAGGTCCAAGGAAAAGCTGAACAATTCATTTGGCACTAGCTTGGCAGCAGGAGTTGCTGGAAGGAGGCATCCAAGAACAAGATCATCTTAGGGACACCACTCTGAAATCGTGTAATTTTACTTTTTAGCCGTTTCTTCTCCCAAAGATATCCCACAAGGCAGTGGAGGTTTAGGATCAGAATTTTCCTTCTTCTAAATGGGCTACCTTCCTGGGTTGGCGAGCCCCATCTGCCCCTCACTTTCCTCTGCAGCACATTCAGAAACCACTTTCTTGGTCAATGGGCCTACTATTGGTCTCATCCAAAGGTGAACAAACTAGGCTAGATGGAGCACACCATGTCCCCCATCAGAGGTACTACTCCTACTCTAACACCCCATACACCCCTATACAGCATGTGACTAAGGACCAGTTAATATAGCCTGCAGAGTCATGTGACAAAACCCTTACATGGATTGGCCCACTTTAAGCTACAGAGATTGATGTGTGTGGGGGGAGTGTAAAAGGGGTGTGGTGTGTTTCCACCCCACTAAAACTGCCTACATGTAGTTGACATGTCAAAGAGAAGCCCAGCTTGGCCCTTCTTAATTGCTATTTAGATCGTGAACCTGAAGGCAGGAACCGCCTTAATACCGATTTTTGTAAGCCACTCTGAGAGCTTTTATAGAATGTTTATTGTATTCCATAAACCAACACCTGGAGGGGCACATATTTTCCCTCCCTTCTTTAGGTACTGTGGTTCTTTAGGTAGCTATGGTTTTGTAGGCCAAAAGCAGCACTTTGAATTGATATGCTGAGGTGTGTGTGTGTGTGTGTGTGTGTGTGTGTGTGTGTTTTAACATGAACTGAGAGTAACTTGGCTTCCCCCCTCCCTTGGTGAGAGACCATTTTAATCAACCCTCACTCCAAAAAATGTGCAAATGCAGGAAATGCTTCAACCATGTTCTACTGAGCAGTGCCATTTTTTTAAGAAAAAGAGGTGCCAGAACTCACCATGAGCACCTCTCTAGTTCTATTAGAATGGCAATGGTGCCCACCTGAGAGGTGCCAGAACTAAGTTTCGGTGAATTCCTGCCAGGGGAAAAAAGCCCTGCTGCTGACTGTATAAACTGACACTTGTTGGTAGTGCCTTCCATGCCATTTATGAGTGATTCTGGATGGACGTCTCTCCATTAATACAACCTGGACTTGTAAGAAAAGGGCTTTTTTAGGAATTGCAAATGGTACATGGGATCAAAACAGCATGAGTACAATAATGCCACTTTATCTGCTCCAGTGGAAACCACAGCTGAAGCACTGGGCTTCCTGTTTTCCTTCTGTTTTACTGCTGCAGCGATTACCACCTTTATAGATGCATTTAGCATGCAGTTGTTGATTGACAACCTAATCCACATTTTTATGTGATTGGCTGGCAGTGGCAGCTGCCTCCCAGGAGTAATGTGTGGAGGGGACTATGTCTTTTGCGTCGAGATCAATAATAAATCTCCCACATTTGACGCTGATGTTTAGTCAAGGAAATTGACTTTGTTTTCTGTGTCCTCAAGGGTGAATTTTTTAAAAAATGGGTTCAAGTTTTGAGGATAGTTGTTAATCATTTGGGGGGCTTTAATTTCTATGGATACTGTCCATAAGAGGATTTCAGATTTGAAAGGTTGGCTTGATTTGTTATGATAACTCTTATTTATGGGCATGAATCTTCAATAAGTATTTGCATACCAATTACTCTCCCTTACCTTTTTTGCAAACTAATCCTGCTTTTTTATTTTCCTATTTCAGGCAGATACAGTCCAGTAAATCTCAGTTTGAGACTCTCTCCCAAAGGATCATCATGGCAACTCTCCCCTCCCCTCTTAAAATATAGTGCACATCATATTTTTGAGAAGTTCATGAGGGAAACATATTATTGTGACCCAAGGTGATCTGGTTTATGGTTGGAAATAAAAAGAGCAGATAAGGTTATACAGTACCTTCCATTATGTCACTTCCACATGGAAAGTCAGGGCTGGTGTCACAGGTTGGCCGTGCTGGGCTCCTGACCAGGCCTACAACTTGGTAGCTTAACTGCTGGTGATCACCAAACCTCCCTACAATATGACAATGAGAACAAGCAGCAGCTATCACTGCCACACTTCTTCTCTGCCCACCCTGCCCCATGGAGAGCATTTTACTCACTGGGCCTTCAAAACTGGGCATTATGAAAAATGTGTAACCTTTATAAAGTTATTTACTTCATCAAAGCAAGGTTTCAGAGGATGGAGTCCAATATGAGGTAGGTATGGTTCATTGGCCATGGCCAGGCTGCAATGCTGTTGACCATTAATGGTAAGCGGACCTTCTGAAATGCAATACATGTGGGGGGGGGGAATAGAAAAAAATACCCTGAAATGTAACTGTACAGCTTTGTATGCTAGTGGTGGTTTTCTTGCCTTGTGCCACCCCTTCAATGCATTAGAACTTGGGAGAAAATGCAGCTCTGATCACTTTGATGATCGCCATGGCCTTCAGCTGACCTCAAACAAAAATTCTGAGGGTCTCGCTTTCAACTCCAGCTTTTTCTTGATTACCCTTCACTTATGCTTGATTGCCCTAGTCCTGCTTGTGTTATCTCAGTAGGCTAAGAACAGAGGACCTTTCTGCACAATAATGCTTAAGTCTCCTGATTGCTTAAATTGGGTATCCTTTTTTCAAGTCCACATGATTGCAGAGTGGGATGCTATGAGCTAACAAGAAGCCCTCGAGAAGCAAGTAACTGCTGTCTGGTAAGAGTCAGAAATGCAAGTTCGAGTTTTAGCCAAATAAAAGGAATTTAGCTGTTTTGGGGAATGCCAAATGATGATCATTTAAAAAAAATTAAGAGCGATGAACGTAATGCTTCCACACAAAAACAGTAGAGTTTCTTATTTACCACATCTGCTCTTCCGTACATATTTTTGGCATTTTAGCTGTATTTCATAATCAGGTTCTTGTGCAATGCTGGGTGGTTTTCTCTCAAAACCATGTGTTCATTGTAGAAATTTATTGTTTTCTGAATGCCCCAAAGTGTAATATTTTGCATCTGAGGAAATGTGAGTATCTGCCCATTAGAGCACCCACTGCAATTGTATTTGTGGAAACACTAAGTTCATCATTGGAAGCTATGCTTCATGTTCCTTTGTCTTCTGGGGTGCATTGACACATGGAACAGGGTTCTAGTGCCCAGGCTATGAAGCCCATGGAACCCAAGGTTCCATTGGCTTGTCTCCCTCTCCAATGAGCAATGTCAAGATTGCTATTTTGCCTGGCTTATAATATGGCTTGATCTTGCTTTCTTGTTTATTCTTTTCTGCTGGTTATGTTTTGATGAAATACATGACATTTTTAGAGTTGCCATTAGAGTCAATGTGGGAAGGGTTAAACAGAATTTCTGATTTAATAGATTGGATTTGGACGAATTAAGTTGGAATGATGCAGAGCGGATCTGAACCAAGCTGGGCAACTTCAAAATACAGTGGTACCTCGGGTTATAGACGCTTCAGGTTACAGACATTTCAGGTTACAAACTCCGCTAACCCAGAAATAGTACCTCAGGTTAATAACTTTGCTTCAGGATGAGAACAGAAATTGCGCTGTAGCGGCAGCGGGAGGCCCCAATCATAGCTGTCAACCTTCCCTTTTGTTGCGGGAAATTCCCTTATTCCAGCGCCATTTCCCGCTGCTTCCTGCTGCTGTCCCTGATTGCTAGATATCCCGTAGACTGACCCCGGGACAGGTGAGGCTGCTGATCCCTTATTTTCAAGGCTGCTGATCCCTTATTTTCAAATCTGAAAGTTGACAGCTATGGCCCCAATAGCTAAAGTGGTACCTCATGTTAAGAACAGTTTCAGGTTAAGAACAGACCTCCAGAATGAATTAAGTTCTTAACCCGAGGTACCACTGTACTACAGATACAGGACATGTCTTGCAGTTGCTGCACACTAATAATATGTGTGTGTGTGCACCCCATTATATCTGCTCAAATACTCCCCTCATAACTTCTGCCACTGCCCCACACTGCCTGCCAACCACTTCCTTTGTTGGGGGAATGAGACAGGACTATTGCTATTGGGCCTGCTGTTGGACCAGTCAGACCACAGACACATTTCACTACTGGGAATAGTTCGTATTAGGCCCTGCCAATTTGGGCCAGCTAAAGCCCCTTTGCATCTTCCCCTGCTGAGAAAAGCTGCCACAAGGCCCTGATACATACATCTCCTGTCTGATCAGGCCCCAATTGCTCCTCTCTTTTGATGGAGTGGGCTGCCACCAGACTATGTAGGCCATGCTAGGCTTAATGCTGGAGTGCCAGAGCCTGCTCTCCTCCTTGGTCTTGCTGGCAAAAGAGACCTGGCTAGGGTTGGTGCAGGTTTATACAACTGTGCTGGATATGTCTCCAGCTGGCACCAGTATAAAGACCTATACATCTTGCTCCTATATGGGGTCAGCCCAAAACCATCTGGGTAGGGTAGACTGAGCTGTATTCTCTACTGACTGGGATAATATTTGCTGCTAAATCCAGAGTGTGGCTTATGCCCAGATGGCAATGCCGAAGGTAATAAATTGAAGTGCTATTTTTAGACTGCCTTCTCCCTTTAGTGCCATCTAGTAACAATATTTTGTACGTGTACACAGAAAACCAAACACCATCTAAAAGCTTATTCTAGAAAGATAAACATATGCAAGGGAAGGTAACCTCAGATTCAAGGCTGTGGACTTGACTATGCTTGGCGAGCATCTTTTCTTTGTTTCAGTCAATTGCCTTGATTGTTTCTTGCAAATGTTTGATGCACTGGCTGTTTTCTAGGCAGATCTAAAACCCTACCTTGTACCCAGGTGTGCTTGGAAAGGGTGTGTGAGAGTGTGGGTTGAATTTCCAGGCAGTTTTAGCCAATACTGATGCGCAGAACTCTAATTCTCAGAGAACAAGCAGTGAGTAGTAAGGAATGAGATAGGTTTTAGGTTATGCTATGCTTCTAACAGGTTATGTTATATTCTGGATTATGTTATGTTCAAATAGATTATGTCTGAATAGGATGAGAGTGTTGGAGATACGTGCGAATGTGTATGTGAATCCGGTCTTGGGTGTTTGATTTTCGTTGTTGTGTATACTGTGTATATACGGACAATGACAATAAATTTATCTATCATCTATCTATCTATCTATCTATCTATCTATCTATCTATCATCTATCTATCTATCATCTATCTATCTATCTATCTATCTATCTATCTATCTATCTATCATCTATCTATCTATCTATCTATCTATCTATCTATCTATCTAACAATACAGTTAAGATAGACACATGCCACACTATCGGCTTCTGTGCATTAGCATTATGAGCTAGACAAGAAGAAGATGAGCAATGGCTTGGGGTAGAGCATATGTTTTGCGTGCAAAGGTGCCAATCACTGGCATCTTTAGGTGGCACTGGGAGAGATCCTGGAATATCAGAGAACTTCTGCCAGTCATTGTAGACAATGCTGAGGTCAATGAGCCAATGGTTTGACTTGTTATAAGGCTGCTTTCTGTGCTTCTAAGCTCATATATGCTGAGCCAATTCTGTATTGGAAAGCATCACACATTGTAGTCACACAATTGCTTGGGGGATCTGGGAATTTATTTGTAGTAACTCTCAGATCTCCTTGCTCATTATTATGCAAGAAAGCATAGATTATCAATTTCTTAAAGAAATTCTCCATTCTTTGTTACAGTACGTGTCTTCTTATCACTCCAACACGCACCGAGCTGCTGATGATATCACCAATACCTTCTGGTAGCACACTTAATTAAGGTCACACTTAAAAAATAATAATAATGGGCTCTCACTTGCTAATTGCTTCTTTTTGATGAGCACAGGCTTAATTTGGAGAACTGCTAAATGTACTTTGGCTCTCTCTCTCTCTGTGTGTGTGTGTGTGTGTGTGTGTGTGTGTGTGTTTAATAAAGGTTAAGGTACCATTTTCTGCATTAAGGTTTAATGAAAATGCATTCTTTCTGCAATCCACCGGTGTTGGAAGCCATACAATTGGAATGATGGCTACACAGAATTAGGGCTCATTTAGATGTGTGCCTGAAGCCCTTTTCAGGTATTCATTGGGCAAGTCTCTCAGGTACACAACCCAGTTCTGTTCACAGTTTCTCACCCTGCAAACATGGAGCAAACTGGGTCCACCTCCCATCGTCAGATCTGTTGACTTCTGTGAAAAATTGGCACTCCTTTCTACTTGCAGAGATTTAGACCAGGGTTTCCCAAATTTGGGTCTCCAGCTGTTTGGGACTACAACTCCCATCATCCCTAGCTAGCAGGACCAGTGGTCAGAGATGATGGGAATTGTAGTCCAAAAACAGCTGGAGACCCAAGTTTGGGAATCCCTGGTTTAGATAGTGGAGGCCAATCCATGATAGCAAATGGGGCACTATTCCACTGGCATTAGTCAACCAGACCTAGCCCCCTGCCTACTTTATTACTTGCATCCAAATCCAGGGTTGTTGTGGTGCCACTGTCACCTTCCTCCCTCTTCCCATACCTGAAAAGCTGGAAAAGGTTCCAAACCAAACCGAGCACTTGGAAAGTGCTTTCCTAATGCTCTCCTGTCACCCCAATGCTATTTGTTCAACCCCCTAGTATCCAAATGCCACCCCTCCCTTTCCCCTTATTAGGAGCAGTAAGCAGACAAAATGGCAGTGAAATGAGAAATGCTTCTATCCCCTCTCCATCGTTACCAAGGGTAGAGCTTGGTGTAATGGATGCTGGGAGGCAGAGTTGATTCACAGGCTCCTGCAAATGCATTTTGGTCTAGAATAGACATAGCTGTCAACTTACAGATTTGAAAATAAGGGACCAGCAGCCTCGAAAATAAGGGATCCACAGCCAAAATAGGGGATTTTCTGGGCACAGGTATGTTCAACTTCTGAGCCGCTCTGAGCCAAAGGCAGAAAGTCCAGCCAGCAGCCAAACGAAGCCTCAAGTGGTGGTTCCCACAGCGCAGCAACCCGGCAAAGGGGATGCAGCAAGTAAAACGACCGTCACCTCTCCGCTGGGAAGCGCTGAGCAAAAGCGAGTCCCCAGGCAATGCGGCTGATTTGATCAGCACAAGGCATGCAAGCTCCACCCCCCAGTCGTTCGTAGACTCCTTATTGGGTGAGCAATGCAGCCAAGCAACACAGTTGGAGCCTCCCTGGCCGGCAGGGAGGGAAGGAGAGGAGCTGCTTCCTTTGAAACCCGGGAAATTTAAGGGACATCATCAATAAGGGACAGCAGCACTGGGATAAGGGAGTTTTCCGCCAAATAAGGGACGGTTGACAGCTATGAGAATAGAATGGAAACTTTATTTGCCTCAGCCAATAGCCATAGCAACAAGAGAACATTACAATATACACAGAAGAAAGTGAAAATTAAATATAAAAGCATCGCATTTTGGTTTAGTGGTACTCCTCACTATTAGTTTCTTCTCAACCAGCTCTGACAACCGGCAGTGGAACTCAAGCTATGTCTAATAAGAAGTCTGTCCTATTAAATTCAACGAGGATTGCTCCCAGCTAGGGTGGGATGAATCTGTCAATTTCCCCACCCTAGTTTCTCATTTTTCAGAACTTAAATTCAGTTCTCCCTGTTTCCACATCAGTTTGGGATTATTATTATTTTTTAAAGTTCTTATGATAATTCGTTAGTGACTTGCTCCCAATATACACATGCAATTTTGCCAAATGTACACATTTTGCAAAGCAATTTCCCCAACTTAATGCATTTTTATATGCTATTTTCTCAGACAGATACAATTTTTTTGCACACTTTCCCCAAGTATATGTATTTTGGATACATTTATTAGCTGAGGAAATTCACTGCAAAATTCAGAGAAGTGAGAATTTCAAAGGTTTGCTGGGTTTCAGTTTGTGCATTGTTTTGAAAACTGCCAATCAGGTGGGTTAACTTTAAATTGTGAACTGAATCAAATTTATTCCCTATCCCTATTCCCAGGTAAATGGGGTTAGGATTGCCGCTTTAGCCTTCAGATGCTCCTCATCTGTTGTATAGAAAGCAGTTGTATGACTGATATGCAGTTATTTTCAAAGGGTTAATTAGGCCTATGATATTGTTCCAGTACAGAAAACTTTGCACCTTTTAAGGACTTAGCCCTGATCAAATGACAGTTTAAAGGAAAGACCAAATTCCTCCTATAAGAGTAAAAGGATTTGTGCTATTACAACGATGATGCAAAGTATCCTTTTGAATTGGCACCAATTTGTTGCACAAAGCTTCTTCCATTACTTTATCTCCTACCCCCCATCCAGCTTTTTGTGGAGGAATTCACTTTCAGAACAGTTTGAAGTGAACCCAGCAATCTTAAACCTTCTTTAAAACACACACAATAAAGCACAGCTTCTTAGTTATTGCAAATGTAATTTTCTGTCCTCTGGGAATGCAGCCAGGAGCTTGGCAGTGGTTCTGTCATGTGCAGTCTGTGGGAAGAGAAACAAACACAAATGCTAAGAAGGATGGGCATTATTTTAATTCCATAATTTTGCAGGGCTGACTCACAGCTCATCCTCAGGCGCTCGCTGAACCTTGACTCTCAGCCATGAGCATGAGGAAGGCCTTAAATATGATGATTTCTCCTCTACCTTGCTGGAGTTGGTTCTCTGTTGTTATTGAAACTGTGCTTTAAAAAAGAAATAGGCAGTTTTAGTCCACAACTGACACGTTGTTTCCCCCTGACATTAAAGGCATTAGAGAAGGAATAGTGGCAATATGATGAGATAGTGAAAGGTCCTTCAGACAGGGACGTAGCTAGCCACTCTGGCACCTGGAGCGGTGGCGCAGGGCAAGCCATCCACGGGGGCAGCATGGCGATCCGCGCATGGGGTGGAGCGATGATCCACCCATGGGGGCAGAGTGGTGAGCTGCCCACAGAGTCCGCCTAGCAGACGCAAGCCCCACACTGCCATTTTGGGCAGCGTGGGGCCCCGAGTCACCGCGTCACTCCCAGGAGAGATGCATATCTCGGGCGCGCTGCAGACCAGGCCCTGTGGTAAATGCCACCTCCCATGGACACCCAGGGCACACCGCACCCCCGCACCCCCTTGCTACGCCCCTGCCTTTAGACAACCTGTTTAGTGAAATTTCATCCTAATTTGCTTATGTGGTGATGGTTAGACTGTGCCTGGTCTTTAGTGAATGTTTGTTCATCCAACATTCACCTTAAATGCATGTCTTTCCATTCTTTATTACTCCTCTCCACATTTTTCAGTGCATTTCCTTGTCCATATGTTTTTTAATAGAGGATTTGTTACACTTGGGCCACAGAATGCTTTAATCTAGTTTAGATGCATGAACCTAAAGTTCTAGGATGTGTTTGAATTCCTCCTATAAAATACTGGACATCTGGTGGCATCATGAAAGAAACTCCTGGGGATCTACACTTTTCTTTTATTTTAATCTACAAGAACAATAAACAGGTTCATCGTTCAGAAGTTTCTACTTTCTGTGCAGGGGGCATTCTTCAAGGAGCTATTATTGCTATTGAGGCAAAGTGTTTGCTATATTGGATCACACCACTGCCTGTGCCTCCTCAAGTCCTCCTTATTCCTAGAATATCATTGTCTCGTAGCCCATTCCCTGTTGATGAAGTGTATCTCAGTGGAGGCAATGTGTCTCAAGCTGATCAAATATTGATCTGGTGGCATTCTAAGTTTTAACTCAAACAGAACAAAAAATGAAACTTCATTCTGCAGCTTTGTCTGCTGGTCACAAACGCTTCGTTTCAGCTTAGCTTCTGGATTAGCCTAAAGTTGGCACTTGCACAGTGTGAACTTGCCCTTGATCTTGAGGTCCATTTCTTCCCTGCAGAAAAACGAGGCTGGGGTGGGGCAGATTGGCTTTTTCTGCAATGAGGAGCAACAAGTTGTAGCTTGGAAGTGCTCGAAGCAGTGACTGTAATCCATGCATTCCATACAGCATCCTGACTCTCAGGCATCACACTCCAAGGAAGTTGCCATGGGAGTGTTGGGATGGAGAGTTCACTAGCTCCACCTGTTTTTGTTGCGGTCTTGTCTGAAGCCTCCATTGAGGCTCCCTGATCACTTTCGGTTCCTGCAAAACCAGGCTGATAACAAAAACAGGTATGGAGGGGGTTGGAGCTAGCACAGTGACCACAATTGCCTCCTGATATGTAACACCTAGAGAGGGGTGTATGGCAGTGGAATGCAGTGGAATTTTTCGTAGGGGAACAGGGCTCACCAGCATGTGAAGGTGATGGGGGTGTGGGCGATGTCACGTGCATAAACTTCACAACTCCCTCCCTAAACCAGGCAAAAGCTTCCTGGACTTTGGGAAGGAGGCGCCAGGCTTTAATTCTTTAATACACTAATTTACCGGGAACATTTAGGGGACTGTCCTAGTCCCCCTAGTCCACTGACTGCACACCACTTGTGTGTGGAGGTTAAATCAGTGGCTAGTTAACTGAGAGGCGGCTTGACAAATTGGATTAATTTTGCAGTGTCCCATGAATATTTGTCTGCACAGCCATTGTGCCATGCAGATATATGTACGCATCAGTCTTTTACCTGTGTTGTTCTTAGTGCGTCCCTTTTCATCCATGTCACATAAGCATGCTTGTGGGAAGAGCAATGTTTCAAACCTTTGATATCTCTTGCACCTAACTGCTACCATTCCCAGCCTATGGTCTCTGTAACCCAGGATCTGACCTCTCTCACAATGAGTGTCACATAGCCAAATCTGCATGGGTGCAGTTAAGCTGAGATGTGGTTGGCACCATTTTGATCAACTTAGACGCCGTCCCAAACAAAAGGCAGGCAGAGCACAACTTCTCTCTTTGCTGGAAAACTCTCGTTGTACGTTGAAGTCTTCACTTGAATGTGGCCTTAAGTAAACATTAAATATGAACAGTGTCAGATCTGACTCATGAACAACTTGTAGCTAAATATTTATATGTAAGCTCCTTTGAGAGGAGCAGCAGGATTTAAATTAAATAGTTTATTGTAGGTTTGTGTGTGTGCATCTAATAAAGAGATCCTGCTTATTCCAAATACTGGCATAAATCAAAAGTCCATTATGTTTGGCTTCGTTTTAAGATTGGTGGTACTTAAACTCCAAATAAAATTTCTATGGCATTTTAATGTGTAAATAACCATGCAGTTGTTAGAATTTTTCATGGCTCACATGCTCCCCTGGCAATAATTATATTATTACACTGTAATTGCAAGAATTATATATTTCTCCACAATCTCCCTACCTGAGGATAAAATATATTTCGTTTAATAATGAAATACAACATTTCAGGGAATCCTATTTTTAAAAAATCATTCTTTAGATATTGGTATCATGTGTGCGCATGCATGCATGAACGCAGGCATAATGTATTAGATCCCAGGGCTATTCTCTATCTCTTTTCCAAATATCCATCCAATGGAAACATCCTGTTTAAGGCTCAGCATGATTCTGTGGTCGAGATCTTGGTAGAAAATGCATTTTCCAGCTAAACTGAGTATTATTCATCAGCAGTGGTTTTGTAACAAAGACTTTGTATAAATCTTTAAATGCTTTGAAATGAAGCAAAGTTGCTGTTTTTACCTGAAAATATCTTTGCAGAAGGGCATTAAAAATTGAAAAATATAATTTAGATCTGATTTCTCAAGTCTGCATGGAATAGAATTAAAAGAAGAGGGGAGGTAATTTGCTCCTGCTCCTCATTACTACTACAGTCCCATCCCACCCCATGCCTTCCATACTATTCTAGAGGTTTCCCCAACTGACCAAAACAGATTTTCCAGAGGCAGAAAGGATGGCAGTGGGAAGGAAGGTTCAGAGGAACACACATCTTCTGTTATGTTAGCAGCTGGCAACCTACACTACAGCAAATAAACCATCCCCCCCATTTATAGTTGGTCACCTCAGGCCAACCCACTCCAAATATCTGTGTGGATAAGTGTGTCTTTTCCAGCACTGAAACAAGAATGGCAGTGCTGGGCATCTATCAAGGGAAATGGAGTTCCACAAAGGACCATGTCTCAATTTCACAACAGTCTTGAAATGCACTGCCGTCAATCAACAGCAGTATTACATGATGTCACAACGTCAGTGGCCAAGCCAATATCCTTTTTTCCATCTCATGGTTGCTCCATAGGTTGTATCATGTTCCATGCAACTTGCTTTTCGGCTTTTTCTTTTAAGTAATTATTTTGGAATTGCATGCATGCTGTCTGCTGTAGTCTGCAGTCTGGTCTTTTCTTTCCTTGTTTTGCTTACGGGTTATTAAGCAGCATAAATGCATGTGTATGTTGATTAAGACATCATACCAAAGCTATTGCTAAGAGTGCATGATCACAAAGGCCCAGGCAAACATATAGACAAGAGGTCCCAAACTTACTTGGCCGACCATTCCCTTTTCGGGGGGGGGGAAATTACTCAGCCCTCTCCCCCAGAAATCTACATTCTTGAAGTTAACAAACAGAAAGATGCAGTGAAAAATTTGTTTGTATCTACATTTCTATCTATGTCCTACAACATAATAAATAAATAAGTAATCAGTACGACTTTAACTCTATGTCACATTGGTAAGTGGCATTATACAACAGCTGAAACATGTATGAACGTTGTTTTTTTTCCCAAAACTGGATGAGGAGATGGACTAGGCCCCCGAATTAAAAACCCATTGGGCAGACCAGAGTGAAGCCTGCTGGCTCAGTCTGATCTGTTCCACGGACAGGGAGAGGGACAGTGCCACATCCTTCCTGCCATTGGCCAAATAGGCAGGCAAGGTGCAATTCACTTCCCAGTGAAGCTGAAAATGGTACACCCAAGCCCAGGAAAACCCCTCACCTCCAGCGTGACAGCTGGATCCTTCTCTGGCATTGCCACAATGACACCAAACCTGGCATTAAGCATCATTACACAACAGATTAATAATAATAATAATAATAATAATAATAATAATTTATCATTTATACCCCACCACCCATCTGGCTGGGCCTCCCCTGCCACTCTGGGCGGCCTCCAACAAAATATTAAAATACAGTAAAGCATCAAACACTTCCCTAAACAGGGCTGCCTTCAGATGTCTTCTAAAAGTCTGGTAATTGTTGTTCTCTTTGACATCTAGAGAGAGGGCGTTCCACAGGGTGGGTGCCACTACCGAGAAGGCCCTCTGCCTGGTTCCCTTAACTTGGCTTCTTGCAGTGAGGGAGCCACCAGAAGGCCCACGGAGTTGGACCTCAGTGTCTGGGTAGAACGATGGGGGTGGAGACACTCCTTCAGATATACTGGACCAAGGCCATTTAGGGTTTTAAAGGTCAGCACCAACACTTTGAATTGTGCTCGGAAACGTACTGGGAGCCAATGTAGGTCTTTCAAGACTGGTGTTATGTGGTCTCGGCGGCCGCTCCCAGTCACCAGTCTAGCTGCCGCGTTCTGGATTAGTTGTACTTTCCAGGTCACCTTCAAAGGTAGCCCCACGTAGAGCGCATTGCAGTAGTCCAAGCGGGAGATAACCAGAGCATGCACCACTCTGGCGAGGCAGTCCGCAGGCAGATAGGGTCTCAGCCTGCGTACCGACACTTTGAATTTTGCTCAGAAATGTACTGGGAGCTAATGTAGGTCTTTCAAGACCAGTGTTATGTGGTCTTGGGGGCTGCTCCCAGTCATTTACGAATGGTTGTTCAAAATCCTCTCCTCTCCTCCTCTTTATGCTCCCCCACCACCTTATTGTTATACAACATCCCACAAATGCACCTGAGACTACTACTGGCCCCCTGGATGGTTCCAGCACCCCCCCCCCGGGGGCGGTATCATCCTCTCATCCTCTTTGGGAAACAATGATATAGACTATGGCAAATATGCTGAGAAGGAGAATGGGATGTGTATTTAATTGCTACCTGTTTCCCTTTTGTCTACGCCTCAGCATTACATTCCACTCAGCATTGGCCCAGTGTTATTACCATTTCCCAGGCTTGGTTTTACAGCTTCTGTAAAATAAGTTTAGTGCTGAGCCCAGTTTCTGAAGGATGGGTGCCTTGTTTCAATCTCAGCAAAGTAGTGAAAGGCTGAATAGGGATTTATGAGCTTGTGTGGGGAAACCTGCAAAGCCATCTATCTAGCACCTTTTGTGGGCAATGTGTTTAAAAGAGGTGGAAGAAAGAGATGGATGTCACAGAGAACAAAATGTTCTTGTTTATCCAAAGAACAAGGAGAGACAAAAATGCAGCTGTTCCACCAGCAGCGGTCTTGAATTCTGCAAGAGCAAGATCTCTGGAGAGTTGCTCCCAGAATGCCATAGATTGTATTTATTTAACCTTATTAACAGCTCAGGGGACTTGGGATGCTGGAACATAGGAAGCTGCCTTATAGTGAGTCAGATCAAGCTCATTATTGTCTGTGCTGATTGGCAGTGGATCTCCAGGATTTCAGACAGGGACTCTCTCCTTGTTCTCCTGAGACCATCTGCAGATGATCAACCACTGAGCTATGACCCTTCCCTCCTTGTCTTGCCCTCACTGGTTCTCTCTCTCTCTCTCTCTCTCTCTCTCTCTCTCTCTCTCACACACACACACACACACACACACACACAGACTTATCCTAGAGCATGGATGTGTAACTTGTGACCCTCCAGACATTAGAGGTTCCTCATCTAGGGCTAGTAGAACTTTTTTAAAAAATTACTTTTTTTATTCAAAATTAAAACAAAACATATTATCCAGAAACATATCATCCTTATTTCCCCCCTTTTTTCCTCCCTCCCTCCCTTCCCCCCACAGAACCCCCCCCAACTTCCCTCAGTTCCAGTCTTTGATTTCTCTAAAAATGCTTTTTTCTGCATGTTACACAGTTGTATAGATCCTCAAACTATTTAAGTAATAATTATCAATAAAAAGTTTGTGAATGTTTATTCAAATCCAGCCAAGGAGTCCGGTTCGCTTTGTTGCGTCTTCAAATACTTTGTAAAGGGTTCCCATTCATCTTTAAAGTCACAGTTATCCTTGTCCCGTAGCTTGTATGTCAGATTTCCCAGTTCTGCATAGTCCATCAATTTTTCTTGCCATGATTCTTTAGTTGGGGTTTCTTCAGTCTTCCATCCTTGTGCTATTAAAACTCTTGTGGCCGTTGTCGCATACATGAAGATGTTTTTCAGCTTTTTTGGCAGATCTTTCCCTACAATCCCTAATAAAAATGCTTCAGGTTTTTTAACAAATGTTAAACGGAACATTTTCTTCAATTCGTTATATATCATTTCCCAAATTTTGTTAATTACCTTACAATCCCACCACATATGATAAAATGTCCCCTCCTTTTCTTTGCACTTCCAACATATATTTGAACTAGTTTTGTACATTTTCCCTAACTGCACTGGTGTTGTATACCATCTGTACATCATCTTCATGTAATTCTCCTTCAATAGGGAACAATCTATAAATTTTAAATCAGTTTTCCATGATTTTTCCTAATCTTCCATCAAAATGTTGTGACCTACATCTAGGGCTAGTAGAACTTGGCCCTCCTAAGATTCTGAAACTTCTCCCTCCAAATCCCCAGAGCCTATGTCCAGTCTTTCTCCTGTCTCCCACACTCCTCTTCATAAATTTCCACTAACTGTCTGACTCCCTGGAGTTGTCAACCTCCTATACTCGACCAATCACCATTCTCACTATGGCCAACGGGTCCCAAAGATTGTTGGGGCTGCAACTCCCACCATCACTGAACTTTCAGGGGGGTGGGGTTTATGAGAATTGGTGTCCAATGATGCCTGGAAGATCCGATATTCTCCCACCCCTGCCCTGGAAGAAACTTGCACATTCTCCTCTCTATTTAGTATATTCATCATGTCCCCCTGTAGGTTTCATGGCCCATTTTAATGTCAGCTTCACTGTTAGACCTCTTGAAATATTCACCTTCGCTGTGCCCTTCACAAAATGCAACACACGTTAATCATACCCCCTTCTTAATGTTTTTAATAGCAATAAATCTGATTTTCCTATCTCCTTCTCATGCAGTACTTATAAGACCAGAGGCACTTCATCAATCTTTTCATTCTGTCTCTGTAAGTTTCCCAAACCTTATTGTAACAAAGTACCTAGATTTATATGCACACGCCAGGTAGCTTCTCATTAACTTTCTATAAGCAGAGTCAAGATTATCTCATTTGATTTGTGGTATACTCTTATATTGCAACTTCAGCTTATTGCATTAATCTGAATATTTTCTTGATTGCTTCCAAATGTGGACCTGATGATGGTGATGACTTGGGACAGCAGGTAACAAGGCAGGCTCCTTTCAGATCACACATTTTGTATGCTAAACATTGTACCCAATGTATCCAGAAGCAAAATGTGGTTTGCAATTCCAACAAGACTCATTCAGAGGGAGGGCAATAGTTCCTGAACATGCCAAGCACTTTGCTTTCAAAGCAATCTGAAAAAGTGCCAGAAGGGAGCACTAATAATCACTGAGAGAAATCTTCATAAAAACCATCCTCTCCTTTTAACTCCACCCTAAATTTTCCCCCCTCCACTTCCTCTACTCTTTCCAGGCATGGTCTGTGGTTTGAAACTGTGTGTCTTAGCACCTCTTTATTTGCGCCAGCGCTTTCCCTGTGAAAACCCACTCTTTAAGGCTCAATTGGAGCAAACTTCAATCAACAGAAAACCCAAATTCACATTTGCTCCAATTCAGCTTTAGAGAGTGGATTTTTGCAGGGAAAGCATGGGGCAAAAAGAGAAGGAAATTGGATACAGAGTGTTAAAGCGTAGACTGGAAAGTGTGGGCCAAAATGTAAGTGTGGATCAGCTCACCATCTGCTGCTTAAACCCGCTTAAAGGCAACCTGCTTAAAGGCAACCAGCACTTCTTCAGGTGTGTGGGCTTTAAACATATCCTGAAGGTCAGGACGAATTTAGACAGCTCCACCACTTGAAGGGGGTGACAGCACAATTTGGGTTCTGTAACAGGAAAGACTGCACACTCATTTCAAGTCACACAACTGTTAAGGATATTGCCAAGCCTGAAACTGAATAGATTTGCACTCTCGTACTTGGCAATATGACTTCTGTCTGTCTCTTCTCCCACACTAGGCTCTCATTTGTTTGTTTGTTTTTTCAAAAATAAAAGGATTACAGCAGTACAGTGGTACCTTAGTTGCGTGGCTATTCCCTCCCCCCCACAGGTGGAATAAATGAAGACAGCCGACACAGCAGAGTTTTGGTTAATGGGCGAATATGGCCACAACTTTATTGATTACAGGAAAGAAAGGTATTGGCTTTAGGCATTGGCCCCTAACCGACTATCCGGTCTAACCGGGAAGGGTTAAACACCAACAGGGGGAGCCACCCGAGATGCGTATCCCTAGGCGCTCCCCGAGGGGTTACCGCTCGGGGGCGCGCTTTAGGCCCTAGCCTCCGTAGGTTTCGGACGAGGCGTCGCCCCTCGGAGTCCTTTAACGAACTACCCTTCAAGCATTGGGGGAGGTGATGGCGTTCCTCCCCCCCAACCTCTTCTGCATGACAATACCCCCGGCCAATGCCTACCGCCAAAAACCGAAGGAGTTGTGACGATTTGCTACGAGGTAGGCGAAAAAACCAAGTGGCTCCCTAAACCAGCCAATTAGCCAAATGGAAAAACTCCTACCAGGCCCCTTGCGGCGACCAGCCGAAGCCCGTAGCAAGGTCAGGGGCAAACCTAAAGGGCGGGTGGGTGGGAACCGCGTCGTCTCCGAAGGGAAAAGGGGCGAGCCAAGGGCTGCCCCGACCTTAAGTGGCCTTACCAAGGTCCGCCCCTGCCGCCAGCCGATTGGCTGGCGCCACAGGGGATGCTAATTGAGGGGAATCCTTGCCTCCCGCGAGGCTGACGCCAGCCTCGCGGGAGCGGATGTGGGCGGGGTCGTGATCCCGCAACCCCCCCTCCTCCTGACGATCGGAAGGGGCATTCTCAAACTTAATCCGTTCCGGAGGTCCGTTGAAAGCCAAAGCGTTCCATAACCACGGCGTGCTTTCCCATAGAAAGTAATGCAAAATGGATTAATCCGTTCCAGATTTTTAAAAACAACCCCTAAAACAGCAATTTAACATGAATTTTATTATCTAATGAAACCACTGATCCATAAAATGAAAGCAATAATCAATGTACTGTACTATAAAATAAATAGTACAGTAGGTGATAAAAATTAAAATTAAATATTTTTCTTACCTGCACTGATGATAGTCATTGTTTGGATGGGGGGCTTTTATCCATTTTCAAAGTCACACACTCAGTCAATCAGTAGCTGAACTGGGGTCCACACAATCACAAAAACAAATTAACTGAAAAAGCCTCAAAAACAAAAATGGAAAATAAATAGCAAAAATAAAAGCGCCCAACTTAATCTGTTCCGGAAGTCTGTTTGACTTCTGAAATGTTCAAAAACCAAGGTGCGGCTTCTGATTGGTGCAGATGCCCTGGAAACAATAGCTGATAACCGCATTGGACGTTTGGCTTCTGAAAAACGTTTGAAAACGTTCCGGGTTTCGGTGTTTGGGAACCAAGGTGTTTGAGTACCAAGGCATTTGAGAACCAAGGTACCACTGTATTTATCTCTCCTTAATCTAGAAGAGAATATGTTTGTACCTTCATTGATTTGGAATGGTAGGAGTTGGAGTCCAACAACATTGTGTCTAAAGACATAAAACAGGACAGGAACTCAGCAACCCTGGACTCATTTGCTTCAATCCAATTCGTGCTGCCCTCATGACATATGGATTCTACCTGTGGTGAAACACAGGATTGGCTTAAAGGTGAGTAGACCATGCATGCATGTGTGTGCTTGCACATGCGTGCGCACACACACATACGGGACTGATCAGACCTGATGATTTCTGAATGGTAAAGAGATACGTGCAAGACAAATCTTTCTCTCATATCCTATAGAATCTGCAGGCTGAAGATGAAGCTGTGGCTCCATCTTTACTCTAGGTTCCTCCTGGCTTTACAATCTTTAACATGAAAGTTGGGAATTGAATGACACAACCAATTTACTGTAGTCTTTCTTTTGTCAATAAAGATCTGTCACACGTTTTGCAAAAGAGCCACTTTTGAGAATGTATGATGGTTAGCTTGAATATGTATGTCTCCAAATTTAAATCTGTCATCGAGCTCAGCCTCTAATTTATCTTAGGTATATCAAGCTTTTTCATGTTTGTTCAGCAAAAGGGAAATAAAGCCCAGGATTTTCCCCTTAAAAGGTATCTTCTGCCCACAGCACTTGAAAGAAAGAAAAGGACTACATTTTGTGTGATTGAGACTCTAAACGGTAGGCATGAAAAATAACTTGACATTTGAATACACAGAGAGTATTGATTACTAACCATCTTATATCTGACTTCGAGATGAGCTATTATGTATGCCTACAGATGTTTCCGCTTTGAAACCACATCAAAGAGGCCCATGATAATATATGCTAATTTCTGCACTACCTCAGCTTCAAAAACCTTGAAGGTGGTGACGCTATTTTTGTGCTGATAAGGTTTCTTTGGTCAGTATGTAAGAGGTTATAGTCAAATGGAGACATTCCAGATGTCTTATGTGAAAGCAAACTTTCCTCCAGGTTTGGTGCTACTTTGAAACATTCCCCCCCCCCCATATTTCAGGTCAGCAGCTATAATGCTCCATCACAGTTTGTTCCCAATTGACATGAACTTTGTAGTTTTGTGATGAATTAATAATAATAATAATAATAATAATAATAATAATAATAATAAACCATGGGACGAGGGTGGTGCTGTAGTCTAAACCACAGAGCCTAGGGCTTACTGATCAGACGGTCGGCAGTTAGAATCCCCACAACGAGGTGAACTCCTGTTGCTTGGTACCAGCTCCTGCCAACCTAGCAGTTCAAAAGCATGTCAAAGTGCAAGTAGATAAATAGGTACTGCTCTGGCGGGAAGGTAAACGGCATTTCTGTGTGCTGCTCTAGTTCACCAGCAGCGGCTTAGTCATGCTGGCCACATGACCCGGAAGCTGTACGCCTGCTCCCTTGGCCAATAAAGCGAGATGAGCGCCGCAACCCCAGAGTCGTTCGTGACTGGACCTAATGGTCAGTTTTGTGGTCTTAAGGTACATCATGCTCTAACTTTTCTGAAGCTAAGCAGAGCTAACTCTGGACAGTGCTTGGTTCACAGGCCTGCCCATGAAGGGAAGAGAGGACACAATGTCACAAACAAAATACAATTTTCAAATCACTCATCAGGGCCCTGTCACACACTTTGGGGAAGTTGTCCAAAGTCAACATAAATGTTTAGTCAAATGGCAGTAATTAAGGGCTGGAACCAAAGAACCCAAGAGGAAGAAAAATATCCAGTAGCACCATTTATGAGGCATTTTTTTTGTCTAAAGTGGTTCATTTCGAGCAGAAAGTGGAAAATGTTCAGCAGAGCCTTCCCGTGCAAAGAGCAGTGTGGTAACTTTTCAAGACAAGGACAAACAGAAAGAAAACAGAACTGGCACGAACAAGAAGGGTGATGCAAAGTACTAGCTGCATTGTCCAGCTAGTCCAAAGTTCTGTTCTCACAGTGACCAGCCAGATCCTCAGTAGTTAAACTTGTATTTAGGATTATTATTTTTAAAATAGAGGTTTATATCTAGTAATCTAAAGGGGGTGATATCTGCCTATTTTAAAAGGAATGAATATTAAACATAGCCATGCACTTTCTTTCCCCTCTTCTGCATGTTAGGTCACAAAAGTCCATGGCATTGATTAGCAAATTAATTAGCAATGTCCCCTAAGCCCCGGGAGCTGGTCTCTTGTGTCCATTAACATACAGGCAGAAAGAACAAATCTGCTTACCAGCATACAAAATGAATTGATATTCTTGCAGAGGCATTCGCTTCTTTGAACCCAGTTGTTTAATACCTCCAGCTATCAGCAAAGTTGGATTGGGAATAATTGAGTTTTGTGAGTGAAATTAAATAATACCGTGCTTTCTGACTCTCCCCTGAGGAGCGTGCACCATTTCAACATTCAGATGAACATTTGTATGAATAGCGAGAGAGAAAAACCTTAACTTTCCTTTCAAAAACAACGGGATTGCCATCTTTTAAAGCTACCACTTTCCTGGGTTTGAGCTCTTTGTTATCTCGAAATGCAGATGGGGTGGAACTGTGAAGCTGCGGCAGGTTTCTGGTTGCAAGTTTCCCAGGAAATTGCTAGAATTACTCCTCAAGACCTTCAGCCAGGGCCCAAGCATGCTCTCTTGTCTTTCGGTGGGTGGGTGGAACTCATAATGAGTTTCTCTACAAAGGATTCATTAAGCAGCTCATGCATGGGGATTGCACAGTAGTGACTACTGCCCTCTCAACATCACCGCTGTTTACCAGGATGGAAAGCAGTGGGGTGATAGCAGTGAGCTTCGGGTTGCACTGGATTAGCTTCACTGATAAGCCTGTGCAGACCTGATCTCACTGCCAACCTGGGCTGCCCCCATAGCATCCTGGTAAGTGACAGCAAATGTCACCCACCACAGGAAAGAAGCATGCTGGGGCAGATCTACACTCATGGTTTTTAACGTTAAGGAAGGGTTAAGGAAAGGTTTTGATAATGTACATGGATACATGACATCCGACTTTTTACATTCATAATGTGTTATTACCTTGCCTTTTTATCGCTTAATTTTAATAATAACAATAACAACAACAATAAATTTATTTATTTATACCCCACCCATCCAGCTGGGTTTCCCCAGCCACTCTGGGCGGCTCCCAACAGATTAAAAACAGAATAAAACATCAAATATTAAAAACTTCGCTAAACAGGGCTGCCTGTTCTCGCAGTGAGGGAACCACCAGAAGGCCCTCAGAGCTGAACCTCAGTGTCTGGGCAGAATGATGGGGTTGGAGATGCACCTTCGTAATCATTTTATGCTGCTATATCGGTGAAACACTACTCATGTGTCCCTATGTATGTGTGGATAACAAAGGACATGGAGGGAGACAGTGAGGAACAATTAAAATGTGACATCAGAGGGCAAAGCAGAGCAGCTAGTGACCACTAGCAGGGAAAGAAACAGCATTTTGCAAAATGGTGTGGCCAGGTATTACTTTCACTTGACGGGGGGAAACAAGGCAAAAAACATTTTAATTAACAAGTATGCCCTGTGACATTTTAGAATGACATATTTAATATCATTCCAGTAGGGGGAAATAATATAAAACTGGTCAGTGTAGATCCAGCCCTTGTTGCTAGGGGAAAAGGGCAAATGACAGAGATTTCAAAGATTACTAGAAAACAAGACAGAATCAGGAAAAGTACAGTAACATGGAGGCAGAAATGAAAGCTCTTTAGAAACCCAGCAATTCCTACTGCTTTGTGTCCAAACAAATCCATTACAGCTCTGACTTCATTCATTGTCTAAGAGTACCAACAGGCAGGAACAGCCAGGCTGGGTCATTTTACCCAAATGTACCCGCACATTTTGATTCATAACTTTCTTTCTAGGAAGGCTAGAGACTTACTTTTTACAAAAAATGAAAGCTCAGTCTGGGGTCGTTGCCTGAGGCTACCAATGAGGGTTTTTGTGGGGGCTCGCAGGAAGTGGGTTGGTGACCACTGTGCTATAGTGCCAGGAGGGTGTCTCTGCCCCACCATACTAGCCATTCCATCTATTTCAGCATTGTCTAGACTAGTTGGAAGTAGCTGTCCAGGGTTTCAGCCAGGAAACACTCCAAGCCATGTGTTGGGAATTGAATCTAAGACCTTCTGCATGCAAAGCAGATGCTCTACTGCTGAACTATGGTCCTTCCCATTACTTTCATTTAGCAGCACATTATATTCTAAAATATGGCTCGTTGTTGGAACCCCAACATAGCATCAGTGTCACCAATAAGGTTCTATCTCAATTTAGAAAACAGCAGCAACAATATTATTGCATATAGCTGGCTTCCATTTCAGATGCCATACCTACTTTTCATAAACAAAAAAAACCCCTGCTTTTCTGTGGCAGCTCTCCTTTGTCATTTTTCATATTCCTTTTAAAGAAATGTAATTTGCTCTCTGTTAGCAAGTCACTTCTCTTCAATAGTTCTATTCAACAGAATGCCACTATTTTGTTGCTTGCTTCTTTTGCAGTTATGTCAGACAAGAGCCTGAAGAACGTCTGCAGAAGCAATATGGTACGCGGTGTAGGCCCTTTATTTTAAAGCTTCCCTGTAACAAAAGGTATTGGATAATGCAAAATGTTCTTTGCATTTGAGGGGTGGTGTTTGCTGTATGGGTAATTTTCTTGTGTATCCTTGTGCCAGGCTTAAAACTGTAAGCTTTTGTCAATCTGCCCTAGGCTTCGTCCAATAAAATATAGCAAATGTTCTGGTCATTCAACCAATTGCTTGCCCTCACACAAACAATTGTGCCCTCTTCAAGACACAAGGCAGCTTGTGGGTTTAATCAAGGGCCACATTTTTATTATAACTTGCAGGATCTGCTACAAGCAGCGAATTCTCTCAAACAATTCGTTCTAACTGTGTCAGCTCCCTAACACTTAAAGCACAAGCTCAGGTGTTCTGTTGTCTCCTTTTAAATAAATGGCTGAATGCATCCTACTGATAATTCTTGGATCAGTCTACTGACTGAGCTGTGTTTTCCTTTGCCTGTGTACAGAGGAGGCAGGTAACAGCTTCCTCCCACCCCTTTGGAAAGGGTAATGCCACCAGAGCCCAAGGACAGCTCTCTTGCTATGAGCCAGACAGATGTGAGGGGTGGTTTCATAAGCCACCCTTCTTCACTATGAAGATAACTCAGCCTACTCAGCAGGGAAGCCTGCACAATTCTTGGCTAATCCACCACGAATCTGCCAATGCCTACTAAAATCCATAGCCAATGCATGCGAAAACAGCTCACCTTTAGTGATCTTCACAAGGTGACAAATGTGGGGGAAAAGATGTTCTTTGCAGCCAATTATGAGATGCTGCCAGGCTGCTGTCCTGGCAACAGTGCTGCTGGGGGAAGAAACACAAGGTGTTAAGGAGAAAGCTGACCACCAGTCATAATTGGCTTGTGAGCAGCCACACCCCCAGAAGGAAGTGGGGCATATGAATTACCGCCTATGAGCTGCAAGGTGGCCTTACTGACGTCCCTTTTAATCAGGATGTAGGGACACCCCATTATCCCACCCCCCCAAAAAACAGCCCTCCACCTATTCACACATATGGCTACAGTTTTGCTTTGTCTTATTTTAAAGAGAAACTCTATTGTGGAACATGAAGTGAGACAAAGGCATCACTCTTATCAGGCACACCGGCAAATGCAAGTTTGCGATTCATTCAATGGGTGCTAATAGTGCCCTTTTCTTAGCAGTTTATATCCTTGTGCTGAAGAGTAATGTTGCACTGTTCAGAAGCAGAGACAAGGAAATGACTTTTCTTGAAGCCAGAAAAAGATACCAAAGATATTATCCAGCACTGCCTCACTTTTACTGTCAGCTTCATTTTTCTCTGCAGCAAAGGGCTGCAAGTCCTTTCTGATGGAGAGCTATAATTGCCAATAATGGATTGTAATACCATGGGCTCAAATGCCCAATTTTGTGCACAGAAAGGTTTATCTGGGAGGGTGAAGGGAGGGATTTTCCTGGAAGAAAAAGATGTCCACCTCAAGAAATTCTAATACATTGACTGCCCTGGTCAATTGGTTGCTAGATTTGAGGCATCTTCTACGAAATGGAGAAATGTTGTAAGAGTCCACCGAAAGGCTCAAAGGGGTGGATCTGTAATATGTAGGCTTGCTTTCTGTTTTCAAATGAAGTAGCAAAATCAGGTGCATAAATATACTTCCACGTCTTCTTTTCAGCACTTCTTGTAATGTGCAAAAATTAAAATGGTGCATCTTTACCCAGGGAGTGATGCAAATGCATCCAATGTTTGTGTAGCCCATACAATTGCATGTGGAAGACATAGGTGGGTTCCCTTTGCTTTTCCTTTTAATAAACTTATGTAAAAAGAAGCCCCTGGAAGAGCACAAAGACATTTTATGGCAAAACAAACAAACAAACAAACAAACAAACAAACAAACAAACAAACACACATACACACATGTACCATCAATCCTAACTTATCATTTCTTGTTGCTCATAAGGTATCTGAGCCCTTTTCACTTTTCATTTCTAATTGTGATGACAGATTTAGGAGGCTTTCAACACTATAGGCTAATATGGAATAGCTAACATGGTGCCCAAGAAATGTTGATAGACTCCAACTCCCATCAACCTCGGCCAGCATTGCCAGTTGTCAGGGATGGTGGGGATTCTTGTCCAACAACATCTGGAGGGTACCCTGTTCTCGACCTAGATTGTGTGCTCATGCTAATAAATAATCCCTCCATGTATGACAAAGGCTTGTTGTAAGATATTGTTGTAATGTTCTTTAAAGCAATTTGTCCCATTGGTAAATAATAATTTACCACCTTGGATGTTAGTTGCTGTTGTTAATTGTTTCTATTAGCTTTCAAAGGAGTTTCTCTTCCCTCTTCCCAGTCATGACACTCTAAATCTTTTGCAATTGTTAATTTCTGCCAATATGTGCAGGTGTGCATTTTTCCCTTACAGCAGTGTTTCCCAAACTTGGGTCTCCAGCTGTTTATGGACTACAACTCCCACCATCTTTGACCACTGCTCCTGGTAGCTAGGGAGGATGAAATTTGTAGTCCAAAAATAGCTGGAGGCCCAAGTTTGGGAAACAATGTCCTAGAGGATCTCCATAGGGTTTATTAGAACCTTCCCCAACTCCTTTCCCACCATTGGCTAACCCTTATTGAGGAGTGGATGGTGCTGGGCACACAGCAAAGCATACAGCCCAGCTGAATCAGATCAAAGGTTCATCTCGTCCTGCATCCTGTTTGCACAGTGACCCACCAGATACCTTTGGGCTTCCCAAAGGCAGGATCTGAGTGCAACAGCACTCTCCTCCCTTGTGATTCCCTGCAAGCAGTATTCAGATGTTTCTTGCCTCTGATGGTGAATGTAGACAGACCGTCCAAAGGTTCCTATTTTCCAGGGACAGCCCCTGATTTACAGAAGCCATCCTGGTTTCTAATTTGATCCCTGAACGTCCCGCTTTTCCTGAGGACATCCCTGTTTTCATTGGAGAAATGTTGGAGGGAATCTGACTCCTCAGCCATCGGAAGATAGCCCTGTATAGGGAAGTTTTTTAAACGTTTACTGTTTTACAGTGTTATGTGTGGGGGGGGGGGAGCTGGCCAGAGTGGCAGGGCAACCCAGTCAGGTGTGTGGGGTATAAATAATAAAAATATTACTATGCAATGGGACGTCCCTATTTTCATTGGAGAAATGTTGGAGCGTGTGTGTGGATTGTGGCATGCAGTCACTTTGTAAGAAATTAAAAACAACAACTGGTGATCTGTATTTCAGTTTAATTTTCATGTGCTGCAAAACAAAAGCCATGAATAATGAATGGAGATTAGTGAAGTTTCTTTTTTATCTTATTCATACCCACTCATCATTAATTCAAGAATGGGGGCTTACCCTTCACCAGCTGCAGCCACCACCTCCCCACCCCAAAACATTTATTTTAAGGTCCGACTAAAGTTTTGAGAGCACCGACAAAAGTAACCTAGTCTGGAAATAGACTGATTCATTCATCCATACTCTCAAGTACGGAATTAATATACCCAGTTCTAGCGACTCAGGTATGCATGCTAGGAGAAGGGTTGTCTGGTTCTATTTCATAAGTTGGTGAATATTTCCAAATGCAATATGGCAGACCTGTACAACTTGTTCACCAAGCCAAACATAGATGGCCAACCCTGCATGAAAGACTTGAATTACTTCCTATAAGCCCTGCCGTTTGAAAAACCAAAGGAGTTGCAAGCACCTGACAGGTCATAGCTCATGGGTTGCATTCTGTTTGATGGCTTATAAAGTTTTGCAAGTCTGAAAAAGGAATATCTAACTGCATATCTAAAGCTCTCCAAGCTTTCAGCTGTGCTGTTAATTGATGCTTCTGACTGATGCAGATTCTTTTTCACAACTACAGTATAACCCTTTATAACTCTGTCATGCTTCCATTTCATTAGGGATGGGTGAATCTGTCAATTTCACTTTTTCTCAGCTTCTAGTGTTTCCAGCCTCAAATTCAGTTTGCCACATTCCAGCACCAATTTGAATTTTTTAAAATATATAAATGTCATCACATAAATGTATCGGTCTCTTTGTGTGCATTTCTCCTAATGCAAACATTTTTGTATGCTGTCTTGCATAATGCACACATTTCCCCTGAAGGAATTTCCCACATTACAATACTTTTTTGGGGATGCTATTTTCACCAATAAATGCATTTTTAGGCACACTTTCCCTAATACACACTTTTTTCTGGTTGGAGAGCTGCATTGCAAAATTCAGAGAGGTGCAAAGGACAATTGCGTTTTGAATCGCAAATGGATTTAGGCAGTATAAATTGGGTAACTTGATGTTAAAAGCAAAGCAAACCACACTTCTCTCCATCCCTATTTTTTGTTCCCTATTTCTAAGCAATGGTCAAATTCACAAATTGTTTCTAATGCCAGTGCCAAATACTCTCAAGAGCCAAGTTTTCTGTAATCATAGTGTGTGTGTGTGTGTGTGTGTGTGTGTGTGTATAATCTCCTCCAGAGGTCACTATGCATATCCATTCCCCCAAACCCTTGCAGGATAACTTTAATGCTTAAATCTTTCAATGTTAGTTGTTGATAAACAGTTGATAAGGCTTGATGACAAATTACCTCTGTAGCCCCACTGCACGCCACAGATTACAGATCTGTGCAATCCTATATATGTCTCAGCATCTTAAAAAGCAGAGACATCACCTTGCCAACAAAGGTCCGTATAGTTAAAGCTATGTTTTTCCCAGTAGTGATGCATGAAAGTGAGAGCTGGACCATCAAGAAGGCTGATCGCTGAAGAATTGATGCTTTTGAATTATGGTGCTGGAGGAGACTTTTGAGAGTCCCACGGACTGCAAGAAGATCAAACCTATCCATTCTTATGGAAATCAGCCCTGAGTGCTCACTGGAAGGACAGATCCTGAAGCTGAGGCTCCAATACTTTGGCCACCTCATGAGAAGAGAAGACTCCCTGGAAAAGACCCTGATGTTGGGAAAGATGGAGGGCACAAGGAGAAGGGGACGACAGAGGACAAGGTGGTTGGACAGTGTTCTCGAAGCTACCAGCATGAGTTTGACCAAACTGCGGGAGGCAGTGGAAGACAGGAGTGCCTGGCATGCTCTGGTCCATGGGGTCACGAAGAGCCGGACATGACTAAACAACTAAACAACAACAACAACATATATGTCTACTCAGATGGGAGCCCCATTGAGTTAACTGAGACATAATCTCAGGTAGAGTCATATAGAATCAAAGGTTTGTGAAGTTGGAAGGCACCACGATGGTCATCTAGTCCCACTGCAATGCAGGATCTTTGGCCTAACATATACACAATCAGCCTATATGTTATCTACTATTCAATCAGTAAATGTTATCCGGTGTGGTTAGGGACACACACACACACACACACACACACACACACTAAAACCAATATGTAGGAACCCACAGCAAGCTTTCCCCATATTCAGCAGTGCTGTTACCATTTGCAAAAGGTACGAAGAGAAACTGGACACTTTATCTTCCTGCCCTTGACTTGAAATTGTACAAAGGGAGACTGACTGACGTCCTCCCATGTTGAGCAGATTTTTACATTTTGCATTATTCATTCGAAAAAGTTGCACTCTTATCTATTTTGGCCAGAATAAGCAATCATCTTCTGCCAGCTGGGACTGTGCTGTGTTTATTTTAAAAAACAACAACTGGGACCAGACCAGCTGCTCCCTCGCATACTTGTTTCATATCTACATGGACAAACATCTTTCTCCTTTGCTCCAATTTTATCCTCACAGCATCTGTATCAGGTAGGTATGGCTGAGAGATGGTGGCTAGTCGGAACTGCTTTCCAATAAACTTCATGGCAGAGTTAAGAATATGAACCTGAGTACCCCTGGTTCTAGCTGAACACTCTAACAAGCCCTTTCCCCTATTGCGTCTTTCCCTTGGGGGCGGTTGAAACTTATAGTTTTAGTTCACAATTGCCTTCCGACACAAATAGTTGGAGTGCCACGAATCCTGCATAGGATGGTCACAACTCTCTTCCTTTATGGACTGAAGAAATATGTGATATAAAACAGTGTGTTATCTAGGCTGAAGTCCCGAAATAACTTCTTCTGCAGCAGGTTGAGGGAAATGTGGATTCTTTTCTTCAAGAGATGCTGATCATAGAGGCTGCTAGGATATTTTCCTTGCTTGAAGTGGAAATCAGAAGCTTAACACTATGGTAGCACCTGTCCCAGCAATGACCCCAAAGTTGTGGCGCTCAGTGCTGCATAACATTGGGCAGACCCCATCCCTTTCAACGGACTTGGGAATCTCTATGGTCTTCAGTGGCTAATGCAAAATGCTGTTGCCTATTGGGGTTTTGCTTGGTTTACTTATGGTTTTTCTTTTGGCCTTTTTTGTTTTGTTTTGGCATTGCTGCTGAGTAGATGGTTTTATATTGCGTTTTATGGATTATATTTTAATCCAGTTTGTAAGGAATACTACTTCCAGAGGGCCACAGGTTCCCCATGCCTAGTCTAAAAGGATATTTCCATTTTGCCACCTGAGTGGCTCAGACAAGTCTCAGGTGCAAAATGATGCACAGAGGACCACTAGCCATAAGGGCTAGGTTCTCCCTTCCTGGTCAAATTATTATTTATCTATTTATTTATCTATTTATTTATACCCCTCCCATCTGGCTGGGTTTCCCCAGCCACTCTGGGTGGCTTCCAACAAAGATTAAAAATACATTAAAACATCAGTCATTAAAAACTTCCCTAAACAGGGCTGCCTTCAGATGTCTTCTAAATGTCAGATAATTGTTTATCTCTTTGACATCTGATGGGAGGGCATTCCACATGGCGGGTGCCACTACCGAGAAGGCCCTCTGCCTGGTTCCCTGTAACTTGGCTTCTTGCAGTGAGGGAACTGCCAGAAGGCCCTCAGCACTGGATCTCAGTTATTCAGTTTTTATGCCTCTGAATACCAGTTGCTGGGAATCACAGATGCTGTTGCACTTATCTCCAGCTAGCAGGTGAATTTTTCGTAGGGAAACAGGGCCAGAGGCAACAGCTTGCAAGGGCGACTGTAGGGAGGGGGGGAAAGGGTGATGTCGTGACATTGTGACATTGCATGCATGAGCGTCGTGCTTCCCTTCCTAAGCTGGTCAGAAGCTTCCCAGGCTTGGGAAGGCAGTGCCAGACCTCTGAGAGAATGCTGGAGACTTCCTGCCTCCTTCCCAAAGCCAGTTGGACTTTGGGAAGATGGCAGAAGGGCTCTTGGACCCCGTTGAAGCATCATACCTCCCTCCCTAAGCCAGGCAGAAGGAGGCGCCAGGCTTTAATACTTTAATACTCAAGATCACCACAGCCAATCACAAACAAACAACCACACCCTAGGCCAACGCCAACCTCGCTCACCACCAAAGGAACACAAGTGAACAACACAAGCAATGCTGACGCTAAACTCTACATACATTAAGCATAATAGAAACATCACCACCCGACCCCACCCCCACCCATCTTCCCTCCCTCCACCCCCTTTTTTCCCTTTCTTTTCTTCTCCCCCTAATGTCTCAACAAATGAAACGGATTTGTAAAAATGTTACATGGAAAAAATATGAGGCATTACACTTACTTCTGTAAAACAAGAAAATCCTTAATAAAAGAAAAAAAAAAAATACTTTAATACTCTAATTGTCCCAGAACATTTAAGGGAACTAGCCTAGCCCCCCTAGTCCACTAACCTCACCTCACTGGCCATTGGTTTAAACCAGCAGGCTCGTTTTATGTTCTTATGTGGGGAAAAGGTTCATACCAACAAGTGGGGGGGGCGTGAAACAGTTTGAAGAAAAATATAATATGCATATGCTGTGACAATTTGTCACTCAACTTCAGCCTAGTGAGGGAAAACATGAGTCAGGGTGATGACTCAGACTATTTCCTATCCCTGTCATTTTCACATGTGTTTATTCATATGCTTCTTTCTTCATCTATCCAAATTAATCTGCATTTTTAAAAAAAACTTCACAAACATGCACATTCAGATATGTCATTTTGCATTTTGAGCATATCTTATCTCAATATACACATTTCTGAATGCACTGTGTCCCAAAAGAAGCATTTATAACTAAATGTTACCTCAGAGTTTACATCTATAAACACATTTTCTGTACTTTCCTTTTTCAAAAAATGAGCATTGCAAAATCCAGAGGAGAATAAAATGGGCAAGATAACAACATTCTGATCTGCCCACGAGTTTGGGAGCTGTGGATAAAGTATTCTTGTACTTAATTGACAAACTGATCTTACTTAGTTATTTACTAAAAACATTTTATCCCCTGCTGTTTTATCACATTGGCTAAAAAGGATTCAAGTAAGTGGAGGAAGGGAAGAATTTGTTATTCACAGCGGGGAGAGCTGCCATGACAGGTAAAACCCTCCAGCTGAAAAAGAAGCCAAGGAAAACTACCAAGGTAAGGAACTTTCCACATGGGAAGACTAAATATCTATCTATCATCTATCTATCTATCTATCTATCTATCTATCTATCTATCTATCTATCTATCTATCTATCTATCATCTATCTATCTATCTATCTATCTCTATCTATCTATCTATCTATCATCTATCTATCTATCTATCTATCTATCTATCTATCTATCTCTATCATCTATCTATCATCTATCATCTATCTATCTATCTATCTATCTATCTATCTATCTATCTATCTATCTATCATCTATCTATCTATCTATCTATCTATCTATCTATCTATCATCTATCTATATCTATCTATTATCTATCTATCTATCATCATCATCACTTTTCCACTTAGAAACTAGTCACAGCCAGGTGAGCCACTGTCCACACTTTTCTAAACAAAAGTTCCAGTTGGGAAGATCTGCAACTGCATCTCAGAAGCAAGATTCATACAACCAGAGGAAGACAAGTGGATGATTGGGCCACCTTTGGTTTTGTTCTTCTCTTCACTGTGCTCTGACACATTGAACCAAATTTTCATTTGTCAGCTCATCCTACATCTGCATTGTTATGTTCTCTGCCAAGCTCACACATTTCTCTTTATGTTAGCTGTCATGGCATGAAGGATCAAAGACCATCAAATGCCAGGTCTCCCACAGAAAGCAGTAAGACACAGGCGCACCTCTTCGACTGCAGAAATGGTTGTTTGCTCAATTTCATCTGTCTCTGAAAGCATTCAGCAGGGGGGATAGCTAAACAGCAGTTCTTTACAGTTGAAATGATTCACAAACTAGAGCAAATTGAATGTTTGCCTCTGGCAGATAACCTCTCTTTGCTTACTGTTCCCAGATTTTATGTGCAGAAGAAAGTGAGGGGAAAAGAAAATATTGAAATCTTAACTATAGCTATCAGAACATTTCCCTACTTTTTATTTTTTTGCACATCAGACTCCATTTATTTTGCAGGGAAATTTATATTATACTTTATATACTGTTTGCACAGAGGGTGGTTTTTGTTTTCTTTTTGCCTGGTATACTTGCAGTTTTTGGTCTTTCGTTATTACAGCACCTGCAAAATTCAGTTTCTGCTATAGTATAAGCCACAAAAATAAAGTAGAACAAAGCTTTACATACATATTCCATGGAGCTGGTCTTTTTAAATTTTTATTTTGCATAATACCTAGGAACATTAAGCTTGTGATATCACAACAGCAGGAATAAGCTCTACTGAGGCTGGATTCCATCTGCCTAAGTCCCTGCAGTTCCCCAGGATGCCTTGCCGGGTAGTTGAGGACATAAGGCAAGTCTCCCTAGGATAGTGAGTGTCATTGCTGCCAGAAGTGGCCCAAGAGGATAATTGCATCTTTGGGTTATAACCGGGGGATGGGGTGGGGTCATCATTTTTGTGTCATTTTGTTGTTGTTTTTCTTGGGTAGGGGGCTATCATATTTTTCTCGAGGCTACATCCAGAGTGAGACTTCCAGAAGGCAGCCTGGAGCACTAGTTTCATGCAGGGCTGGATTTAGGACTGGAAGGTATTAATCCGTTTTGCATTACTTTCTATGGGAAAGCGTGCCTTGGTTTTGGAACGCTTTGGTTTTGCAACAGACTTCTGGAACAGATTATGTTAGAGAACCAAGGTACAGTACCACTGTATATAGAAATGAGCAAACCTGTGATATTTTAGGGAGCAGGTTACATCACAGGAGCCTACACAACACAACACAACACACTGTTGCTGTATGTAGGTTTTATTTTATTTGTATTTTATCTTATATTTTGGAAATGTATATCCAGGTTTTTTTCCCTTTAATTTTGTTGGGGGGCCCCCAAGAGAGTGGGGCCCTAGGTTATAGCTTGTTTAGTGTATACGTAAATCCGGCACTAGTTTCATGCCCTGGAGTGTGAAATCCAGCATGAAACTGTGCCCTTCCTGGGTGAGAGACACTGGAGAATGGCAAGGTTTAGTGTTGTTTTTTAAAAAAGAATCTGGGATAAGAGTTGGGGTGTGAGCCACGTCCAATATTTTTCTTTGTATATCCTCTCCGTCAGTGTTGGGGAGGATTCACCCACCAAGGGTCGTGGTGGGCGGCCGGGTTCCCTCCTGCACAGGCAGGCAGGTGATGTAGCCCTGTTTGGCTCGGGGGTGGGGGGACATTCTGGTGGCATAAGTAGCTTGTCCACCCTGGGTGCCAGCAACCTATGCTGCACCACTGCTCCTAGTTGATATCCCCTGACGTTCACCTTGTTGTAGCTTCCAAGATTTAGGCCAGGGATACTGTGTGTCTAGCAGAGGTCAAGTGAGGGATGGGAGTGAGCCTGCCATCCCTGAGATGGTAGGATGGAGGCGCGGGGGGGGGGGGACAGAAGTGAGCAGAGTTATACAGGGGAGAGAAGGGGTGCTGGTTATATCATAGACCTTGCCCCCTCTGCTTCACAAACAGAGAAACAAAATAGGAAAGAGTGAGTGAACAGAGGGGAGAAAGAAGAAGGAGAGACACAGAGAGGAAAGTGTTGCCCCCCACCCCACAGCTAGCGCCACTCCAAATATATTTGACTTCAGCCCTGTCGACCACCAGTCCCTGAGAGAGCACCCCCCAAAAAAAAAAATAGAATGCCATTTTTAGACATAATGAAGGTTTCCTATCCTTGGAACACACTGACTTCAAGACAAGTCCATATCAAACCACACCCTTCTTCAGTAACATAAAAAAATCACCCCAAATAAACAAATAAACAAAAACCCATACAGTGAAGTCCAAAGATTACGGGCCGATCTAAATCCAGACACCAGCAAAAAATAAAAATAAAAATTCATTCAAAGAGCTGATGCTTTGATCATTGCCATGGATGTGTTTGTATGAATCTGTGTGCACATTCTGGAATTTGGAGGTGTGGTAGAATTTCAGGTCAGGGTACAACAGAGGTATCAGAAGACCCCTCTAAAAAGCAGCTTGTACATATGCTGTTTACTCTAAGGTAGGCCCCACTGTTATGTATGTCAAGGCAAAAGGATGCTTAGGACTGCAGCCCCTTCTTCAGACACTTACCTAGGAGCAAGCCCTGTTAAATTACTTCTGAGTAGACATGCATACAGCTGTTTGGATAATTTATTCCCCGCCCACCTTTTTCCCAGACCCTCATATCCATTGTGCTTTCCTGTTTTAACGGGCACTGTGCTGCGTTTAATTATAGGCTATGTGATGTTTGGTTCATATCTCCTCTCGCCCCCTGCTGCGCTCGCCTCCCTTGTCCCAGATATCTCCACACACATGTTGTTTACACTCGCTGATTATGCAGCAGTCACATATAGCAATTGATTAGGAGTCAATCAATATCACAGCAATTGGCAGGGACCTACAGAGTGCTAGAGCATTGATTCACCTGCCACTAGAATTCACACAGCTGGCTTCCTTTTAGCCTGCTCTTTCCAATGAAGCAAGGCAGAGAGAAAATGGAAACTATTTATTTGTCTGGTTTTTTCCTCGTTCTTTCTTTTCTTAAAAAAACAGCTTCCTCAGGAGAAGTCATTGGAAATTTGTGTGTTAGGAGCTGCAGTGGTCAAAGTATGCCGTATTATGACTGCTATAGGTCAGCAATCAAATCGTGTATTTAAAGCATCACATTTAGGTTCTGCAAATAGCTTCTCAAAATTATCTACCCTAGTTATGGACAGAGAAACTGAAGGGGTCTTTTCAATGAATTTCTCCAGGGAAGAGGAAAAATTCTCCAACATTTTCCCAGGGATCTGACTTCCATTTAGCAGTGGCAATAGCACAGCTTTTTTCCCTTTCCCTAAGGTGCTGTTCTGTTTTGTTTACCTTGCCACCATTTTGCATCCTCCACAATAAGATGAAGATAAAGGACCCCTGGACAGTTACATCCAGTCAAAGGCAACTATGGGGTATGGTGCTCATCTTGCTTCAGGCCAGGAGAGCCAGCATTCTCCACAGACAGCTTTCCGGGTCATGTGGCCAGCATGACTAAACCGCTTCTGGCACAACGGGACACTGTGACAAGTGCCAGAGCGCACAGAAATGCTATTTACCTTCCTGCCACAGTGGTACCTATTTATCTACTTGCACTAGTGTGCTTTTGAACTGCTAGGTTGGCAGAAGCTGGGACAAGGGAATGGGAGTTCACCACCATTGAGCGGATTCAAACTACCAACCTTTCTATTGGCAAGCCCAAGAGGCTCAGTGGTTTAGACCACAGGGCCACCTGATCCCTACATCCTCCACATTACCCTGGGCCTGGCATCATTGTGGACCATGGTGGGTGGGTGGACGACAAAGCACCACACACAAAAACAATAGCAAATATATGAAGTATTTCTATTGACAGGATTGAGGGGGAAGGGAAGTGTGTTTTCTCAGAAAAATGGCCTTCTGTGTAATTTCTGCTCAGCACCAATAAGATCTGTCCCTGTCTTCCCGGCCCCAATACTTTGTCATATAGTTAAACTGTGGAAATGGCTCCCACCAGCTTGGACAGTTTTAAAGGAGGGTAAGTCCAAATCATGAAAGACATCAATGGCTATTGGCCATGATGACTACGCTCTTCGTCTACTGTTGAATACCAGTTCCTGGAAATTGCAAGTGGGCAGAATAATATTGTACTCCAGTCCTGCTTGCAGGCTTCATATAGGCATCTGGTTGGCTACTTTGAGAGCAGAATGATGAACTAGAGCAGGCATAGGCAAACTCAACTCTCCAGATTTTTGGGACTACAACTCCCATCATCCCTAACTAACGGGACCAGTGATCAGGGATGGTGGGAGTTGTAGTCCCAAAACATTGGGAGGGCCGAGTTTGCCAATGCCTGTAACTAGAGGAGCCATTGGCCTGATTTAGCAAGCTCTTCTTAGGTCCTTATGTGTTTCTATAGCCATCAAAGCATGCACTTTGTACCAATGAGCACACTTGCTGCTGATTTTCTCACTTTTAATTTTTTATGCTGCTGCTGTTACAAACATCTGCATTTCATTATGTAATTTGTTCTTACGATGCTATTTCAATAATTGTTTTTATTTTTATGTTGTACAGATATTGGATCATGTAGTGATTTTTATGTTGCATGCTGTAAACTCCACGAAGAGCTCAAAAGTTCATGACTTTCCTCTTTTATGTCTCAGACAAATCCAAACAATTCTTTCTTACTCCCTCTTTCAGCACACACAAACAATTATCCTGTTTTCTTAATTTATTTACCATGCTCAGCTCGGCGATTGTCTGCATTCCTCATTCTAAGCCTCTCTCTCTCTCTCTCTCTCTCTCTCTCTCTCTCGCCTTCCATTTAACTCCCTACAATTATCTTTTTGTTTTAATTGCTCTGTCCAAAACTGAACGTGGGTTTCTCAATAAGGTCAAACTATTGTCAGGATTAATGGAATAATTACCTCATTTGTTTTACACAGGAGGCAGCTGCTAGGAAAGCTCAATAAAACATTAGTCAGTTTTGCAACCGCTTCACATTGTCAATTCATATTTACTTGATCATCCATTACAACTCCCAGATCTTCCCTCAGGTACCTTGCCTAGTGACTGTTCCTCCATTCTCCATTTGATTATCCTTTCCAATTTAGGTTTGCCATTAGTGAACTTTTCATTGATTTTCTTTTTTGAGGGGGCAGACACCTCCACTGCTGCAAGGCTACACTTAATTATGCCATGCCCCAACCTAGTTTATACTCAGTTTATTTAAAGAGCTGTGCCAAAAATGTGAAAACAACAACAACAACCAAACAAACGTTTTGTAGCACACTGTTTTGGGAACTGGTAATTCACATTGAAATGCAAATTGAATCGGATCTTTCCCACATCCCTATATGTTAATAGGTATCTGCATCCCAGTCGATTTGAGGTTTTGCAGGCATGTAACAGCACCTTGAATCTGGCCCAGAACTGAATTAATACTCTTAGAAAAAGGAGGTGTCGTATGAGCAAAGCAAGCCATGGCAGTTAAAATTCTGGCAGTTTTGTTCCATATTAACTGAAGCATTCAGGCCACCTTTAAGTGCAGTCCCAGTCAGGGCTGGTTCAGTTGTGGGTCAGCACAGGGACTCAGAGACGAGCAGTAAAGTTGAGTATTTATTCAAAGAGACAAACTACAAACAGAGAACTCCACGGGCAGGACTAGCCTGCAGAAGCGGTTGCCAGGACTGAGGATCTGAGCTCAGAACCTAAGGCTCCTCCACAGCAAACTCCTTCCCCTTCAAGGAGGGTCTCTCTGTACCTTTTGCTCTGCTACATGTAACACCCTCCTCCTTCTTGGGAGCAGAGTAGGAGGGGAGAGGAAAACAGTGGAACTGGCGGGTTTCTGTGGATCTGTCATAGCCTCAGCCTCTTCCTCTTCAGCCACTTCTTTCTCACTTAGACCTGTTGCTTGCTCAGCCTCCAACCCATCTGGCCCTCTGCCTTCCCCTGAGCTGTCTTCTGTATCCTACCACCAATCTCCTGGCTCGGAACCTTCCTCCTCTGATGCTTCTTTGGTGGTTCCCCGGCTGTAGCCTCCTGCCATTTCTCCTCATCTAGGCAGTCCCTGACTGTCCCATATATAACACATTGCAGGAACATAGATCACTGCCGTGGCCAAACTATCTTTGTTGAGAAGTGACCGCAGCTGGAGAACTAGTTGTAGCTGGTAAGAGGCACTTGCTTTCACAAATGCTGGGTAGTCTCTTCTCGTGACTGGTTATAGGAGTACCCCCAGGCCGTGACTTGTGGAGAGTGTAGACCCCTCCTCCTCAAGCAGGTTCAGCACCATCTCCCTCTACATAAGGACCAACTACCCATAGCACTTTCATCTTGGTAGCATTCAGATTCCTTGTATTGGACCTTCCCCAGCCCATTACCAATTCCAGGCACTCTCATAGCATCACCTGATTTAGAAGGCCAGGAGACATAGAGCCAAGCGTCCTCAGCATACTGATGGCACTTAACTCAAAAACTCTGGATGATGCCTTACAGCAGTGTCATATAGTTTTAAAAGCAAAGTGGAAACTTTAAGACAGGCCTTAAAATGGACATAGTAGATTTTACGTGTGTTTTTTTTGCTCTTTAGAAACTTTACATACTTTCCAATTAAAGACCCATTTATTATTATCATTCATGCTACTTAAGCAAATGTCTGTGATTAAATATAGTTAGACACTGTGAAGTGACTTCAAAATTTCCTGCCATCTGACCTCTCATTTTCCCCCCTTGTGCCCTGAAGCACAGAGCATCCATTTGCTGTTTTCATTTCAAGCAGAGACTGTACTTATTTAATACCGAAGCTTTATTTAACACTTCCTTTCTCTTCCTTTCTCCTTCCCAACCAGGAAGCATCTCCCCCTTCAACCTTTTCATCCACTGATAATAGCTTCTCATTTGGTGTCTTTTCTTCTCTTCTACTTCCTTCATATCTCAAGCATCCTTTTATCCTAATCATCTATAATTTTCACTATTATTTCTATTGTGATAAATGGCTTTGAATAAAACCATTTTTATTATCAAATAACTTTTTTTTAAAAAATATGCTGTTGAATAATGAGATACTTCTTGGCATACTTCTTGGCATACTTCTGTCCAAGTGGCTCTGTAAAAGCAAAAGTATACCAATTAACAGTGGAATCCTATACATGCCTACTCAGAAGTAAGTCACATTGTGAAAGACTATTGGATTGCACGCTAGACAATTGAATTGTGGCTTGCTACTGAATATTCATTTTTTGTCCTTTAAAGAAGCCTTTGAAAGAGTGTGATCCAATAATTGTAGAAATGGTTTTATAGGTTGTTGTTTTTTGTTTTTTATTGTACACAGCTTGGTAGCTTCTGGCTATGAAGAGGTTTATTAAATAAATAAATAAATAAATAAATAAATAAATCGGCAGATCAAACACCACCAATAGCAATAATAGAGTAAGTATACCCCCAGTATATTTACTTGGAAGTAAGTACCAATGTCTTAGATAATATTGCAGTCTCCACGCAGACAAAAGTCTGCTACAAACCAAATCCGGATGCAAAATCTTTGCAAATCATACAGCAGCTTGTGCTCTGCTGGAATTCAGTCTTCTTGAGCCAATGCCGTGTCTTGGCACACATTACACTGCGTAAAGTATCTGATGGGGGGGGGGGAATTAACCTTGATGAGTTGCTGTTTACAGAATGAGGAATCTTCTCTGTAAAGGTTCCAGTATCGCTCATGTTCAAACCCTGATTATTAATACACACCAAAGAGCTTCTGGATGGTTTCTAGCAGTAGTTGCTGCCAACAATCAGTCCTGGATAGACAGTAATAAAGACGGATTACTTTGGAGTACATGACTGCATGGGGCCGGCGTCTCCCGGTTTCCATAATGGATTGCTCTGCTATTTACAAATGAATATTCACTGCACAATAACATCCTTTACGTTGGCCGCAGGGAAATGTTTCGTGGTTTTATAAAGCAGGCATCTCCTGAGCTAATCGGCCTCGATGAGTTTTGCAGGCCCGCAAGACCACCAGATGACTCTTGTTCATTCGTAACCCTTTTTGCACATCAAAAGAAGAAGTGTGTCTTCCGCCATTCTCTCTCTTATCCAAGGCGGTTTATGAAAAGATAGTAATGGGTGAGCTCTGCCAAACTCAAATTGGATTGTTCTGGGGATAAGCAAAGCAATTTCTCTCAAATTTGGGTTACCTGGGAATTGGAAGGTGAGCTGCGGGAGGAGCAGACCACTTCCACTTTTGCAATGGAACTCCCCTCCTTTTCTCCCCAATGGACCTCCCAAATATTCCTTTGATGCTTTGGGGAACACCAAAGAGCAAATTTGGTGGGAGTGCAGGGGCAAGTTCCATTGCACAAGCAGTTGTCATACAAGGAGGAGAGAGACTTCCTCAGCTGCTTCCTTAGCATAACCCAGAGGAAGATCATAAAGAGAGGTTCTGTATGGTCTCTTGACAGCAGCATTTGGATGGGCACGAAAACTGTTAATAGGGACATTCTTGCTGGTTTTGGTTCTGCTCAAAGTGCTTCAATAGCCCACACACTGGAAGACAATGGTTGGGACTAACTGCAGGAAGGTCATAGATGGGAGATACAGCAACGGCAGCAATGATGAAGAAAGGAGCTTAACTTGTATAATATATTTGGCTGTAGATAAATTACTCGCCTGTGCCTTTATTTAAGGCTTCTGGGTCATTTTGGCATTGCTTTGCATACCCCATAGAACCTGAGTTCTATTACACACATAGTTTTGTTTCCCAATGGTCCCATCAGGGTTTGGCCTCGCTGTTAGACAGAGTAAGGTGGCTTCCTCAGGTATCCAAAGTGGGACCGTGGAGGGGGGAGCAGTGGCAGCCCCCCACTCGATGGTTCTTTTTGAGTCCCACAGTGGATGAGGGAGAATATATAGTATTTTTGGATGTCAATTTAAAACTATTCATAAAGGTTTTTTTGCCAGGCCTTTTAGATTATGATATTTTAGCTGGTTGAGTGGATTTTTAAAATAATAGCATTTCCGGAGAATCCTAAATTGTATTGGCAGGCTCCATGAGTACAAGAGACACCCCACTTCAAACAGTCACCCAGGCTCCATCTTGTGGAGGGTCCTAAAGATCAGGAAAAGTGAAAAGTGTTGTATTGGAAAGAGCTAGGCTTGCCAGTGTACCTCTGCTTTGCCTCATAACCTCTCACTGGAGGGGGAGACCATTTTTGCAAAGACAGGTACAACAACTTCTCAGTTAATTTAATTAACAGAGAGGGTGAAAACTAGCTCCTGATTGAAATGTCCCTGCATCACTCTTAGATAGGCCTAAATAATTGTTTACAAATACAAAAATGTCTAGCCCTACAGATTTCTTCTGTATTGGCTTTTAATTTCAGGCTTGATAAACCTGCTGATGGGTGCATGTGCAATAGCCCTGCTTGTTAGTCACTTGATATTTCAAAAATGAAGGTACAATGCACTTTAAACAAAATGATGTTATGTGGGAGGCAGATCAAAAACTGGAGAGTATAAAAGGGAAGATCCAACAGAGTGTGTGATGCCTCCCCTCTCCCTTTATGTAGAAGAAACCAGATTCTATCCCCCTTTGCTGTCATTCCACAAGCAGCCACTCCCCTGCCCAAGTTCAGCAACTTTCTTTGAGTGCCAGAAAGATGCTCATGCCTTGCAAATTAATAACCTTTCTTCTTCTCTCTCACAAACAAGCGCTGTGCCATTAGCAGCACACCTGCTTCCGAAATTGGCCATTACAACGCGACACTTTTCAGCAAGGAGTCCCAAGCACCTTATTGATTTCAAAAGAGAGGCATGTTTGATCAATCCAAAACTTCATCACTCAACACCCTCCCACTTGCGCGTGTGCGCACACACACACACACACCACACACACCAACAACACTCTGAGAGAAATAATCTAAAAATTAGATTTTCAAATTAGTATTTCAAATACTCATTTCTTCATGATAATAAAGAAAGGTCTTTGGCAGTAACCCAGGTTATAAAGTGACGACTTGATGGAAATATGTTAGAACAAGCAAAAATATTTAGGGGGTCTGTTGATTTGAGCATATAGGAAAAGTGGAGGTCTCCTGTGATACATAGAATGTTCAGAGAACATTCATGCTTAAGGGAGGAGCTGGATTGTGACCATTGACTCTGCCTCCATTCTCTATGCAACATATGTTAAGCCAAAGGTTTGAACATAGCCTATGTGTACATGCGCTCTATAATAATAATTTATTAATTATACCCCCGCCCATCTGGCTGGGTTTCCCCAGCCACTCTGGGCGACTCTGAATGTATGATTGGAGATGGGAGATGAGGCTGTAGATTATGGTTACCAGATGTCCCCATTTCCCAGGGGCGGTCTCCAGATTTCCAAATCTGCCCCCAGACAAAATTCGTCCCCGGAATGTCCCCCGATTTCATTTAATGTCCCTGGATTTATATTTTAAGTGTTGTAGATTTATTAGTAGGGAATGAATGTTGTATGATTGGTTCAATGGCACAAGATACATCGTATGGGGACTTCCGGCAAGGCAAAATGGCAGGCGCCACGGCAGTGAGCAGATCCTGAAGCCAGCCAGAGCCAATTTTGCTACCAGGCTGGCTCCAGGCTGCTGAAACTTCTGTTGCCACCACCACTGCTGAGGGGGGACCGGGGACGCCTGGTGCATCAGTTGGGGGAACTGCTGACACACCCCCTGCAACCCAAATTAAGCCAGGAGTGAGAGTACCTGGTCATCTGGCTGACTGCCCAGCAGTGCTACGGGGCAAGGAAAACCCTGGAGCCAACACAGGGAGAAGGGGAAGAGGAGAAGGAGAAGGAAGAGAGTGAAAGAGGAAGGAGGAAAAAAGAGGGGAGCCCCAACCTTGCCGTGCCACTGCCGCCACTGAGGAGGAGAGGTAGGAGAACACCAGGAGGACAAGGACACGTGGCCGAGCCCAGGCCTACCCGAGCCTACTCCATGGTGGCTAGCACTCCAAGAGAGCAAGTCAGGACCCAGAGAAAGGCCGCGCGACAGAGGAGACCACAGAAGAGAAGATATTATTTATTAGTTTGTTTTTTAGTAACTGTTTTTTTCTCTTTTCAAAAAAAGAAAAGAAAAAAGTGTCCCCAGATTCTTTGGGGGAAGAAATCTGGTAGCCTTTCTGTAGATCCATGGTAGAACATCTGCATGGCAAGCAGAAAGTCCCAGGTTCAGTCTTCAGAATCTCTAGACAGGGCCGGGAGGGACCCCTGTCTGAAAACCTGCAGAGCCAATACTGACCCAGAAGAACTATCAGCATCCTCTATTCCTATGACCTTGCCTTTCCCCAGGTTTCTGATCATGCAAAGAGAACATTAAACGTGTACCTGTGTACACACCTCCACATCAACACATCAACAGTGTGGCCTTGTTTCCTCCCTCCATGTGTCCACTGGACATGCAAAAAGGGCTTAAAAGTGCATTCTAAAGGTGGATGGGTGCTGCATTACACTTGACAGAATTTAAGGTGGAAATACACTATGCTTCCTAAACTTCACCTTTGTCTGTGAAACCTTTGGCACAGCCGCCTTGTTCCCACGTTGTGACTTAAAACACAACCCTAATCTTCCCTCCCCCCCCCCACTGGGTGTGGTTTGGTGGAGTGACAGGAGCACTGGTACACCCACAGCCCAGCCACTCACAGGGAGTGTAGTAGAAGGATTGGGTCCAATCACTATCCCCGTTCTAGGATGTGGTTGCCACACAAAAGCAGAGGGACCATGTTAGAGTCCAGCAGATACCAGGCCAGTTCAGCCTCTCCCCACCCACTCCACCTCCATCATCCTCTTTCAGGCAATTCCACAGATTACTGCTGGCAGGTAGCCTACCAATGGCATGGCCACCCACCCCACGTGTTTGGCAGGTGGAAGGGTGAATGCTGTTCCAATAGGGTGACACATGCCTCACTTTGTTAACAGCAGGCAGGTGGACAGTTTAGCCAGCCAAGAAAGCGCCCACCTTATCCAAACTAGGGATGCTGGATAATTCCAATGAAAAGAGAAAAGGAAATGGGAATCACTGCAATCACTGTTCAGCTATGGTCAGGGATGGAGATTAGTCAAGCAAATAGCATTGGTATTGTGTCACTCAATTGTTGCTGTTGTGTTTAAGTCTGCAAGAGATATGCAATCAATGCCTTTTTAAAGATTATTCTGACTTTTCCGTTCCAATGAGATTCATGTCAGATACTTACGTAATGTATATTAAATAGTGGCAAACGACATAAATAATACAGTGGTACCTCGGGTTACATACGCTTCAGGTTACATACGCTTCAGGTTACAGACTCCGCTAACCCAGAAATAGTACCTTGGGTTAAGAACTTTGCTTCAGGATGAGCACAGAAATCGTGCTTCAGCGGCGCGGCAGCAGCAGGAGGCCCCATTAGCTAAAGTGGAGCTTCAGGTTAAGAACAGTTTCAGGTTAAGAACGGACCTCCGGAATGAATTAAGTACTTAACCTGAGGTACCACTGTATAACATTTCACAGAAACCAAGCTGCAGCAGAATGGAAACAGTGCTGATTGTGATGAATTCAGGTCAGAGTGGAAATAGACGCCTTCTTGCATCCCTAGCCCAGACTGCTCCCAGCTCTGTTGACCCGTAACTAAGTACAGCATGCAGAACTCTTGCTTGCTGGTTTTTCCCCACTTGTGACAGTTATATATAGAGATCACTTAGAAAAATATGTGCCACTACAGATGTTTGCAGCTTTTTGCTTCGATATGAAGGACCTAAGTACAGTATGTGGGCAAGCTATGGATTTAAGTTTGATTAAGGTAAAGGTAAAGGTACCCCTACCCGTACGGGCCAGTCTTGCCAGACTCTGGGGTTGTGCGCCCATCTCACTTAAGAGGCCAGGGGCCAGCGCTGTCTGGAGACACTTCCGGGTCACGTGGCCAGCGTGACATCGCTGCTCTGGCGAGCCAGAACCGCACACGGAAACGCCGTTTACCTTCCCGCTGGTAAGCGGTCCCTATTTATCTACTTGCACCCGGAGGTGCTTTCGAACTGCTAGGTTGGCAGGCGCTGGGACCGAGCAGCGGGAGCGCACCCCGCCGCAGGGATTCGAACCGCCGACCTTTCGATCGGCAAGTCTTAGGCGCTGAGGCTTTAACCCACAGCGCCACCTGCGTCCCTTAGTTTGATTAGCAGCCTCTAAAAACCTTCCTAAAAAATCAAACAAAAGGATTCTGTTTTTATCTACCTCCATTATGTCCCACAAGGCAGTCACAGTTCTCAAATTTATGGGCAGTACTAAAAAAAAAGAGAGCTTTTTCCTCTTTAACTATATATACATTTGGTGGCATGTCTTAATTCCTATCAGCTAGAAGCCTTGATCAATTCTATTCAGCTTTGTTATACTAATACCTCCTCACTTTTATTCTCTTTTTCTAAGGAGGCACTGATGACCTTTCAGATGATCTCAGCAATGATTAGCTCTCTCCATTGAGCGGTATAATAAACTATACCTGACAGTTTCACTTTTCCTTACACCAAGGCAGTTCACCTAACATCATAGATGAGAATTTGAACTTTCTTGCTGCATTCTCTCAGCTGAAGGTATATGCCAGTGAAATAACAAGCATGCATAATTTCGAGGAAATGTTGAGAGACTGCTAAAAATAATGGGTTTATTTTTAATGAAAGGGGGATATTATTTCTGGGAGAGGTGTGTGTGTGTAATAACTGAAATTCCTTATAAATGAAGCATTATGTACTATTCTGGTACTTGGCAAAGTATAACAAGGGTAGTCAATATGGTGCCCTTTAGATATTGCTAGTCTACAACTTCTGGCTGGGACTGATGGGAGTTGGAGCCAACCAGCTCCTGAATTTGAAGGACAATAGTTTAGCTCCATTAATACAGATGGACATACATAACTGTCTTCTACTAAGAAGCCAGTTCTGTCCCCAGTGCAGGCTGGTTTTAACAACAAACATAGCACAATTGATCGCTGTTGGATGATTATATTCTGAATTACATTAGTGACCCACCAAAAAGCTGCATGTCACATGTGTTGATCTCTCATCTGCCTTTGACTCCATCGACCAGTAGCATCTATGGATAAACAACTGCTGTTTCACATACTGAGCTCTAATATTGCTGGTAGAATTTGAACTGGATTTGTGGGATTTCCCCCCCCCCCCGCCCCGAATACATATATATGAAATATTTACATCAAGGGGCATTAAAACAAGGGTCCAGGACCCCATATTGTTTAATTTCTGCATAAATGCTTAGCTCCTCTTTCTCTCCCTCAACTGGAAATCCCCCTCAAAAAAAATCTTCTTGAAAATAACATTTTAATGTTATTTTTGACCCAAAGCAGGGTTGACTGCTAAGGATGTCAAGAATGTCATCTTTGATGTAAACTGTGGATTCCACTTTAATACTCCAGGTGAGCTTCTGTTCTATATCTTTGTTTTTATAAGATTTTCCATCATAGCAGACACCTTTGCATTCCTCTGAGTAACCTAGCCATCTTTTCTGACTGAGTGATTTTTCAGGATTTTTTATAGCCACATTGAAGCTCTTTAATTTACTTCCCTAAATTCTCCATTTTTCCCTTGATGCAGCGCTTGACCTTGAGTCTGGCACTCAAAGGAGTCTCTTGCCTGATTGTGATTTTTGCCACCCTCTGTTGATTCATGTCGTGTGCTTCTCAGTTCTGATATGTAGTTCAATTTCTTCCCTTGCAGTGTTATATATTGCATCAGGTTGAGGGACGTGGACTAAGACAAATGCTAAAAGCACTAACCATGATAGGACTTCCTCAAGATATCTTGAAGCGTGTCTGCGAGAGGAGCAATCTCCAGCATATCTTTATTGTAACTGCTGTGTGGGAAAGGCATGTGCTGAATCTAGATGAATGTTATAAGGATTATTAGGTCTGGTTCATGCAATACTCTGTAAGTAAAGCCCAATGTGCACAGCAGTTTCCAAATGCCCGAAATAGATATCTGTTCTAACTGTTGCGAAAGTTACTCAGGGCTGATCAGCCCCATATCAGTCTTCTCCTTATCCCATTATCTGAGCAAGGAAGATCTGCTACTTGTCTGAAACAAAAGAAAAAGGAATATCCTTCTGGCTTACTCTCTTGTCTCAATATATTTGCAACTTTAAGGGGGGGGGGAAATCAATTTAACAGTATCCATAATTGGATATGCTTTTAAAAAGCAAATTAATGAATCCATGCAATATTTCTAATCTAAAGACAGCTGTTACAGGTACGCCAAAGCTTCTATATACATGGTTCCTTATTTTACAAGCTATTGTACAAACCAGACTTTTTTTTGTCCTTCTAACAATCAGGTGTCTTAACCTGAATTTGCATATAAAATTCAAATGATAATTTTTACATCTAAGAAGAAGAAGAAGAAGAAGAGTTTGGATTTGATATCCCGCCTTTCACTCCCCTTCAGGAGTCTCAAAGCGGCTAACATTCTCCTTTCCCTTCCTCGCCCACAACAAACACTCTGTGAGGTGAGTGGGGCTGAGAGACTTCAAAGAAGTGTGACTGGCCCAAGGTCACCCAGCAGCTGCATGTGGAGGAGCGGAGACGCGAACCCAGTTCCCCAGATTACGAGACTACCACTCTTAACCACTACACCACACTGGCTCAATCCTAAAAGGCTTAATCCTAAATAATTCCTATATATATCATTTTCACATCAGTAGCAGCATATAGGCAGAGTCAGGAAGCGAGATATGAGAAAATGAAATACTAAAAATGTGACTAATGTAAAGACAAGATTACGAGAGGAAGAAAGGTAGAATCAAGCATAGATTTGACAAAAGCTGGTTAATACGCATTAGACATAAACTCTTAAACCCTGCCATCATCATGTACTATAAGGATAATAAAACTGTCCTTTGGATTGTTCAAATAATGTAGAGGAAGCAATTTGAGAAATTAGGAAAAGATGTACACAACAGATTTTCCACATACAATGAAAGCGTCCACTGTTTAAGCTGCTTGATGCCAGAGCCAATGACCTCCATTCCTTTGAGTCCAATAATCTGATAGGGTGCTTTGTTAGTGTCTGAATTCCTTGGAAGTGTAGCATCCCACTTACCCGGGACATAGGAATAAAGTTCCTCTTTGGGCACCTATATGGGCTTACCTGTACACAACATTGTGCTTTGCTATCTCTCTTATGCCATAAAGCATAGAATGTGGTGATAAATGAGATACAAATCGTAATACCCATAGGTACATCACACAGTTCTGTGGAAAAGCTGTTTTATGCTTTCCATAGAGTGTCCTCATGGACCAAGGATGGGAAACCATAGACCTTTCAGATGCTGTTGGACTCCAATTCCTATCAAGCCGATCCAGCATTGCCAGTGCCAGGGATTGTGGAAGTTGTAGCTCCTGCAGATTCCCTATCCCTTTAGAGCCCTGCTAACAGAGGTGCCATCATCTCAAGTTGATGGAGGGAGCCCAATGCGACGTCCTGACATCACACACACAATGTCACGAGGAGCCAGGGTGCAGAGCCAAACATCTTCTGAACATTGAGGGGGCCTGGCCTCCTCAAGAAACTCAAAACATTGGGGGAGCCAAAACTGCCTTGGCCGCTAGAAGCTGGCACATATGCCTGCTAACATGGCATGAATGTTATGTGCAACCTTTGTACTTTCTTGCTCTGCTTTTCCTATATTACTGCTTTCCTCAAACTGCATGTGCATCCTGTTTGGGGCCTGCTACTGTTTCAGCCAGCTCTTCTGAATTCCTTCAGGTTTGCTGCGTTTTCTCCCGGCCAAATAAGATAAACATATAGGTTACTATTCTTTGTGCCCTTTACAAATCAAGTCCCATTTGCCTATTAGGAATAGTAGTTATTAATCTATTAATCTAATAAGCATCTCTCTCTCTCTCTCCCATGTTGCCAACATCCTTTCAATCAATACTACTGAAAATGCTAGAGGCAATTAAGACTGGGGAGAATTGTTGTGTGTTTTTTTTAAAAAAATGTGGCTATGTGTAAAAGTTTCAGCAATGAATACCACTGTGCTGAGGTTTTGCTTTTTTAAAAAATAGATATGGCAGACTCAATTAGCACCACATTAGCAATACACTTTGTATAAATAAGTACGCTCGGCAAAGAAGGAAAAATATCAATAATCCACTGGCAGCCACTCAGTATCTCAGCACTGCGCTTTCAACACATATAGGCGCCTTAATTAGAAGTTTGCCCATGTGCGTGCTTCACTCATTAACTGCCTCTTTACTGAAAAGGAATAATGAGCTCAGTTCCTTAATCTGACATTAATAAATTGCCACCATTTTGGGAGGTATTTGAATGTAAAAATGGTGCTGTTCATTATCAAAATTATGTTTGATGAGTTGGTTTTGTTCTGGCTCATTTAGTGGGTTACTTTCACCCGATGGAGCAATCCATGCCAAGGGTCGGGGAGAAGGAATGCACGCACACAACCCTAAATAAGCCAAATGGTCCCTGAAACAAATGCTCTGTTGATAAGGGAGAGGTACAGCTGTATGAAGAATCTGTGTGAATTCTGAAAGTGTAAAAATTGCACAGCACCATCAATACGCTACCCAGTTTGAACAAGTGCAATGGCGTGAGGGAACCTCTAGCCCTCTGCATGCTGTTGGAGTACAACTCCCGTCATCTTTGACCATTGGCCAGGGCTGGTGGGAATTGGAATCCAGCAATATCTGAAGGGTCATAGGTTTCCTGCCCCTTGAGAGGTGCTGCAGTGGAATGGCAAAGAGGGTGAGGTTTGAGCTGGGAAATTATCGATTCGGATCTCACCTCAGCCATGTACATGCTTGGTGGCTTTAGCTGAGTCTAAAGCTTTCCTCACATCCCATCTGAGTATCTGCAGCAGGAGAAATATGAATGCAGCCTATAAAACCAGAAATTATTTATTTATAGCATTTTCATACCACTTTGCATAATATAGATCTCTAAGCAGTCACAGTACAAGAATAGCAGTCAGTGACCTTTCCTAAAAACCAGATTTGGAACAGGATGAAAGCAAAACAAACACATATATCATGTCATGAATCAGCCAGCTCCCAGTGAAGGTTTGCAGCCAGCTCCCAGGGAAAGGTTGCTGTCAACTGAAGAAAGCAGCCAAGAACAGAAAGGGTTAACTGCCATGCAGGATGAGCATCTAGTGCCAACTCCCCTGCCCTTTGGATTGCCAGCTGATAAGGGAATGGTGGGCAACAAGCTAGAATGCAGTCAAAGCTTGCCAGAAGCACCAAAAGCCATGACAGAGTTAAGAGACAGCCTCTCAGAGAATGGGGAAGAGGAGGGAGCTGACCCACTCAGTTTGAGGCCACGGCGAATGGGATGGCTGCAAGATAGGAAGCAAAACAAAAGGCGTATGAAGCGAAAGTTCAGTTGCTTCTTCGTCAGACTGGAAGCAGTCTTCAGAAGGGTCATCTTGATTGATGAGGGTGAAGGTTGTGTTAAAGCTGTCTGGAGCTATCTGTTTGTTTTGACAAGAAATCATCCTTTTTAATTAACTACGCTCACTGTGTTATCAAGCCGGGGACCGGATTCCTGATATATCAGAAATAAAGCTAAGCAGGGTACAAAAGAAAGAATTCAAAATGTTGATGGTGGAACTCAGTATCATGCTAAGTCTATAGTTATATCCATTTCAGCCTGTCAGACATAATGATGCCCCCTCTCCTTTCCGCATGTGCTCTTCTAGGGGTTAAACCTTATCCAACAGCTGAAGTGGGAATCAAAGGCCATTGGGGGGGTGGGAAGGGCCCCTCTCCGAATCATGCTGGTGGGTGATTGTTCCATCCAACTTCTTATGAATGAACATCTGCCATATTTAAGATGCAAGCATTGATCTGATTTGTTTGTTTTGTTGCATCATTTCTCGAGGCGTGATTAAAGGTATTCCACAAGAGGCTCATTTGTCTTAACATATGCATTGAAGCACCAGGAGACATGTGGAATTAGAGGGAGGGGAGCAAATGTCTTCAGGATTAATGGGCCATACAGATTAACGGCGAACAGCATCCAAACATGCCGCTAGCATTATTAAATGTATTCATAAACTGGTTATTTAATTTTTTTAAAAAGGCACCAGTGACATCTAAGATCCATGGACAAAAATTGCACATAGCAAACTGCCGTCAACATTTTGAATGCCATTATGTGGGGTGGGCCTTACCTGGGCCCCCACAATATTTCATTCAAGTTAAGATCACAGCTTGAATTGGTTAGCCAAATTGCCACACAGGACTGTTAACAAGGCCTCCCATAAACTTCCAGATCTATAGGGAAAGATTCTTGCCTTCCCCCAACCTATTCATTCCATAATGTGAAATATGGTGGAGGGATATTAAATAGACTAGGTCCTGTGAGACAAGGGTGATTGTAGAGAGAGCTCATTGAAGGGTGAGACTATTATGAATTAGATCCAAGTTATAGAAGGGATCTTATTTGGAATGGGTTTGGAGAGAGTGCATTCTTACTACCCCCTGTCCAAAACATTTTCTAAGACTTAGAGCCATTCCCATTTTAAATAACCATCTTCTGTTCTTTTTTCTTCATCACAGTGAAAGGGGAATCATCTGGTGATGCATCAATAAATATCTTTCTGTCTGTCATCTTTAGGCTGCCTCTCATTCCTTCCATCATTCTCCCTGTCTATGATTAAAAGATCAGCCTATTCACTTTATTATTATTATTCTGATGAATGCAATGCACCTTAAGTATTCCCTTGGTCAGCCCAGATTATTAAACTTTGTCATCTCTGTTGAAGTTGAATAATCCATTTTATTAGCTAGTTATTTTAGTCTCTCATTCACCATCCGTAAATCATTTACCATATTTTTTGCTCTATAAGACTCACTTTTTCCCTCCTAAAAATTAAGGGGAAATGTGTGTGCATCTTATGGAGCGAATGCAGGCTGCGCAGCTATCCCAGAAGCCAGAACAGCAAGAGGGATTGCTGCTTTTACTGCGCAGCGATTCCTCTTGCTGTTCTGGCTTCTGAGATTCAGAATATTTTTTTCTTGTTTTCCTCCTCCAAAAACTAGGTGCGTCTTGTGGTCTGGTGCCTCTTATAGAGCAAAAAATACGGTACTTTTCTCAAATGAGGAAAAACAACTAGATTTCTCTCAAACTCAATTTGTTTAACAGTGGAGAGGAAGAATCTCCTTTCTTTTATTAATGTTATGGGACTTAATATACTTTTAAATAGAAGGTAATAGACATTTAAACAGAAAATAATGGAACAGCGACTTTGGCAATGAATGTTTTATTGTTGTATATCAAGTTACTATAGTCATTTCCTTAAAGTTGAGATCTTTAATATAATATACAAATTGAATCTTTTATATATAGTGATTTATTTCTTTTTGCCCATGTTTTAAATTTAGGAGATGCTTAATTGAACTGGCATAAGAACTTCCACAAAATATGATAAAGGCTTTTCAAGAGTTCCAGTCAGAGGAAGCAAGTCATAGAATCTCACTTCAGATTCTCACTTCAGTATGCAGGAACATCACTATCCTGAACCAGCAAAGGGTGAATTGGACTCATGAATGCAAAAGACTAGCATGGCTGGGAGTAGACGAAGTGAATGGGTGCATCAGCCTATGGACACACCTGTGCAGAGTAAACTCGCAGGCGTACCCTTTGTCCTGCCCCAACACCAATTGCATTTTAGAAACAATTGTGCATTGTCTGTATAGAAAGTCCAGCGTGGAAGCTCTTACTCATGTGTATGGGCTCAATATATTCAGAACAGGTATCAGCTATCATGATCACATGGTGCCCCTACAGGTGAGGAAGAAATTTTCACATTGGCCTTTCAGTACAGATGACTATACAGTGGTACCTCTGGTTACGAACTTAATTTGTTCCGGAGGTCCATTCTTGACCTGAAACTGTTAGCTAATGGGGCCTCCCGCTGCCACCACTGTTCTCATCCTGAGGTAAAGTTATTAACCCAAGGTACTGCTTCCGGTATCTTCCGGTACCCGAGGTGTTTGTAACTCGAGGTACCACTGTATACATGATGTTAGAAAAAGAAGATCCAATATTAGGAGTAGGGCTAAAAGTGTTGCTCCACTCTGGCATGCATGCAGGGATTAAATAGTAATAGTAGTAGTGGTGGTGGTAGTAGTAGTAGTAGTAATATGATGATGGTGATGGTGACGATGAAACAAATCGGCAGGCAAGGTCAAAAAAGAATGGGAATGTTTTAAAAATTATTTGACAAAATAATTCCAACAATAACACTTGGTTGTGCCGAGATTAATTTTGCAGATAGTAAAACAATTTCTTCATCCCAAAAGGTGGACAAACAATTAAACACAGATGAAAAATAGAAATAGTTGAATTGAAACCACAAAGAGGGAATTGAAACCACAAAGAGGGAAGTCACCAAACTCATAAATTGATAAGAATTCAGCCCAGTACAAGGGATGTTGTCTACAAGATATCTTAGTACTGGTTTGAGTTAGTGAGACATTACTCACAAGTATTTTTTATTTGTAATACTTTTTCTATCTTGTTGTGTTCTTTTTTCTTTTCTTTCTTTTCTTTTTTCTATTCTTATTCTTTTTTTCTCTTGTACATCTGTATTTATATAGTTATCTTAGGTTTTCAACTAATTTTACTATGCATAGTGTAATAGATACTTAAGTCTAAGAATATCTAATGTACAACCAATTTATCTTTTTCCTATGTATGTCTGTAGAAATTTTGCAAAATAAAAATTAATTAAATAATAATTAAAAATAATAATTATAATATGCACAAATAATACATACATAGAACACTTGCATTTCTGCTCCATCTGAGCATTTGAATATATATTTCAATGCATATTTCTAAATACACATTCTCTCAAAGTACACATGTATGTATGTATGTGTGTGTGTGTGTGTGTGTGTATATATATATATATATATATATATATATATATATATATATATATGCATGCCAAGAGCCGCATCAGAAAGTTTGGGAAGTGCAGCATCCAGGAGATGATTAAATTCTGATCTGTACATTAGCCAATTGGATGAGGATCATGTTGAGTTCCTACTGGAATTTGCAATAATCAATTCTTTGAGCACTAAACCAGACTAGACACACAGAGCTCAACAGATGGATAGCTCTGAAGGTGCCAGAACCACTAATCATCTGTCTGCGGAAAGAGAAGAAAATGAATCTGTTCCCCAACACACACACATACACACAAAAACAGAGTGCTCCAAACTACAATGGCACTGATATCACCAGCCGTTTGATGAGTGAGAGGAATGTGCCCACATAGATCTTCAGAGGGGATGATGAACTTTGGGCTGAGACTGTGGATCTTAAGAGAAGAGAAGAAGAAGAGTTTGGATCTGATATCCCGCTTTATCACTACCCGAAGGAGTCTCAAAGCGGCTAACATTCTCCTTTCCCTTCCTCCCCCACAACAAACACTCTGTGAGGTGAGTGGGGCTGAGAGACTTCAGAGAAGTGTGACTAGCCCAAGGTCACCCAGCAGCTGCATGTGGAGGAGCAGAGATGTGAACCCGGTTCCCCAGATTACGAGTCTACCGCTCTTAACCACTGCACCACACTGGCTCTCTTAAGGCAGCTGGCTCATATTCTGATATTTCAGCCTGGTTCAAAGATTTACATTTCCCAGTTGGGATATCAGTTGGGTATTTGATAAACTTTTTATTAGGAGACAAGTCTGAAAAAGTGGCCTGTTTTCCCTTTAGAGTGACAATTTTAATGAGAAAAGTTTGTGGGGATGAGAAATTTTTCAGGGGAGCAAACGGAATGCCTGGTTTTAATAATTATTTCAACTGTGTAATGCATTTTATTCTGTTTTATGTATTTTATCTTTTCCAATGACTTCAGCTATACAAATAAATAAATTATATTCTATTCCATGCTGATATTCAACCCAAAGTGCTACAAAACTGTGTTTCATCACAGTTTATCGGTGGCAGCATCAGAGAGTTGGACATTTCAAGCCTTCTTCTAATGTAACATTTTGTGTTTGCATTTTAATTTCTCAACTGCCCAGAGTAAGTGGATATATGTGGGAATAGTGCTTTGAGATTGGTTGTCCTTGCTGCATTTGTAATTAAACAGATGACATATTGCAGTGAAATATGGCTCTGCTTGTTTTGTTTTATTATACGTTTTATAAAAGGTAAAGGTACCCCTGCCCGTACGGGCCAGTCTTGACAGACTCTGGGGTTGTGCACCCATCTCACTTAAGAGGCCAAGGGCCAGCGCTGTCCGGAGACACTTCCGGGTCACGTGGCCAGCGTGACATCGCTGCTCTAGTGAGCCAGAGCCGCACACGGAAACGCCGTTTACCTTCCCGCTGGTAAGCGGTCCCTATTTATCTACTTGCACCCGGAGGTGCTTTTGAACTGCTAGGTTGGCAGGCGCTGGGACCGAGCAGCGGGAGCGCACCCCGCCGCAGGGATTCGAACCGCCGACCTTCGATCGGCAAGTCCTAGGCACTGAGGCTTTAACCCACAGCGCCACCTGCGTCCCTATACGTTTTATACTGCACTTCAATACAGTTATTTTCTGTATGGTTATAAATATTTTTCAGGGTGGCAATGCATGTATACATGTTCACAAGATCACTTTGGAAAGTGAACAATGGGTACAAAAATATCTGGCCACAAGAAGCTCAGATACAGTTACATTTTACATCTTCAAATACTTCATATCAAAAAGATGATTGCAGAGATAACCAAAGAGAATGCTTCAGAGAAAGATGAGTTGCAACTGGCCTGGCTCCTGCGGACAGCTCCTTGTAGAGCATGGTCCTTGGTGATCCTGCCATCTTCCATTCTGTGCCTATGACCTCTGGAATCTCATACTACTGTGGAGATGAGTTGGCATCTATCATATCATATCATCATATCATATCATATCATATCATATCATCATATCATATCATCTATATCTACCTATCATCTACCTATTTATTATAATAAATATCATCTATCATCTATCTATATCTATCTATCATCTATCTCTATCTATCTATCTATCTATCTATCTATCTATCTATCTATCTATCATCTATCATCTATCTATCTATATCTATCTATCTATCTATCATCTAGCTATCTAACACTTTTTATTAGAATGGTCTAGATTTGTTTTATGAAACTTGTATTTTATCCAGCTTGGGCAGGATCTTTAAATAATGAACATTACAGGAGCAAATCATCATTAGATAGATAGATGATAGATAGATAAATGATAGATAGATAGATATAGATAGATAGATAGATGATAGATAGATGATAGATAGATGATAGATAGATGATAGATAGATTCAATATCTAGGCTTGCACCATTGAGGCCTCATTAATTCTCAGCACTTTAACTTTTCAAGACATTCTGGCTCCCTCTAGAATGGAATCTGATTAGCTTTTACAGTGGTACCTCGGGTTACAGACGCTTCAGGTTACAGACTCTGCTAACCCAGAAATAGTACCTCGGGTTAAGAACTTTGCTTCAGGATGAGAACAGAAATCGTGCTCCGGCGGGTCGGCAGCAGCTGGAGGCCCCATTAGCTAAAGTGGTGCTTCAGGTTAAGAACAGTTTCAGGTTAAGAACGGACCTCCGGAACGAATTAAGTACTTAACCAGAGGTACCACTGTATTCTGTAATTTGGATACTTCCCAGCAGACAATACAGTTGCATCTGGACCAGTACATAGACAAATGTGGCCAATTTGCCCAAGCGCTTAATATATCCAATGACTCTCTGCTTGTTTGGCTTCCAGAAGATCCCAGGCTAAACTGCTTTTCACATCAACGCCCTCTGGAGTAACTTCTCAAACAGAAGAAACCATGGATTATGAGTTTGAATGACTCTTATGGTATGGGTGGGATGAGGAAAGAATTGGAAGGGTGGATGTCCTCTGAGCTGGAAGAGGAGTCTGGTAAAGTCATACATCCTACCTGAATGGTGTGAGGGGACTGGTTCAACTGATGCTTCCCTTCTCTCTGAGTCTGTTCCTGAAGCGGATGGATTTCAGAACTTTTGAGAAAACAGCATTGAGCAAATCTGAACAGTAGTGTCCATCCCCACCCCACATCCTGTGTGTTTGTTGACAGTGGTGATGACGTAGGACAAAGCCAGCCAGGTTGATACCAATCATAGCTATAATTACAATCATTTCTCATAAAAATGGCAGTAAATTAAACATCAGGTTTGCGGAGATGTAGGGGGCTGCAGAGTTTAATTTGAAGATTGTTGTTAATTAAAAATACATCTGAGGATCTGAATTGAATTGGGGCTTCAGAGCTGGGAAAGGAAAGCAAGCTGATGTGGAGAGGCAAATGGTCCCTAAGGTAACCTCCTTTTTTGTTTAAGTGCTACAGAAATTCATGTGCCAGTATTTGTAAGTCACCATTGACCTTAGAGTGCTTTCAGAAAACACGAATTGGAGATCAAACAAAAGCATTAAAAACCACACAGTGGCAATTACAGTGGTACCTCGGGTTATATACACTTCAGGTTACATACGCTTCAGGTTACAGCCTCCGCTAACCCAGGTTAAGAACTTTGCTTCAGGATAAGAACAGAAATCGTGCTCCGGCAGCACGGCAGCAGCAGGAGGCTCCATTAGCTAAAGTGGAGCTTCAGGTTAAGAACAGTTTCAGGTTAAGTACGGCCCTCCAGAACAAATTAAGTACTTAACCCGAGGTACCACTGTATTTGAGGGGAATGTCTACAACAGGGAAGACTGGGGCCATGCACAAAGCCTCTCCCCAAGACCTAAAACACTGAGCAGGCTTTGTAGGATTATTTTTTTTTGTAAACTCTATCAATCAATGAATTGATTTCCAAACTGTGTACCTTGCTCCCTAGATGCCAAGTGACATTCCGGGCTCTGCTTACAAAAACAAATAATAATATAACAACACCAAAAACAACAACATCTAAAACAATGGCAATAGAACCACATATGAATAGATTTTTGGGGGGGGGGGGAGTGAATCTCTCGCCCCAAGCATTTTGGGTGCTTCTGTGATTATGCCGAAATTACAGCGAGTGATTAAAGTCACTGGCATGGAAGTATCAATTCAATAGCTTGTTCCTTTATGTCGTGTTTCGCTCTCATGCAGCTGGTTGCATGGACTAGATTCATCACCAGTGATGTGCTTGCTGCTAAACAGGAAGCTGAGGAGTGTAAATCTTAACAGACTTTCAGAGGAGCAATCATGTTTCCTTATAACGTTTACCGAAGAGAGCCCATAGGTGAAACTTCATCTTCCCCATCCTTGATTTCAAGGTTTCATATGAATTACAAAATAAATATTGGGTCACGTACTATTAATTCACTGGCTAATTAGGGACTCAGCAAGTGTTTGAAAGGGCAGGAAAAGAAATAGTTTGTGGAAAGAAATAGTTTTTCTTCTCCTTTTTGGGGGTAAGGAAGAACATAAGAATCTGCCTTATACTAGGTTAGATTATCGGGTCAAACTGTACGTGATGGGAAATGTGCATTTGCAGCTAATGAACGTGCAAGATTTTCTAAAATGCAAATTGCATTAGATGGAGTGTGCATGTGCATGCTGATAATTAAGAGGATCAGAGCACACATATAATTTAACTCTTTCCTCCCTTGCCAAAGTCCTGGGGGAAATCCCTCTTCTTAAGCAAGTATTTTTGTTTTGCAGGGGTACCCCCCATTGCTTCCTATTTATGTCCATGTTTATAATCCACCAATTGCTAGATAAGAACAAGCTTGCTACTCTCTGCAGAGTTTATGCTGGAAGCAATTATATGTTTACTTTTTAAAATGTCTATGCCCATATGTCTGGCACAGCTAGGGATTTGTGGGAGGAGGGATTCTATTCAATTCTGTTCGCGTTAAAAGGAGGACCTTCCTAATTAATACTTTCTGAAATGGTATGCAAACTAAAATACAGCTGTTCTTTCAAATTCACACTTCCCTGAATGTTGCAATGCAGTTCTCCAGCCAAACATCTTGTACGGATATGCTCACACTTGGGTAAGGTATGCAAAAATATATGTGCATGTATTAGTAAGAATAACATATGCAATGCATTATACCGCTAGAAGTTTTTAAAAATAGCAAACAATGCAGAAATGTGGAGAATGGAATTTAAGACTGGGAAAATGAGAAACTGAAATCGACAGATTCACCAATTCCTAGGCATGCCTTGCATTTTTATTTTTATTTTTTTAGGGAGCTTATGGCAGACATTAGTCATGGGCTCTTCCAGTGCTGGTATGCACTTTGCTCCAAGCACTCCTTCATCCTTCACCTTGCCCAACACCCTTAATGTAAGTGTTGTGTTCTGAAGGCTGGGACTCAGACTATGTTTAGTAGATGTGTGGTTTGACTCCACAAAGCTACATGTAGACCAGCGTTTTTCCTTCCATACACTGCTCTTGTCTTGACAGCCTACTTTAACTCGTGGAGTAGATTGTGGCATTCTGAAATCCTGGTCCAGATAAATGAATGGATGGCTCAGCCATGAACATTCCTGTAAGAAGAGTCCTTTTTAAATATACATATATGTTAATTTTTATTAGTTTTCAAATTTTAACAAATCCATCCAAATTAGTTAAATTTAATACATTCTCCCCAAAAAGTAATTAGGTTTCCCACTCCTGTTGCGAGCATATGTCCATTAAATTCCTGATGTTACTGCTTCATTCTTCTTATTTGATCACCTAATAATAATAATAATAATAATAATAATAATAATAATAATTTATTTGTACCCCACCCATCTGGCTGGGTTTCCCCAGCCACTCTGGGCAGCTTCCACAAAGACCAAAAATACACTAAGATGCCACACATTAAAAACTTAAGATGTCTTCTGAATGTCAGGTAGTTGTTAATCTCTTTGACATCTGATGTGAGGGTGTTCCACAGGGCGGGTGCCACTACCAAGAAGGCCCTCTGCCTGGTTCCCTGTAGCTTTGCTTCTCGCAATGAGGGAACTGCCAGTAGGCCCTCGGCGCTGGACCTCAGCGTCCGGGCACCTTCTCAACCTTTGACTAGTTTTAATTCATTTTCATGGTCATCCGATTTTGTTACCTTGCAATCAGCACCATTGCCGTTTCCAGAACATATGAACCCAGTAAGAAGAGTCCTAATGAATCAGACCAAAGTCCTATCTAGTCAAATATTTTGTCCTCACGAATGAAATGCCTGAGGAACCCATTCTGGTGACACCATGAGGAAGTGGCTGAACCCCGAACACAGCTATCGACTTCTCAGCATCCGGACTACTTTGCTCTGCAGAGATCAACAGCCCAATCCACGTGTTGATCTGCTGTATGTGAACAGCTCATCCTGGAAGATGCTGCCGTGAGCATTTTTTTTCATTGCATAGTTAATATCTTATTCATACTTGATACCAGTGCAATTATTTCCAGGAGTTACATTCGTTAAACAAGAGACGAGAAAAGAGAACTTGATTTTATATCCAATTTATATCCAAAAGCCTTGACAGGAATGCATTTTACACTTACACCGGGAGATAAAAATAGTTCAGCCAGATTGGAAGTTGCTCCCCGCTCCCTCCCCGTCTTTTTCCTTCTCTCATATTCTGTTACAGGAAATAGTTTATTAGGTTTTTTGCTGATGCATAATCTTTACACAAGAGAGGAACCAATTGCATATGAAGTAAATGTTGAATTGTGCATATTGAGTATATCCCCCCTCCCCCCCTCAGCTCTACCCCATTAACGAATTCACCAGCGACAAGAAGCAGGATGCTTCATTCTTTCATTTTCAGGACTGTGATTTAGAATCTGTAAGCTCACTGGACCAAAAAATATATCTCTGCAGAAAACTATTATTGGAGCGCTTTGTCACTGAAGCATAAAATGCTGACATCAGGAAGCATTATCCTTCTGATGATTTCGTATGTTTGGCCCATTGGTAGCCTCGCCGTTTGTTCAGGTGACATGCATGACATTCCCAATTTCTAAAGGATTATGGGATGTACTGAAAGATTTGTGATTTTTTTTAAAAAAAACAACAACGTGTAGAGACCAGCCTTCCGGTAACATAATGAACCACAGCAGTTGTGCCTCCCCTTCTTCTTCCAAGCTGTGAGGCACACTTTACAATTCATGGACATCGTACAACTTTGTGTCAGCTGTCAAAAGCGGCTCAGGTTGACACAAGGAGTTGCAGTAGCCCCTTTGTGTGTGTGTGTGTGTGTTTCTTTGAACAGCAGACCCCCCTGACATATAACAAACTGCTGTTTGAGGGAAAACAAGGTTAAAGCCTCTGAGGACTCACACAGTCATTTGACAAGTCTTTGGATCCTTGCCAGCAATATCTATAAAAACCACAAACTCTCATTTATTTATTTCCTGTAAAAAGTGGGGGAGCGTGGAGAGGGGATAAAGGATATTGCAGGTTTTGTATCCTACAGGGATTTTACAGGAGAGAGAAGGCAACAGGCTGCCTGACGGCTGGAGATTTGGAAATAGTTCTTATGCAGATGATAAACTTGTGTCTCTGGGCTATAGCGCTTCAGAAAGCAGTCGGAGGCAGCATGTGACTGAATACTCCCTCATATAATAAAATTCCATGTATATTATATACACACACATACACAACAGATATCAGGGAGGAGTGTTCTAGTCCACCCTCTACCTGACATCCCAGTTTTCGATCCTAGATTTGTTTTATTTATTTACTGGTGGAACATTCAGTCATTTGAATTTAGCATGAAGTCTAAAGCAATCCAACCCAGACACAAGATTACTACCTCAGTGAGAACTAGGTCTTGGTTTAAACATGTTAAAAAATGCCTTTCCCAGCAAGACCAAGGCCCAGCAAAGTTTGAATTTTTGAATTTTGGCTTCATTGTTTTTGGGGAGATGAGGAAGCTAGGGGAGAACATTTTTTTTGGGGGGTGGGGTTGTCTCAAAACCGTATCAAAATATATTTGAAAATGCAATTTTCTTGAAAGAAGGTGCATTTTAAAATGTGTACTTGGGGGAAAACTATGTTTTAAAATACTGTTTCATTGCAACGCATCTCAAGGCTGTTTTTAGGACTAAAAACACACCTACACCAATATGTGTTGGTTGAAGCAGAAACTGGAAGCGATTGGGATACACATGTGAAGACGACATGGGCCAGAAGAAGATTGATTCACCCTTTCCCTGTATTTTTGTATGTAAGAAACTACAAGACTGGAGGATGCCAATTTGAGCAGAGGAGAGTGGGGAGGAAGAGGCTACTTAACTCCTTCCCCCTTCCAGCCATCATCCTGTTCAAAACCCTCCCCAGACCACTACTTTTCTGCTTGCAGATACCTGTTTTTCCCATGATGGGAAGAGAAGCAGCTCAGAAGTTATTTTCAGCAAGTGGAAAAATGATTAACAGATCTCTCCTCACCTACCAACTTTCCATTCCCATCTGCTGCCTATATGTATGGATTTCCCTTTGTGTGTGTGTGTGTGTGTGTGTGTGTGTGAGAGAGAGAGAGAGAGAGAGAGAGAGAGAGAGAGAGAGATGTAACTGCTTGAAGTGTACAGTTTTCACTAAAATCCAAAGTTTCTTCACATTTATAACCATCACTCTAGAACAGTTCTGTCATGGATACCTTTGTTAATATTACAAAACAGCATTTCCTATTCACAGTATTATAAATCTTACATGGCTCCATGGAAGTAATGCACTGCTACGTTAATATTTTAAAACAGTTTTCTCTTTGTGGCATAATAGGGGCTTGTGCAGGTGAATTGTTTTGTATCTGAAGTATTCATTATATGTTTAGAGATGATCTGAAGATGCCTCAAATATTTCATTGATATATGGCTTGGCTCATTTTAGAATATCACTCAGAAAAGTATTTGAAGTAGAAGAGAGAAATGCAGCTTTATAATCCACAAGTACTTTTCACAGAAATAAGGATGAGTCCTGCAGGCCATTCAAGAAATGGCAAAGATGATAATGATGACAACTTGTGTATACATGGAAGGGAGGGCTGTCAATCAGTGGTAGAGTCTCTACTTTGCACGCAAAAAGTCCCAGGTTTAAATTCATGGCACTTCCAAACAGAGTTGAGAAGGAACTGCATCTGAAGTCCTGGAGAGATGCTGTCAGTCAGTGTATATAATACTGTGTTATGTGGACCAACTGTCTGACTCTGGCTAAGGCAGCTTCATGTGGTGGTAAGACAAAAGTGAGAGAAGACAGATTTCTACCCCGAGAGGCCCATAGGAGCAAGGAAGACAATGGACAAAGGGAAGGGAAGAAGATATGTTACCTAGCCAGAGCACTGAGGAAGGTGGATACCTCTGGCCACAGATTTCTGGATAGGGACAATATATTTTATTTCATGTGGTGATTTTACTTTACACTGAAACAGAAGGGAACAGAAACCTTTTTCATACACATTCTTCATTGCAGTCCAAAGACCCTTTTTTTTTATTCTGAGGAAAAATATGCAGTATAATCCTAAGCATGGTTAAAGGTAAAGGTAAAGGGATCCCTGACCATTAGGTCCAGTCGTGGCCGACTCTGGGGTTGCGGCACGCATCTTGCTTTATTGGCCAGCGTACAGTTTCCGAGTCATGTGGCCAGCATGACTAAGCCACTTCTGGCGAACCAGAGCAGCGCACGGAAACGCTGTTTACCTTCCCGCCAGAGTGGTACCTATTTATCTACTTGCACTTTGACATGCTTTCGAACTGCTAGGTTGGCAGGAGCAGGGACCAAGCAATGAGAGCTCACCCCATTGCGGGGATTCAAACCACTGACCTTCTGATCGGCAAGTCCTAGGCTCTGTGGTTTAACCCACAGCGCCACCCACGTCCCCAAGCATGGTTACTCATGTGCAATTACTTGCCAGTACGTTTGGTAAGGGGTATAGCCTAAGGAAGACATCCAATGTCATGCAAGCACACTTCCACAGATGCAATGAAAATTTCTTTTCTCTTCAATGCCACACTGCCCCCAGATCTGTTGTAGTGGATCCCCTGACCTGGGGAGATCTGCGGCTATTTCAACCCATTCTGGCTGAAGACTGGATGGGGCCAATTTGGTTTGTAATCTGGGCTTCATCCAGATTGGTCGCAGAGCCCTAGTTCAGATGATTGAAGGGATCTCCACAGAGATAGATGATAGATATAGATATAGATAGATAGATGAAAGATATAGATAGATAGATGATGATAGATAGACAGACGGATAGATATAAAATTGAACAACCAAGATATTTTTAAAAAATAAAATTTCCCCGTGCATAGGAAACTAGAATCCAGATAGAAAAGTACCAGCCCTGTTCTTCCCTCCCACTTGAACACATTATTTCTGAAATGGAATGATAGTCCTAATAATAACAATTTCTGGCCTAATGCTACCATACATTTTTACATGTCGATATCATAGAAAGTTCTCTAATACATTGGAGAGAGCTTTAGGAAGGTAAGAGAGTGCAATAAACAAATTCTCTCATTACCTATGTCTGAGCCACGCTGGAAGGCACTGGAGACTGGCGTCATCCTTGCAAACAACAAGAAGAGAAAACTAATGAGGGGATTATTCGGTTTTAAGAGTGAAAGGCCATGCATGTACATAAGTGAGGAATGGGGAGAAGATCTAGCTTAAGAAACAAAAAAAGTATTGTTTAAAGAAATTATTTCCATCTTAAATACTTCAGATCCACAGCAATGGTTTTTGTGAGCAGGTTTAAAACATTCCATTGCACTCATCAAAACGGAGTCTAAAAACATTAAAAATACATACATACATTCCTGATTTAAGTGTACACCTACAAATCTATAGTGTGAGTATACTGAACATGTTTGCAGATGCTTGTAGCAGGCAGCTGAGATTGGGTTTGTCCTGCAATGAGTGATTGTGTGGAGTTACATTAATTGGCATTCTTAGTTTATGCTCGACATACTTACAATCATAGCATTGGAAGGGACCAACAAACTAACTGTCACTATTTTCCAGAGATGTCCCTGATTTAGAGAAGCCATCCCTGTTTCTGATTTGATTCCAGAATGTCCCACTTTTCCTTAGGATGTCTCTATTTTAATCAGAGAAATGTTGGAGGGTATGGCGTCATCCACTCCCCCAAGCTGTCTGAAGGCAATCCTGTATAGGGAAGTTATTTTTTAAAAAATGTTTAATGTTTTACTATCTTCTTATTTATGTTGTGTGTTTTTTTTTGGGGGGGGGGGAGAACAACATTCTAGTCCACATGTTGCCCTGGTTGGCTGTGCCCTTCTCCCTTTTGGATTTCGACCTATCACCTGGCTGCCAACCTGTTGGGATGGAGCTTGCTTGAAATAACTTTGCAAGGATCCATTCCGGTCTAGTAACTTTGAATGTAAATGAATCTGGATGGGGGGGGGCAGGTGTTGCCGAAGGAGGTCAGGTGGGTTGGTTGGACAAATTTAGCTTGGCACATTCCCTTTCCTTACAGAGGCTGAGACACAAGAACAGGCTCAGGTTTGAGAACTAAATGGAGCTGAGGAAACAAGACATGTCCACCCTTAAGAGATTTGACAGGGAAGCTGTGAGTCTGAGTAAGCTGTAGATCCTCACCTATTATTAATCTGTGAGTGGATATCTATAGAATCACAAAACACCAGAAATCTCCTCTAACTCCAGATGCTGCATCCAGTGTGGTGTGGTGGTTAAGAGTGGTAAACTCGTAATCTGGTGAACTGGGTTCGCGTCTCCGCTCCTCCACATGCAGCTGCTGGGTGACCTTGGGCTAGTCACACTTCTCTGAAGTCTCTCAGCCCCACTCACCTCACAGACTGTTTGTTGTGGGGCAGGAAGGGAAAGGAGATTGTTAGCCACTTTAGACTCCTTAGGGTAGTGATAAAGTGGGATATCAAATCCAAACTCCTCCTCTTCTTCTTCTTCTTCATCATCATCATCATCATCATCCCTGGATTTAGGAATAGATGGACACCATAAGCAGCCTTAAAGTGAGTCAGAGCCCTGGTCTAGCTGTTTCAGTACACTAGAGGTAGCGATATGGCGACTGCATCTTTTTTTGGACTACCACTCCCATAACCCCATGCCATTGTCCATAGTGGTTGGGGCCGATGGGAGCTGGAGTCTAGCAATGTCACGGTGTTGGCTACCTTTGGTCTGCACTGGTTGATTGTGCTCTCCAGGCTATCAAACAGGAGTCATTTTCCCAGCCCTCCTAGGAGATACCAAGGTTTGAAACTAGGACGTTGTGCATGCGAAGCAGGTGCCTTACTCGAGAGCCACAGGCCTTCCCTTCCCTTCTTATCTCACAGCTCAGAAATCGCTGAAAAGAAACACCAGCCTTCTCGATCTGAACTGCAGAAGATCATCGGTTTCGAAGAACAAACATATCACAATCATCCATGTAACATTTTTTATCTGCATAAAGTTTAAATCTGAAGTAAATATGTCTGGTGCCCAAAATACAACCTGATCTCCCGCCTCTCCCTCCTAGGCTCATTAGGGTGACCACAGTTGCTGCCACAGGTCCTAATTTAGGAACTGAGCTCTTCAAAAGATTGAAGATGCTCATGCCTGTAGGGCCCACTTGTTAAAGAGCAAAGACAATCTGTAGACTTCCCTTTTGACCGCCACATTTTGCCAGGTTAAGACATGAGGTAAACCCTGTTCTCAAGAAGTGGCTTCTATCAGCATTATGAGCAGCAACTTTGAATCCTGATCTAGCTGCCAGGGAAGACTTAATCAGGCTGCTTGCAGGCTAGAGCCTTTAGATATGTAACTTTGTTCTTAGGCACCCTGTATCAACAACATGCAAGTTGAGGCATATAAACTCAGGGCCGGATTTAGGTTTGATGAGGCCCTAAGCTACTGAAGGTAATGGGGCCCTTTGTATGTCCAGCTGTCCTTTGTCAACAACAAATTGTCGCTGTTTTTTGTGTTGAATATATGCTATATGGTAATTTATGGATCCAAGAAATCCATACACAACACAAAACACAGTCACTGTATGTAGGTTTTATTTTATTTGTTTTGTTGTCTTATATTTTGGAAATTTACATCCAGTTTTTTCCCTTAAAATTTTTTTGGGGCCCCCAAGAGCGTGGGGCCCTTGTTTAGCTTATACCTAAATCTGGCACGGGGTGGGGAACAGGACTAATACGAAAAGCCAAGACGTATAAAGAAAACACGCAGCAAACAATATAAATAATACAATGTATGGTAATTAAAATCAGCAAAAGATGGGGGGGGGGGACTTTTTTGCAACACCTGAAGCAATTTGCAGACTAGATTTAAAATATAATTTGCATGGTGGAAAAATGAGGGCACATGACAAATATCACAATACAGTAGTGAGTGAGCATTCAGTGGGCAGGATTCGCCTAACAAACTCTGTCAGTGTAAGCCTTGCATAAGGGCTTTCCCCCTTCTCTCCACCCCACCCCCCGCACCCCCTGCTCAAACTAGAATCTGCACAAGGGGGACTGGCAAAATTTCAGAACAGCATTCAGGGGGAGGAGATGAGAGTGCTAGCACAGCTGGAACATTTGGAATAGTGGAACATTGAATTCTGCCCAGTATGTCCATCTGCCTGATTGGTGAGATGTCCTTTTTTGAGGGACGAGATCCACACAAACTCATCTATTCATTCATCTATTTAAGAATCTCTAGAACCTCCCCCTTCCTTGACAAGTGATTCTAGGGCAGATGCAATAAACGGGAACCAGGTTTTTCCTACGGAGCTTCTGTCTCCCACAAAATGTTATGTGCATGGGGGAAAGAGCAAGACTGCTCCATCGGTGCAAAAGCACGACAAGCAGAGTGATAAGTGTAGCCCTGTTGAGAGCATTCATAAAGCTCACATGTAAGCAATCACATGGGGGGATGGGGTAACACTGCTAAGCTGCCCCACACCCTCTGGCATGTCATCTGTTCATGATTTAGAGCAGGAGCATTTGGTTGGGAGGGTTGGTAGTGTTGACATTTCCATTCCACCTTAAGGAACAGGCATGAGATGGTTGTGTGTCACATGTCTGTTTACATTCCAGCACAGTATGCTGGGAACTTCCGTTCGCGTACAGCTTTTGCTCTAGCTGTTCTCTCTGAGACGACATGAGAGAGAGACGACATGTTTCTTTGTCTGATTTATGATTAATAAATCTGTAGCTATAGTATGACTTCACACACCTCACGCCTATTCTGTGTGCTTGGTACATTCTGCTAAAAGAGTGCCCTGCCTTCTAAAGTCCGGGTCGCTGATTTACAATGGAGCACGGGCTAATGGAAGGAGACGTCTGAGCTGGGACTTATCAGCTGGCCTCCTGGCCCTCTCCATGTTGACAGGTAGCACACACCTAGGCTCCCAGCACCAGCGTCACTAAGGTTTACTGGGAGCGAGAGCAGGAGGCAGCAGGGAGGTCCACATAATTCCAACCTCCCAACTGCATTGCTCATCCTTTTCTCCCATCCAGCAAGTCATAGCAACGCTGGAACCAGGAAGAGGCCAGATGTACATCACTACTCCTCTCTCCTGGCTCCTCCAGAGTCCTCCATGAGTTTGAAGGCCTAGGTCTGCAACTGAGAACTTCCTGTGGCCTGGCTTGTTCTGAACCTGCACGATCACAGTGGCCTTTTTATCTCAAGGTTGATTTGACCAGCAGGATGACATGCGTCAAAATCTAACCTGGTGCATCCTGTGTTTGGCTCCTAATATTCTGCTTTTATCATGTCTCCTGTGAGTGTGGTATTTGCCAGCTGTGCAGATATAATGATTTAATCCTTGGCAATTTAGTCTCAAATTAATGCGTTGCAAAACAGCAAATTGTGAATCTCTGCAGAGCACGGGCATTAAATATCTTGGCAAAGAGGAGGAAGCGAGGGGGAAACCAAGGAATTAGAATGCATCACAGTAACAGCAGGGCACAGTTTTGATTTAATAGTTTATTCTGCAGAGCCCCATTCAACATGGCTGCAACGTGCTACATATCTCACGAGGAGTAAATATTTCACCATTTGCATTCCAAGCCCCCATTCCACCCTACACATTTAGCTGTTGAATGTAGTTAGCTGGCATGTTACAAGCTGCTGCTTCTTCTTCTTCTTCTTCTTCTTCTTCTTCTTCTTCTTCTCCTTCTCCTTCTCCTTCTCCTTCTCCTTCTTCTCCTCGTTGTTGTTGTTGTTACTCTATACACGCAACGAAACCCAGAACCAGTTTTCCAGAATGGGAGTTCCCTCTGGTTAAATTGTATTACATGTTATGAGGTAGAGAGGTTTGTGGGGAGGGAATTGAAACGGTGGCTAGATCCAGTTGCCTGGCACTGCTTGGAAAGGCCGACATGTTTATTAAAGGGGATTAGGTGCAGGAGGGAGCCCTGGCATCTGCCCAAGGTCACCAGGTGTTGATGCCCATGATGTACATGATACATCATGTATCAGAGCACTTGGTAGAGCATCCCGGCCCACCAAATAGCCCAGAGTAACCTTTCAAAATATGCTGTCAAATGCCTCAGAAGAAGGAAAAAGTTTTATCCATTCAAAACCCACTGCGGCATAAAAGCTTTATGGCCTCACTTACCAAATATTTCAGGGTTTTTTGTCTTTCTTTCCCTTTTCCTTTGATGGTACAATAAAAATACTGCCTGTAACAACAATATAGAAGAACCATTAGGGAGGGGAAGGAGAACACATTGTTTTCTCATGCTCATTGCCATCCTACGCTACGATAACAATTTACTTTGACCTTTGGAAGAAATGCCACAGCTAAAATATTACTAAGGGAGACACATTTTACAATACTTTTTTGTAAACTTCTTTGAGGAAGCAGGACATGAAGTACAGTGCTTGGCTAGTCTAGAAGAAGAAGAAAATACAACGAAGGCCACATCATCTCTCCCTCCCTCCCTCCCTCTCCCTCCCTTTCTTTGTTTAAAATGTTTTCACATCATGGGGTTGCCTGTGAAATTTACTAGCTCTACTGGCATTGCATATAAACTGCTTAAAATCTGCCAAACTTTGTGCAACCATCAGTGTGCCTCCGAAGTTTCCCTAATGCTGGGAACAGGTGTGCACAGCCAAAGCACAGTGCAGGGCTATTTGAAAGCCCCTTTGCAAAGAACCCCACACTGCTTCCAGAGGCTGTCTCTCCTTCATCCAGACTGCTGCCCCACCTCCTGACATCACCAGATAGCTCTGGGTGGCCAAACCCAGGGTGATTCAGGGCTGTCACAGTTTGACTCAGTCAAAGCTCAGTTCCTCTTTGGTTTGGGATTGGGCTTTGGTAGAATCTGGCGCACAGCCTTATCTTCTACCCACTGCTGTCATCCAATACTATTCCCATTTGCTTTCAGAAGGCAAATCAGGTGTGGAATGATGAGGGTTTTTGGCCTTTCAAAGTGCTGGCCTGGGTAACCCATTAGCAGGCAGGAGGGTGGCACCAATGGAAGATGGGTAGCAACTGGGACTTGTTGTAGCTCCGTAGTATTGCCTTTCCAATCCCCCTGCTGGCCTCTAAACTGTGGGTCAGCAAACTAAGGCCTGTAGGCCAGATCAGGCCCAATTGCCTTCTAGATCCGGCCCGCGGATGGTCCAGGAATCCAGGCAGCTAGCATAGCGCATGCAAGCAATGGTTTTTGCAACTCAGCCAGGCTTGGGGGGTCAAAAGTGAGGCAGGCGGCTGCTCGAGACAATACCCTTTTTTGTCGCATAAGCACAGCAATCTTTTCTTCCGGGGTTGTTGTTGTTTAGTCGTTTAGTCGTGTCCGACTCTTCGTGACCCCATGGACCAGAGAACGCCAGGCACCTCTGTCCTCCACTGCCTCCCGCAGTTTGCTCAAACTCATGCTGGTAACCTCGAAAACATTATCCAACATTATCTTCCGGGGTGGAGGATGTGAAAGAGGGAAAAGGAGCCACAGTTTGGATTTCCACCATGGAGCTGCCGGCGACTGACCTCAGGAAAGGCAGTTGCAGCGGCAGGGACTTGGAGGCGCCTCGGGAGCGACACCCGCCAGTGTCTGTGGCGGTGGTGCTCCCCGCCAAAGGAAGCGGGGAGTGCCTGGGCGGCTGCACTCCAAAGCAGTTCTGTGCTCTTCTAGGGAGGCCACTTGTTAGCTACATGATGCGAGCCATGGAAAGGTAAACGGCCGCTGCCACCTCGTCTTCCCTCACGTGGGGAAAAGAACGTTTTTGCTTGAGCGGGCAATGGCTTTTCCCTTCACCCATGCATGTGCACACGCTCTTCAGGGCTGACAGGAATGGCGCACTTACCTCAGCCACCCACCCCACCCCTGCCTTACGAGAGAAATAATAACTGTCAACACCAGTGGTGTAGCATGGGTTGTCAGCACCCGGGGCAAGGCAAGTAATTTGCGTCCCCTAACCCGTGGATTTGCGCCCCCTAACCCCCAGATGTTGCGCCCGGTGCGGCCGGCCCCCCCTGCACCCCCCACGCTACACCACTGGTCAACACGTAAAACACAAAGGAAGCAGTGTGGGTGTATGAGGGAACACCCTCCCCCCAAAAAAATCACATTTGGGCAACGTTGGGGTTGGTCCCAATAAGGGCTTTTTGTCAAAAATGCGGGTCATAATCATGGCAACATATAGTCTGGCCCCCCACAAAGTCTGAGGGACAGTGGATCGGCCCCCTGCTGAAAACGTTTGCTGACCCCTGCTCTAAACTGACTCAGAAAGAGGGGGAGGATGTCGGTCAGCAGCCATGAGCACCTTACAACCTTAGCCTGTTTAAGCTTTGTCGGTCTGCTATTGTCACTGTTAAGTAGTATCTGGCATGGTGCGGCAGTGGGGCTTACCTGACCTCCCAGCAGCTGTTTCTGTTGCTTACGGGGAAGGGGTGGGGACATTGGAAGGGTGCAAGAGCAAAACCAGGAGCACCAAATTAGTTCTGCAGTGCATTGACTTCCCCTTCATCCTCCCCTTCTTCCTCCTAGCAGTGACTCAGCTGTTGGGAAGGCAGGTCAACACTGCTTTCCCACCACTTTATCCACTCCTGTCACTGTTGCAATCAGATTTACCTGTATCACTGCAGACTACTGTCTGCATTTACACCCCCCTGCAAAAGTGTAAATGTACCATGGCAGCTAGGGTGCTTTACTGCATTTTGCACCACGGTCCTCTCCTCACCAAACCTTTGGGCAATTATCTCAAATGCTACTGACCTCTGTTATTAACTCTTAGAATAGTAGAATAGTAGCGGCCTTATCTTCCACCTAAAGTATGTTGGCGATGTAAATACCATATGAACCAAATTGAGTTTGTCAAGTCAGGTCATTTAGGATTCAGTTTGCTGGCAATCAATCAGAGTTCTTTGCCGAAAGCTTAGGAAAATGTGTGTGTAGCTTTGACTTGATTTGCTCATTAATAAGGGTTTTAGAGTTATTAAAGATGAGTGCCTACTACAGGTGGAGACTTTCTTTTGATGGTTTGCCACCAGAACCAAATTCAAATAGAGCGGCTTGTTCAAGGAGATTTGGAAAACTCGTTGCTGGTGCCAAAATTACCTTTTGATTGCGTTAAAAACATGCTTCCTGCATTTGCCTTTGTCGTAAAGTGGATTTTGACAAACAGCTAGGATGGAGGCTGAGACAGTGAAAAGAGCCACAATTGTTCATGTGGATGTTATGATATGCTAGTGGTGTGTTAGCAACTCACCACTTCCTGGAATTCTCCTATAATGTAGAGTAAACAAGGCAGTGGCAAAGTAGACTTTCACCACATGACCGTGATGTATGAGAGTTTTCACATGATTGGGCACCACTATAAAAACAACGTGGTGGCATGTATTTCTATACTTGATTGCCTTAGTTAAGTACAGTGGTACTTTGGTTCTCAAACACCTTGGTTCTCAAATGCTTTGGTTCCCAAGCAATGAAAACCTAGAAGTGTTCCAGTTTTTGAACGTTTTTCTGAAGCCGATAGTAAAATTCATGTTAAATTGCTTTCAGGTTAAGAACTTAATTCGTTCTGGAGGTCCGTTCTTAACCTGAAACTGTTCTTAACCTGAGGTGCCACTTTAGCTAATGGGGCCTCCTGCTGTCACCATGCCACCGCTGCACAATTTCTGTTCTCATCCTGAGGCAACGTTCTTAACCTGAGGTCCTATTTCTGGGTTAGCGGAGTCTGTAACCTGAAGCGTATGTAACCTGAAGCGTCTAACTCGAGGTACCACTGTATGGGCATCTTCTCCAGATTGCTACAGTTGTTTCTCAGTTGTTTCTAATACTGATATGTCACAATGATGGTTTTCTGTCACTAGGTGTCACTATTGTGCAGCTGGGCCAATTAAAAGCCCTTTAGAAGTACATCCATGAGAAATACAGAAGGGGTCCTTACAATTAGGTCAATATACATGTTATATGGTAGGAACGGAAAAAACCTTGCCATCTCCCTGGGCAGAATGAATTGACCCAAGGAAGAAATTTGGGGGGCAGGAATGATAAGCAAGCATAGGGAAAGATCTGAATAAAAACTAGGACTGTCAACTGATATATATTTTTTTTAAAAAGTTGAGTAATTACTTGCCTTTAATAAAGTGGTTCGTTAATACATTTATTCAGTTTAAATAAATCTACATACACTTAGAAAGTGCAGCTCTCTTCTCATTATACAGCAAGTTCTGTAGCAATTCCAAGGCAGCATTATAAATCGCATGCCAAGCTTTACTAATGAAAGTTAAGCCTCTTTTGGCATATTAGGAGAATCACTTGGAAAATGTTCAAAATATTAATAGTATATTTGGCTCTGAGGTCTACACATGGCAAGTGTAAGCAGTGGTGAAATGTGACTATACTTGAGCTCTGCTACTACGAATTTGAAACTGACGTGATGAAGATGATGATGCATTGTTAAATATAAATATAAATATGATTATAGAGATATATGGAGGAAGATGTGTCACTATGATAATGAAAAATGAAGCCTCCATAGTTAGAAATGGTATACTTCTGATTGTCAGGTGCTGAGGACAAACATCAAAGGAAGGCCATTGCACCCTAGCTGTGACCTTCCCTGACTTGTCACTTTTGCATATGGTGCCCTATACTAGAGATCCACTAGACTAATCCAGCAAGTCAATCCCCATATCTCCATATTGTTGCTGTTGTTGTTGTTGTTGTTGTTGTTACCCCATCAATCTGTCTGGGTTCCCCCAGACAATCTGGGCAGCTTACAGCATACATTAAAACATAGCAAACCATCAAACATTAAAAACTAAACAAATATTAAACTATTTACAGTCTGCTATTTAAGGCTCACATCATAAGCGTTAATCTTCCACAACACTTGTTTCTAATTCAGTGTTAGAGAAATTGACCACATATCTCTTGTACAGACATGGCCAAAACACAGGTGTATCCCTCTCTTGCTTGCTAGTTCACATCTAAGAGTCCCTAAGTGTTAGGTATGCTTAGGGAAAAAGGGGTTCACATTAAAATACTTGTTGATTAATAATAGGAAATGCAAGAATATTTTAGCCAGGTTTATGGGATGGAGGATGGACAGGTTAGTGTCTTTCAGGTCCTTGCCGCTTTGTTTTTTCACCCATGTATCTGTTCTGTCACATTTATGCATTCATATGAGAGTTTAAAAAAGCTTGCATGTTTGCCTTTTAAAATGCATCCATATTCAGATTTTAAATGCATTTTAATATGTTGCTTGAACTGAGATCAGCTTTGGAATGTTTTGGAAGTTCTAAAGCTGGTGGATAATTAAGTTCCAAATTAGTATTAGTCTGGGAAGTGTGGGTCAGGTCCATTTCTTCTGGAATACAAAAATATCAAATTCCTCAAGCATCCCTATTAAAAAAAAAATGTCTTTCTTTGTCAGGAAAATTATAATAAATTTGTTCAGAATGTGTATTATTGGTAGGTTGAAAACCCCCCTACTGATTTTTGTCTCTTTTTTCTTAGTTCAATGCAAAGTGTATAAATTCCAATTCACATGCAAAATTATGACATTTCAGAACTATGTTTGGGCACTGAATGTTGAGCTAAGATTCAACCAAAGGTCAGAAAACCCTGACCTAGCTAATGCCCAGACATGCTGTTTTTGCTATCCACTATAATCTCTTATTTTGTCTCTGTCAGGTCTTACCAATTCTGATTTCATTTTGTCAGAGTAAACATACATTATTAATAAAAGAGGAATAGAACATTTTCTCTTTCCTTTGTCTGTTTCTTCTAAGTGTCTTCAACCGCCTTGATAACTGGGGTAGAACAAACTGAATTCTTCTTCTGTCTCCCCTGTTATACTGAAAGTGAGTCAGCCAAATGTTCATGGATTCCGAATGTACAGTATTTGTGTTTATTTATCACAGCTGGATCTAGCTTTCCAATGTGTAATGGTGGGAAGTTTCATGTCAGAAGCAGAGTTTTCTTTCTCAGTGTTGGAGCAGATAAAATTAACCATTTAGACAGAAATCCTCAGCATTCTGAGAAATGAGTAGCACCCAAGTGGCTTCTCTGGGACTCAAGCCTAGGCAGTGTGTATGGAGGTCCTGGGCTGTCCAGAAAACAAGACCTCCCTTCTTGGCCTCACCAATGTGGTCCAAAGGACAGCAGAGCAATACATATGCACAAGGTGCCATTCAACCATCTTAGAGACTCCACTTGGTGTAAGGTTTACTTCTTAGCCCTTTTTTCTCCTGAAGGTGTCCGTCCCGCAAGGCAGTGGAGATCCAGGGTCAGAGTTTTCCTTCTCCTAGGTGGGCTAGTTTCCCAAGTTGTCACACCCCATAAGCTTCTCACTTCCCCCTTGACCATTGGACCCACTATTGGTCTCATCCTCTCAAACCACTAGAGTCTGTCTTCCCATGCAACTTTCTGACTAGTTGCAGGACCTTAGCCAGACCTAGCAGAGTAAACGCAGAATCCACTGAAGCAAATGGCGACTTGGATAGACGAAGCAGGAACTAGGAACTTGTAGTTAGGTGTTTATTATATACAGTGGACTATTTACAGGAACAGAACACGGATCTTTTGCTAACTCTCTCTGACACGACTCACAACTCCTACACTGACACAGAACTCTGAACTCACAAACTCCTGAACTAACACATTCCAGTTAGTAAGCCATTAATTATCACTCCATTGAGAGAGCTTGACCAATCAGGAAGCGGTCTCCATGTCTCTGTTATCACCAGGCAGACTTATTCCTTCAGATTGCCTTCTAGCTGTCTGCCAAACCTTAATTGACTCTGTGTGAGTAGCTGCACGTATTCAGATTCCCAATAGAAGAAGTCCCAATTTGCTTGAAACCAATCGACTACCCTCACTTGATGTAGCTGACCAGTCAAATATGTTCCTGGGATGTGGCTGCTGTCACATGCTGACAGCTTCTAGAAGCCACAGGTGAGAGCTGAGTGCAGGGTGGGGACCCAAGGTGAACAAACTAAACCAGAAGGAGCATGATATGTCCCCCACCAGAGGTACTATGCATCCCCTAACTACCCACCCACACATTACAACACTAAAATCACCATTAACATATCCAGTATCAAATGCAAAAGAGAAACAGGCACTAAAATTACATACATAGTTTTATTACGTACATTTGCTCTCAAAAAAATATGTTGATTTCAGCCACATTCTGCTAATATGTCAAATTCTGTTTATTGCTAATCTTGAAAGGGCATTTTATATCACTTTATGTAAGCTGCTTAGAGACATTTTCTTTTTGATTAAGTGGTACATAAATCTTGCTAAATGAATGGATATGATCATAACTGAGCAGCTTATCACAATCCTGACAGCCCTCCCTAAAGGCCTGGGCAAAGAATTGCATCTTCACCCATCATCCAAAGATCAATAACATGGGTGCCAGATGTACCTTTAAGGGAAGGATAATATGGAGATGGGGTACCACCACAGAGAAGGCCCTCTCACATGCCACCACCTAACAAACTTCCCTTGATAGTAGAATCACAGGGAGGGCCTCTCCTGCCAACCTTAATCCTTTTCACTTCCACCCATTCACACTAGGGTCTCTGTTCCTGCTGGGGCTTCAGCTGAAACAAGTGGGGAGGCAAATTTTCCAGATCCCACCATAACCCCGAAGCCCCCAGCTCCACTTCACGTGCTGTTCGAGAGGCTCCCCTGGCCACGTGGAACAGAGTTTCAGCAGGCACAGAGGGCTGCATAGGTAAGGGGAATCAGCAAATAGTGCCTCCCTCCCCAATGGGAGTACCTCATGAGTGGAGTACTTCTCTGAGGAACTTGGAATCTATCCCTTTAAAAGATGTATTTGTTGGCATGTAGAGGGTTGAAAGGCCAGCTGGCTAGCCCCAGCTAGGTAGTCTCCTTCCAGCCGTCCCGCTGCGAAGACCCATCAGCCTCTGCTCCGACATAAATCAGCGACCCAAGCATCAAAGCCAGGGCACACTATATCAGCAGAGCAAACTGCGCACACAGAATAGGCATGAGGCTTGTGGAAGCATACTACAACTACGGATTTATTAATCATAAATCAGGACAAAGAAACATGTCGTCTCTCTCTTTGTCTTCTTAGAGAAACAGAGAAAAGCAAAAGCTATACATACAACAGAAGTTCCCAGCAAGCTGTGCTGGTATGTAAACAGACATGTGACACGCAACAGTTCCATGTCTGCAACTAAAGGTGGAATGGAAATTCTCAACAGTATTCTCCTACAATGCACCCATTGAAGTGTCAAGCATTTACACCTTTTTGTTGTCCTGCAACATTTCACAGTAAAACACTGAGAATTTCAAAAAAATGTGCACTCTGATCCATGAGGACAAATAGCGTTGAGGCAGCCAAATTAATACGCTTGGCAGGCAAACTCCAGTAATCAGTGACAAATCCAGTATATCACAGACACTGGTGCACATAGTGAGAAAATAAGTGTTAAACCCATTAAGCTGTACAGTTATTGTGTGTGTGTGATACATAAGCCAGCGAGACCTATAAGAAGGGGACAATATATTTATAGACGCTGCATGCACTTTGGGAAAGTTCGCAAAGCCTTTCTTGTGTCAGTGCTGTGACATTCACCTGCTTCACCTTCCAATGTGCATTTGAATGAGGCCAGCAAGGAGTCAGCCTGAAATTCTCCCCTCCTACCTCTGCAAAAATCACACCACTGAGCCAGTGGGAAATTCAAACTACTTCAAGTGGAACAGCCACTGAAGCTGTTGAAACATGAGATAGCAGCAAGAAGAGCACCCAGTGTGCTGAAATCTTATTCAGGACATGATTTGTATCTCTGGATTGTTCGTGTGAGCTTGGCCTGAGGCACTGAGCATCAAGGGGATTGGAGGGGGAAGAAGAAGGGCTAGAGAACAGAAAGAGGGTAGCAAGGAATGCAAACCCACGGACTCAAAAGGGCACATGTTCTCAAAGCCCGTGGGGGTGAACAGCTTCATCCTTACTCGATTCAAAGCCGCATGCGACTCCGGTGAAACAAGACGGTCGCTTCATGTAAAATGGGGATGCGTATGCAGGAGTGGACTCAGTAGGTGGAAGGAAGAAAAATGTGATGTGAAGCCCAGCATAACTGAGTACCAGCGGTGGGATAGGAGAAGCGAGCACTCCCCATCCCTACCGCTGGACACAGAAAGAAAGGATGCTGCCTTATGCCAAATCAGACAATTTGTCCATCTACCTCAATATTGCGAGCACTGGCTTGCAGCAGCTGTCCAGGGCTTTCAGACAGAAATCCTTCTGAACCCTACAGCTGGGATTGGACCTGGGGCCTTTGCATGCAGTACATGTGATGTACTAGGGAGGTGTTCCTTGAAGAAAGGACCATTTTCATATGCTCTCACCTGCAATTCACTTCCTTCCGTACTTCCTCCACTGTGTGTGTGTGCGCTGTCTCTCCATTTTATGCTGCAACCCTGATTTGTTTGTGCTGTGGCATTGCGTCAGTTTCGTTGGTTATGAGGCTTACTTGCTTCCATCCTTTAATAATAAATAACGTTCCTAGTACACATTAGCTACATGCTATCTCCACATGCCTGACATCCAAGTGACATTTGCAGGTAAGTACTTGGGGTGGCGCTGTGGGTTAAACCACAGAGCCTAGGACTTGCCGATCAGAAAGTCGGTGGTTCGAATCCCCATGACGGGGTGAGCTCCCGTTGCTCGGTCCCTGCTCCTGCCAACCTAGTAGTTCAAAAGCACGTCAAAGTGCAAATAGATAAATAGGTATTGCTCCGGTAGGAAGGTAAACGGCGTTTCCGTGCGCTGCGCTGGTTCTCCAGAAGTGGCTTAGTCATGCTGGCCACATGACTCGGAAGCTGTACGCTGGCTCCCTCGGCCAATAAAGCGAGATGAGAGCCACAACCCCAGAGCCGGCCACGACTGGACCTAATGGTCAGGGGTCCCTTTACCTTTTACTTGGTCTAAACTGGGAAAGAACCCTCAAAGTGCTAAAACAAAAACCCACACAGCATTACTCTGGATCCCCTTATGGGTAAACTCCATAGGTGGCTCTGCTCATTTTCTGTTCTGCTTCATCCTTAATGCCTTTGCCTCTGATCTTAGCTGAAGGATGAAATCAGTGCAGGGTGAAAAAAGTACTAGTAGGTTTGTAATCAGTTCCAAAGCAAGCTAGTGACTTCCACCAAATGGAGGAGGCAGGTTAGCTGCCAAGCCCACTTTAAGATGGGGAACATTGGTTGATGAAAGACTTTAAAGGTCATGATGATTTTAGAAGTCTCCAAATAACCTTTTACTCATCTGCTGTATCCTTGCCACAGGTTTCTTTCCAGGAGATAAGAGGCAAAATTGCAACCCAAACCTAACTTTAACAGTAGAGGCTGGTTTATAGCTTCGTTTCCTTGCGTCACAAGAATAAGTCTGTGGGTTCAGAGGTACAAGTACAGGCGGCTAGCTGAGATCTTCAAAATGTAATTAGGCCGAGGAAAAACACACTTGAAGGTTCAGGAGGCTCATGGAGAGCTCAGGCAGCTCTCTGAGCTCACAGATCCAAAACCAGTTACCAGTTTGAATGACAAAAGACACACAAAAGAGGAGGATGGACAATAGTCTTATTCCTGCTTCGTGAAGTTTAAAGTACAGGTCATTCAAACTCTCAGTGTTCTCCGCAGGAAACTGATATTATTTGCATGAAGAGGTAAAACTTTTATGAAGAGGTTCTGTGGCTCTGTTTGTAGACTTGTACAGCTCCCCCAAGTCTGGACCTCATGCTCATATGTTTGTATGGATGTTCTACCTGAATAGTCCCTGATGTGGGTAAGGTCCCCTGGGTCTAAGGATTGGGATTCCAGAAACCTCCATGTGAAGAGGTCTGTGGACAATGAAGGCTTTTCTTCCTCAAAGTCCAGTAGAGAGCAAGAGTATAAGACCCTTTTTTGTCTGAGTTTCACATCCCCTGAGTACCACATCCCATCACTTCCCTGGGGCTGGATACAAATGGTGGGTGGGACCAGGTGAAGAAGTGGGCAGAGCAATGGATGTGGCATTTACTTTTGCAGAACAGGTTACATCCCAGCCTTGAAAAACTCAGTGGTTACTTACTATGCACAAACCTTTCAGACCTTCTATCCTCCTTCAAGGCAAGCAAGAGGCGTTTTAACAGTTAAAGGGCACATTCTAGCCAATCAAAAGCATTCAAGGATGCTGTGGCTTCTGGGAGGCGTGTGTGATCTGGGGAACGAGCAGAGTGGAATAAAGAGGCCTGGAGGACCACATCTGCCCTCCTCCTAGGCCAGTGCTTTCCCAACCATGAATATAGGATGTGGTTGCTCACTCTTTTGCCTGTTTGCTTGCCAGTAGGAACTTAATAATAACGATATTAATATTATTATTTATACCCTGCTCATTTGGCTGGGTTGCCCCAGCCACTCTGGGTGGCTTCCAAAACATATAAAAACATAATAAAACATTAAAAACTTTCTGATACAGGGCTGCCTTCAGATGTCTTCTAAAAGTTTTGTAGTTCTTTATATATATATATATTATATTTTTATTAGTTTTCAAATACAAAAACAAATTTATACATTCCATACATCTTAATTACATCTTACTTCTCTTTTTTGTCTTCCCTCAATTTGTCTGCCATTCCTTCCTACTGTTACTTTTTACACATTTCTGCCCTTTTAACCCTTTCCCCTCACAGAGCTTCCTTAAAGCTTACAAATGTAATTTTATTATCACTCAGTTTTTGCATATATTGGATAAACTTTTCCCAATCTTCTGTAAATCTCTGATCTCGTTGATTCCGGATCTTTCCTGTCATTCTGTCCAGTTCTGCATAATCCATCATTTTAGTTCTCCATTCTTCTATTGTAGGTAATTCCTCCTGTTTCCATTACTGGGCCATCAATATTCTTGCTGCTGTCACTGCATATAAAAAAAACTTCTTTTCTTTCTTATTTATCTCATTACCTGTAATGCCTAGTAAAAATGCTTCTGGTTTCTTAACAAATGTATATTTCAACATTTTCTTCAATTCATTATACATCATTTCCCAAAAGCATTTTACCTTCTTACATTCCCACCACATATGAAAAAAGGTACCTTCTTTTTCTTTACATTTCCAACATTTGTTACTTATCTCATACATTTTTGCTAACTTCACAGGTGTTACATACCATCGGTACATCGTTTTCATAACATTTTCTTTTATAACTGAGCATGCAGTGAATCTTAAACCATCTTTCCAAAGTCTTTCCCAATCCTGCATTTGAATATTATGCCCTATATCTTTGGCCCAGTCGATTTTACCTCCTCATCCTTCGTACACCATTCCAGTAATATCTTATACATTTTTGCTAAATTCTTATAATCATTATTCAATATTTCTGTCTGAAATTTTGATTCTTTGTCAGCAAAACCCCTCTGATTTAAATCTTTTCTAAACATCTCATTAATCTGAAAATAATGCAGCCAGTCGTTCACATAATCCTTAACTTTTTCAAATGATCTCATTTTCCATTTTCCTACACTTTTACACATTAACTTCTCATATGTCACCCAACCCCCTGTCATATTGACTTCCTTCACATTTATCGCCTCCAACGGCGACAACCAATATGGAGTTTTTTGTTCCAACAAGTTTTTATATCTTTCCCACACTTCAATCAAAGACCTTCTTATAATGTGATTTTCAAAACCTTTATGTACTTGTCCCTTGTCATACCACAAATACGCGTGCCACCCAAATGTATTATCAAAACCTTCAAGATCTAACACATCCGTGTCTTCTAATTTCATCCATTCCTTCAACCAACAGAGGCAAGATGCTTAGTAATACAATTTCAAGTCTGGCAGGGCGAAGCCTCCTCTTTCTTTTGCGTCCGTCAATATCTTAAATTTTATCCTCGGCTTCTTACCGAGTTTTGTAGTTCTTAATCTCCTTCACATTTGATGGGATGGTGTTCCATAGGGTGGGTGCCACTACCAAGAAGCCTGGTACTTGCTGAGCCCAAAATGCTTGCTAAACGATCCTCGCCGGCTCACCTTTCCAGACAAAATGTAGCCTTTTGAAGCAAGGTTCATGCGAAGAGATGCACAAAATGATGCTGGAGTAATGCTCTCTCCAGCACTACTTTGTTACTTCAAGAATTAAGCAAAAGAACTTCCCCATCAAATCTGATCTCAGTGACAGGCATCATTGTTTTCTGTCTAAATGCATTCTTTAAGCTATTGCATTATAGTATATGCTAGAGTTGGGAAAGGTAGAAGATACTAAAACATTCAGATCTGACAAAGGAAAAAAAATCACCAGAGCCTCATGTTTCTTGCCACATTTGCAGTAGCATGTATACAATTAATTCTTGCTATTTATGTAGCAAGGTACTGCTGGTACTGCTGCCTTGACGGCGGATGTTCCTTGCAGTGTTCTTGGGGTGTGTTCAAAACCCCCCCCCCCATTCTATCTAGTTCTGTATAATATGTATCTGTCAAAGTTTTATAATAACTGGTATTTTTTCTTCCAGTTCTGATTGCTGAAAAGATGCAGACATACGATAACTGCTATTTTCTTTAAAGAAATCAGCATGATTTTGAAGGATGGTTTATAATGGCTCCAGAGGACCTCAGAAGTGTATATATATTAAAAAGGAGCAGGTAGAAACTGTAACAAACAAAGAATAAAGAAAGAATGCATGACTAAATCAAATAACAGCAGAATCTCTAGGTTGAAAAGGTAGGAACAGTCTGAAAGATGGTGCTGTGGGATGAAGCGAATGTTGTCTGAGATTATCTGAATAAAGGCCAAATAGGTTTTGATGATTTCTGGAATGGCGCAAACTGTAATTTGGATGCTGCATCTGAAGTTTGTGTTTTGCATCCTTTTTGTGCAGCAAAAATAAATGAGCAAGATGGGGAAATAGCTTTCCAGCTGACCCCTGTTCAAAAAGTTATTACTCCCCATCTTTGTAGCTAAAAAAACGACTTGGCTGTTTGAAATAATATCCCTTAGCAGTGTATAAAATATTGGTATGGGACTTGGGTAGCTGTGGGGGAGGGGAGGGACCTTCAGTGTTAGCAACTGCTTCATCGTAGTTCTTGCCCCCCCCACCAAAGAAGCAGTTGCTGAGACCAAAGTTCCCCTCCTCCCCACAGCTAAGTCCCCTCCTTTCCAGGGTTTTTTCCCAAGCAGTCAGAGATGGCGCCTACATGCCTGTCTTTGCTCCTTCCACTTCATGGCCCTTCTGGTTCTGGAAGACCAGCAGGGAAGGGAGCTTGTCACAGCAAGATGGAAAGACACTGTGACATTTCACCAGCCTGACTCATCTCTGTCTCTTGGCCTCTCTCCTCCCATCCTCCTGCTTCAGCTTCTGCCTCTTCTCTGGACTCCTCTCTGCCACAGACTCTCACAGCTCACTAAACCCTGTTCTCTCTTCAGCTTCTGACACCTGCTCTTTCCAATCACCTCCCTCTTCTCCCTCATTGTTGCCAGCTCTGAGTCTTCTTCTCTTGGTGGTTCCCCAGCTGGTTCCTCTCACCAATCTTCTGCATCCAACCAGTCTAAGACAACCTGGAAGGGGAAGGCCCTGACTGGCTCCAGCTATAAACGCCCCCGCTCCTCTTGAAGTTACTGCTGGAGATGATCAGACTGGAGTTTTCCTTAGGGATATTTTTGCAGCTACTGACCTTAGGTATTTGTATTTCTGTAAATAGACCTTAGTATGACTTATTAGTAGATTGATTAATCTTATATGTTCTAACTCCCCTGATGTTTGTATATTGATTTAGATTTTCACAACATCATGGAATTCAGGATTGGGGAACCTCAGGCTTGGGGGTCCAGGTGGAGCCCTTCTGACCTCTGGGGCTCTCTCTTAGACCATGTGCATCACCGGCCTGCTCTGTGCCCATCTTTAGTGCTTTTGCTTAGCTGGGATGTGACCTTGAACTGTGTGATAATGCCTCCTTCTCACCTGGATAGTGGAGCTATGTGTGGAGACCTCTGGCTTTTGTGTGATCAGAATGCACCATGTCGTGCAAAGGTAAAGATCACATCTGTTGTTCTATCCACTTTTACCACTGGCCACCGCTGAGTGCTGGGCCACTTGGAAGACTCCCCATGAGAAAATGAGGCCCTTGGCTATAAATACTAGTGGATCTTCTTGAAATGTTACATTTTAATATGCTAAAATATTCTGATGTTGTAAACCGCCTTGAGCAAGGCTTGCAATAGAGAAATAACAACAACAACAACAACAACAACAACAACAACAACAACAACTTTTATTTATACCCCGCCCTCCCCAGCTGCAGTTGGGCTCAGGGCGGCTAACACCAGTAAAATTACAGTAAAAACATAATGGGGGGGGGGACTAATTTAAAACACAGGTTAGAATGCAATTTAAAATACAGTCTCATTTTAAAAGTAGCCCATTGGTCAAAACCATTAGGGGAGGGAAACATAAGGGTCAGACTGAGTCCAAACCAAAGGCCAGGCGGGACAGCTATCTTGCAGGCCCTGCAGAAAGATGTCAAGTCCCGCAGGGCCCTAGTCTCTTGTGACAGAGCATTCCACCAAGTCGGGGCCAATACTGAAAAGGCCCTGGTCCTAGGTGAGACCAATCTAACCACCTTCTGTATCACCCTGCTTGTGGTTAACGCTTAGCTGGAATGAAATATTCAACGCAGCAATAGAGAAATTAAAATAATAATTTATTTGTCAGAGAAATAAATGATAGGCACAGTAGTATATGGTTACCAAAGCTCTGTCCCTTCCAGCCCTGATGGCCAGCACTTATATTTCCTCAGCCCAGCCCCCTTGCTCCTCCTTTGGCTGCCTCTGTCCAATCAGCCTAGTTGAAATTCCTATTGGCTGTTTACTAGAACCAATCATAAAAGATACACCCATTTCCTATTACCTTTTATGGGAGACAAAGAGCTCTATTTCCTTCTATCCATAAATGGCAAACAAGTAGCCATATATCTTACATTTGCCTTGACAAGTCACCTTAATTACCAGATCACCTTTTGCCCCTGTTGCCCCTGCATTCCAAAACAAATGGCTAAAACAAATGGCTTGTGGTATTAAATTCTATCTAAACAGAGATCTTGGGTTCACATTCTCACACACCATCAATGAAATAAGAATCTAACATTTCTTACTTTCTAAATCCTTTGCCTAATTACATTAAGCCAACAAATCTCATACATAACATAGATAGCTTTTTAGAAGAAAAGGCCTTTGCAAAGTAAAAAAGGAACTCAGTAAAAAACAGCTTCAAAAGAAGCCTCTTCAGTTTACACCCCCCTTTCCCAGCCAGCTGCTTTTCCCATTAGCTCTTCCCAAAATTTATTGCCCTTTAACTCTCTCAGTATACCTTAAACCTTAGGAAAATATGGCTAGAGTCTGATGGGAGGCACATGGTATTATTTTCTGTTAAACAATAAATCTTACTATTTACCAACTTTTAATTAGTGTTTTTGCAGCTTGATTGTATTCTGTAATATGTAGGGTCAGTGTAACATTTGCTCCCAGCTTGTAATTCCCTTTTACAACTTTGAGAAACTTGTCTCCTGCTACTGCTATAAATCGGGGGGGGGGGGGGGCTTGTTCAGGAGAGCAGGAAGATAAACAACTGCCAAAGTACTTAGCCAGCTGGTTTCTGCCTGGCATGAAACATACAAACATTTGCAAATATATCTTTAAGCTCATTTTAAAATACAGGCTTTAATCAGATGCCTCACTTCCTTGCGACCTGGGACCTCCAAAATGTTGTCTTTTGTGGACCTTAAGGTCCTCCGTGAGGCATACCAGGAGAGGCGGTCTCGTTGGTACATGGGTCCTAGGCTGCCTAGGGCTTTAAAGGTCAAAAACACATTGTTGGCACAGGGTTTTGCAGGAGTAGTTGCTGTTGGTTTTTTGTAACTTTATTTTAGATCTTGTTTTGATTCATGGGGAAATTGTTCAATTTGGTTGTGTATTTTTAAACGTTTTGTTTTTTGTTTATAACTACTTTTGTTATGTTGTGGTTATCCCCCCCCCCCATGTTGTAAGCTGCCTTGAGCATAGTTTGAACTCTGGAAAGGTGGCATACAGATAAATTTATGTGTGTATAACAGAATAAATGGATGAAAAAATGCTCATCCAATTATTCTACTGTTTCTCCTCTACTTTCTCACCTGCACCCTGAATAAAAAGTAGACAGGAGGGATTCAATAATGTCTTCACACATTATGTTCAACTTTGGTGTTAAATTGGCTGAGCAAACACAAGTGACATGAACCGCAGCTTCTGAAAAATGTAACCAAAACAGAATTTCTAATATATATTTTTTACTTCATTGCTCAGTGGTTAATGTGTTCTCTCACTGACAATATTCCTGTTCAGTATGCTCACATAAGCATTTCATGCTTGAACTGTAAGAGCAATTAGCATTTATTTGTATGTAACACAATACTAATTGGGACATCATCCAAAAGTGACTAATAATTCTTCCTTGTCTTGCTCTACACATCTGGCACACTGTAAAGTTATTGTTCTGCTATGCCACTTTAGGAGAAGAGGTCACGTAGGATTTGGATTCTAGGACTTTCAGGTGGAAAGAAGAATGGTGAGCTGTGTGAGGAATCTTTGGCACACCAGATGTTGCTCAACCACAATTCCCATCAACCCCCAGCAGTGGTCAGTGATGAAGGAAGCTGTAATACAGCAACATTTGGAGGACCAAACCTTCTCCACAAATGTACTACAGTGGTACCTTGGGTTACAAATACTTCGGGTTACAAACACTTTGGGTTAAAACTCTGCTAACCCAGAAGTAATACCTCCTGTTGAGAACTTTGCCCCAGGATCAGAACGGAAATCGTGCGGCAGCAGTGCGGTGGCAGAAGGAGGCCCCATTAGCGAAAGCACGCCTCAGGTTAAGAACGGTTTCAGGTTAAGAACGGACCTCCCGAACAAATTAAGTTCGTAACCCGAGCTACCACTGTACATCTGAACTTGCATGCCACAGAAAAGCAGCATGTTTATAGGTGTCACACCTAAACCTGACCTCCAAGGTTTTGACCCCCCCCCCCCAGCAAAAGTGGCTTCCATTTTTCTGCCTCCATTTCTCTGGGCACTATGGAATTCCAGTGGATGTGGAGTTTGGGCCTTACCTTACAATTGTGAGGTGGCTGAGGGTGTTGTGTGAGTAAACATTCTTCCAACACTCTGCAGCCCCCCTTGGCTGCCCACACTTCCTGCTCTGAAGACAGCTCCATGGAAGGAGTTACCTCATGACTTCTTCCCCTCAGGTTTAACTGAAGCACGGAGATTACTTCATAGTTGCCTCCCTAAAGTGCTTGTTTTCTCTGTGTGGCCATAATCCCTGCCCCAGCTCAGTTCAGAATAAACATGCACTTTTTCATATTGCTCTCTGGGTATAGCTGTAATCCACTGCCACTCCTAGAAAAACAACACACTTGGCAACAACAGTACCTTTTAAATTTGTTCCTTACATTTACACACACACACACATATATATGGGTTATAATTCCATAACGTTTTGAATTGTTAATATGGCACATTTAATATACATTCCATCTCTCAGATGGTGAAAATTTTAACTTTTGACCTCCCTCAAAAATGGAAGTCTACCTAATACGTAGTCCAGTTGAAGGGGATGTGAGTGAGGTGTTGCAAATGCCATCTGACAAATTCTTTAAAGTATTTTAAAAAGAGCATAGTGGATTTTTTCCCCAGGCTGAAGAACAGGAACAAATATCTTTGCATCACTCATGTGTCAAGCTGTTTTTCAAGCAGGGATAGAAACAAGTTCTGTAATCCTTGGGAGATCATAAATCATGCAGCTTTTACCTCGGCATCACATTACGCTATGCCTTGCCACACATTCATGCCTCTTTCAAGACGCTGCAATCAAGTCTAGCGAGTGACTGGTAGCCTTTGAGGCCAGGCACAAATCCTATTTCCATACTACAGAACATTGTACAGTGGTTAGATAATATGTCGGTGATGAATCTTCCTTCTCAAGTTTCTAGCTTCCTTATCTGTCAAGGCTGGGGAATAATCACCTTTGTTTTTGTTTTTTGAGTAAACACTTGTGATTTTTCTAGTTGTATAGCTTTTTTGCTTAGGAGCCCACTTTTAGGACAACAAAAAAATGGAATGAATAAATGCCTAATGTTTACTAAGAAATCAACCAAATAGCCCAACCCAGCTTAGTGAACTGTATGACATAATGAAGGAGTAGCATCAAAAAGCACTTGTTCTTCCAGGGATATGTTTAATGGTCCAGTTGCTAATATCACGTCTAAGATTTAACCAGGAAGCTCAAAGCTGCCTGGAAGCAAAATAAAGAACTTAGGTGCCTGGTCTTTGATGCTGGAAGAAAATAAGAAAAGCCTTACTTTTCTTATTGGATCAGGCCAAAGGCCCACCTAGTTCAGCATTCTATTCTCATAGTTCAGCATCCTATGCTCATAGTGGCTAACCAGATAACTATGGGAAGCTCACAAGAAGTGTGCTCTCACCAGTGCTATTTTTTCTAGAGAAAAATAGGTGCTGGAACACCTCCCCTGTTCTCTTATAATGGCATTTGCGTTCCGGCGAGTTCCAGCTGGAAAAAAGCCCTGGCTCTCTCCATTAGTGATTTCCAGCAATTGTTTTCCAGAGTCATTCTACCTCTGACAGTGGGGGCAGAAGATAGTCATTGTGTCTAGAAGCCATTTTTAGGGGGAGAACTGAGTAGTCAGGGGTGCCAACTTGAATAAAATATGGGGGAAGGGACAAGTAAGCCATGCCCCGCATAATCAATCACATGTGCATACACACTCATCAACTTTGGGGGCCCCCAGCTCCCTCAAATATATTATTGGGGGGGACAGGGATGGGGACAAAGGCCCCTCGGCTCCTAGGAGTTGGCTCCCATGCAAGTAGTAGTGAGGAAAAGAGTATTTTGATTAGAGGCTCTTATTTTTTTCTGTAACACATTTTAAGGGTAAATTACAGGTTTGGGACGCAGGTGGCTCTGTGGGTTAAAGCCTCAGCGCCTAGGACTTGCCGATCGAAAGGTCGGCGGTTCGAATCCCTGCGGCGGGGTGCGCTCCCGCTGCTCGGTCCCAGCGCCTGCCAACCTAGCAGTTCAAAAGCACCTCCGGGTGCAAGTAGATAAATAGGGACCGCTTACCAGCGGGAAGGTAAACGGCGTTTCCGTGTGCGGCTCTGGCTCTGGCCAGAGCAGCGATGTCACGCTGGCCACGTGACCCGGAAGTGTCTCCGGACAGCGCTGGCCCCTGGCCTCTTGAGTGAGATGGGCGCACAACCCCAGAGTCTGGCAAGACTGGCCCGTACGGGCAGGGGTACCTTTACCTTTACCTTACAGGTTTGGGAGAGAGATTCATGTGACACAAGTATCTGCAGCAGCAAGAAGGATCTCTTGTGGTGTAAACTCATGCAAGCCCACTTTGAAGTAAGTCCCATTGCAGGGGTAGCAAATGTGGTGCCCTCCATATGTTGCGGGCAAACATTTTTACCAAGCCCAGTTGCATCCAGCTTCCAAGCCACCAGTTAGACATCTTCATTTACTACACGGAATTCTTATGTGAATGGCTGAGACTATGGAACTACCTGTCTTTGTGAAACGAAGTGTTTTGACAAGTCGGGATGCTGTGTCATGTGTGGCCAGTTCAGGCCCATAGATGTCTACACTTCTAGTAAAGAAATAGATGGTAGAGAAACAGTAACTGCCATTAATCTTTTTCCTGCTGTGGGTATAAAAACTGATGAAGATGGGTGATTTTGAGAAGAAATATGGGAGATGACGAAAGGGTTAAGCGCCTCTTCCCTCCTGCTATTTTCCCTTCACAGCAAAAGCTCCCCAGGCTGTTTTTCATTTCAACAGCAGGAGAATATTACATGCAACTGTGTGTAACAACTAGTAGCTTGCCCCTTGGTTAACCCAAGGAGAGAAATTAGCTATTAAGTCAATAACAATTCCCTTTTCCCGTGCCATAGTTCTAAAATGGAATGTGTTCTGGTACACATCCTACATGCAAAATTCATCATCTCAGGGCTGTAGCTAAATATGTTCACGATCCCCCCCCCCCCAATTATCCTAATATCTTTGTGTGCACGTTATTAAGCAAGTACATCCGTAAGTCAAGAGTACATTAATTGAGGTTGATTATTTAAAATAGCAAAGCCTACCATTGCTAATCTGGGAAGGATAAAAGGGTGGGGGGAGAGACTATACAATGGACTCCAAACAAATCAACTCCTACACATCAGCTTGAAAGTATAGCTGTAAGGAATAATTAACATTTCCAAGAACAAAAGGAAATGGGCTTCATTTGCAAGGATTAGCTAATTGTTTGGGTCCATTTCCTTTTCAGACTATTCACATTTCTGCATGTACAATTAGACATGTCTTTTATTTTTCCAGTATAAATGCATAAAGCAATAAATTGACTTTGGTTTGAAGGCAAAGTAAAAGGGAAGTGTTGACTGTTTTCAGCCTTTTAAGAAGATAATCAGCAATAATGGATAGCAATGCCTTAGGAAATATATAAAAGAATTTACTTACCGGTATGTCAAAGCGAAAAATAATGATAGGGGTGGGGGAGAGAGAGGAAAAAAAGAAGGAAGAAAAAAAATACCTTGTTTGATTGGTGCTGCTTTTGTGAAGACTGGTAATTTCTGTGCATTAAGGTGCATTGCCATAAGCAAGAGCCACCAACACAAGCAATTAAGAGGGCTGCAAAAATGCACACACCCACCCCGCAAGCACATTTTGTTCATTGAGTAAGGTAAGGAAACAGCACCAGTAGCAGATTACACCTCAGCCCTTAAATTACACCATTAGGAAATCTTAATGGATTTATGCTGGGCTGCTAACATTCTATGCACTAGTGCCAACCTCTTTCAAGAAAGAAACAATTCCAAGGATAATGTCACCTCTACTTAGGATGATTTGCACCTCAATCTTTGGGCAGATCAGTTTCAATATAGGCAATGTTGATGGTGCAATCCTGTACGTGTATACTCAGAAGCAAGGCCCACTGAGCTCTAGATAAGTGTGTCATGGAATTACAGCTAAAATGCAAGAGCATAACCCTCCAATATTTCTCTGTTGGAAATGAGGATTTCAATAATAATAATAATAATAATAATAATAATAATAATAATAATACCCCACCCATCTGACTGGGTTGCCCCAGCCACTCTGGGCAGCTTCCAACATATATAAAAGCATAATAAAACATTAAACATTTAGAAAGCTTCCCTATACAGGGCCGCCTTCAGATTTCTCCTAAAGGTCCTATAGTTACTTACTGTATTTTTCACTCTATAAGACGCACTTTTCCCCTCCTAAAAAGTAAGGGGAAGTGTGTGTGCATCTTATGGAGCGAATGCAGGCTGCGCCCCGATCCCTCTTGCTCTCCTGGCTTCAGCGATAGCCACGCAAAGTCTCTTGAGCACAGCGGGAGCACTCCTGCATCTTCGCTCAAGAGGCTTTGCATTGCTTTCTTGTTTCTTGTTTTCCTCCTCTAAAAACTAGGTGCGTCTTATGGTAGGGTGCGTCTTATAGTGCGAACAATATGGTATCTCTTTGGCTTGAAAATCGCATAACTCCATACCCTCCAACCCATTTTTGATGAAAATAGGGACGTCCTAAGGAAAAGTGGTACATTCCGGGATCAAATCAGAAACTGGGACAGCTTTGTAAATCTGGCAGTGTCCTTGGAAAAAAGGGACACTTGGAGGGTCTGCAAGAGGGCTTGCTGGCACATTTGGCTGAACACGTAATGAGAATCTGGCCCCTGGTGATGCAAGCTCCCTGGTTAACTTGTAGGTATGTTCAGCCAAATGGGTTTACAAGCCCAGTTCAGGCATTCCCATTCAATGTGGGAAGGATGGAGGGAAATGGAGCAGGCATGCCTGACATATGCACACCTCCCCTCTCCCCAGTTTAAGCAATCAATCCTTGTTTCAAAGACATGAAAGAGTGCTTAAAACTCCACTGTGTGAAGGGATCACTCCTCCCCCCTTGCATGAAGTATCTCCCTCATTTTTTAATAAAGTGGAAAATATAGTCAACAAATGCCAGTACACTCATTAAAGATAGAGAGTGAAGAAGCTCATTGATTCTAGTTCGTAGTATATTATGTATGGGCGTGTGGGGCATTTAGAGTAAAACAGCCTGAGGAGAACCCAGTCTACAGGCTAGCAGTAGGCTAAAAGTGCTTTTTATGTATTCAGAAGATTATTATTCTTTTAAAAAGAAAATATATATATTGTATCTTTAAATAAACCAGTTTAAAACCTATTCCAGGCATTTTGCGTTCCTTTTCCTTGGACATTCCCATGACCCATTTTTAATGTGTTTAAAGCAAAATGTTTAGTGAATTTTAGTTTTCATGCTGACATGTTCAATCAGGTGGAAAATTAAATCAATATGATGTAACTCCCAGTTGCATCTAACCAGCATCTTTGCACTGAATGCTCAGGGTTTCACATATACTAAAAACAAACAAACAGGTTTCCATTAAATTAAATGGCAGATCTGGGGTTTTCATAGCAAATATTCAATCCATTATCATTTTCAAGGAGGGTTTCATTGCACGATCAGTAACATTGCCAAAGGATAATGCACTCTCCAGCTGTCTCCATTTCCTGGGGATAACCCCTATTTTCTGGCTGTGGTCTCTGCCAGAAATCATTGTTCTTACTTAGTCTTTGTTTGGGCCAATATAGTGTTTTCCTAGCATATCTTTTGAAGACTAGCACTGCCATATGTCTTTCATGAACTGTTTTTGGCCCTACTCACACAATGCATTTAAAGCACTTTGATGCCATTTTAAGCAGCCATGGCTTCCCCCCCAAAGAATTCTGGGAGCTGTAGTTTGTGAAGGCTGCTGAGAGTTGTAAAGAGAAGCCTATTCCCCTCACAGAGCTGCAATTCCCAGAGTTCCCTGGGAAGAAGGATTGACTGCTTAACCACTTTGCCATGACTACTTGTGTGCTTAAATAAGTGTGGTAGGGTCAAGTGCGCCTCTTCCTCCCAGTCCTCCTCCTCTTTGGCATCTTGCCCCCTCTTGACAGGCAATTCTCATTTGTGTGTGCCTAGTTGCTAGGGAAGGTGACAACATTCAGTGTTGTGTGTGGTGTGGCGTAGCTGTGTATGCAATAATTTCATTTCATTTCATTTCTTTAGCTATTAGCTATAGAAGAACAGAAAGAACGTTCAAGATTAAGGAACTAATTTATCTCTTAATTTCTTGGCTGCCAGCACAAATAAATAAACATATAGGGTAGGGAACATGTTCAAGGGTGTGGTATTAGCTGCTGCCGTCCTGTCATTCTGGCTTAATCTTTTACTACATTGTGATTATTTCCTGGGCCATATCTTCCTTATACAACTCTTTCACCACATATCTTCCATGGAGACACTGTAATAAACCCTGGAGTACAGACCACTTTTTCTGAAAGTTATTCTCAAATTTTCAGTACCAAACAGCAAAAAGAATACAAACTCAGTTGTGCAAAGAAACGGTTCAGTTTCTATGAACTCTCCTTGGACACCCTTGTAGTGTGCTGAGTTGTTGGTGAGAGCAGATAAGATCTAGTCTTGGATTGTACAAGTATCTCCAGCAACCATAAGATTGGACTGTGATCGTACATATGAATAAAACTGCTGCCCATCAATGCATTTTCAATTATAGTTGATAAATGCAGACTATCATAAAGCTCTTCACAGCTTTTCCTCCCCTAATTATCCTGTCCTAAAAGTTCTGATTTATCCCATGAAAAAGAAATTCTTACAAGATATATATATATATATATATATGCAGGTTTTGGTGTCCTCGGGTGTCTTCCCGTGTAAAAGTTGGGGTGTCTAGGCGACGTTTCGACGAGGTCTCACTCGTCATCTTCAGGCTGGTGCTTTCGGCTTCTTGTTACTGGAACAGAGCGGGATCTCAATGTTTGAGTTCCTATAAATACTGTAGAGGGGGTGTGGTGTCTAGCCTCCAATGTTCTGGGCAGAGAGGAAGTTCCCAGGCTAGTGTGCCTTTTCTTCTTTTGTTCCTTAATTACTTGAGAGATACCTTGAGTGATTTCTTGAGTGATATCCTGAGTACCACTTAGGTGGGTCATTAGGTGTGGATTAGTTGCTAAAGTCTTTGTGTCTTGACCTCTTGAACTTTGTGAAGAGTTTTCCTGAGAAGATGGCTGTATTGCACTTAGTTGTGCTTTGGCTTGGCTTCGTGTATAGGGGCGAGCTGTGGTTTTGTGGCTTGTGTCAGCCAGATCTGTGTAGGGATTGCAGGGGGGTGCAGCATCCGGAGGTGCCACCATGGATTGGCTACTGGATGGTGTCAGTAATTCATCTGTGGAGAGGGTCTGGGTTTGGGTCTGGTGTGGTTGATTGGTGTTGGCGTTCTGTGTGCCTCTGGATCTGGTGTCAGTTTTTGTGGAGAGGGCTAATTTCCAGATGTCTGGCAAGCGGGATGTGTCGTCACGCTTGTTCATGTTGTGAGGGTGTTTCTCTATCTCGATGGCTTCCATGATTATTCTCTTGTGGTGATGTTCCGTGTTAAAGAGCAATTTGGAATCTGCAAAATTAATTTCGTGTCCTGTTTCTTTCATGTGTTGGAAAAGAGAGGAAGTTTTTTCTTCTTTTTTGACGGCATTCTTGTGTTCTGCGATACGTGCATTTATTCGTCTGTTTGTTTGTCCAATGTACGTGGCTGGGCAGACTGCAATACAGCCATCTTCTCAGGAAAACTCTTCACAAAGTTCAAGAGGTCAAGACACAAAGACTTTAGCAACTAATCCACACCTAATGACCCACCTAAGTGGTACTCAGGATATCACTCAAGAAATCACTCAAGGTATCTCTCAAGTAATTAAGGAACAAAAGAAGAAAAGGCACACTAGCCTGGGAACTTCCTCTCTGCCCAGAACATTGGAGGCTAGACACCACACCCCCTCTACAGTATTTATAGGAACTCAAACATTGAGATCCCGCTCTGTTCCAGTAACAAGAAGCCGAAAGCACCAGCCTGAAGATGACGAGTGAGACCTCGTCGAAACGTCGCCTAGACACCCCAACTTTTACACGGGAAGACACCCGAGGACACCAAAACCTGCATTCCTGTACCCGTGAAAATCTACGAAAGCAAATATATATATATATATATATACACACACACACACACACACACACACACACACACCCATAATCATTTCCTTCTATGGAGCTTCTAATCCGTACAAATGTCCAGTTTGTATCTCCTTAATATTTCCTGGCATGAGATAAATGTCACTCAGTTTTATGGAGATCTCACAGTGTGCGTGTATGGCGGAGGGGCGGGACACATAAGAATATATCAAGTAAGCAACAAGCAGGATGAGACATGTGAATTTAATTTGTTTGGGACCATGTTCACAAGTGTCTCATTCTTATGCTACTTCTGTAAGCTTGGAGGCAGTTATAAGAAGACCAAAAACTGACAGTTGTAATATTTTATTCAAGATCTAAGTGCTTATAAAATGGAGATGTGCTGGTTCATTTCCTGCCTTTGTTTCTTTGGGCGTAGTGTGAGAAGGCTACAAACAGCTTAAGTTCCTATTTTTGAATTGTTTCCCTTGAATCAGTCTTTATTCCCTGAATTACTGCTAGGCTGAACAATTGTATGTGTAGAAGCAATGATTTATACTTGGGGTGAATAATGTAATCAGAAGAGAAACAGTCTCTCTCCCTCCTTGCATGTTGTATGGTTAAAAAACCATTGGTTAAGAATGCTAGTTGTGACTAAATTCTTATCACTATGTCCACATGTCTATATTTCCACAGTATGTTGGACCACATTTAATTTATGCCACCCCTGAAATCCCCTTCTATCTTTGATTATTCTTGCTGGTTGGTGTGCCCTTCTATATATTTTTTTATTTCTCCTTGGATTAGGATAATCATTGGTTTTCATACCTCCAATTACTCAAGCTGGATGAGTTGCAGTGAGTTGCGTGTCGAGGTCCCCCAAGCCACCCCTTAAATAAATCACAATTCACACAGAATTTTTGTTTAAGGTTTTTGGCATAACTTTATTAAAATACATAAATGTGAGTGGTTGCCCGGGGACGGAACTGACTTCCGGATTCCAGTGAAAGCCAGTAAGGGAAATATTAATATTGGGGAGAAATGGAGCTGAGCCACAGGCCCTCATCTCTTCCCGCATACTCCCAGGGGCTTGCGCGGCCCAAGCCCCATTCAGGGGTACGATGAAAGAACAGCAAACCCTGGATTTCTTTAACAGAATTCCCTTGCAGCAGCAGCATTGGAGGGGCAGGCACAGCCAACCCTTACCCCTCCATCAACCAAATTTTAACCAATGCCTAACCACAACCTTACAAGTTATGACAATTTGCTACACAATGGCACCAGCCAATCTGCCAAATGGACAAAATTCCTACCAGGCCCCTGCCCCCAAAGCAGATGGCCCCATGACAGGCATAGCAATGTCAAACGCAACAGCCCTAAATTAGGGAGGGTGGATGGGTGATCTGATGCATGCAGCAAAAGAGACTGAAAAAAGCTGCATGCCAAGAATATATAACCTTCGGGCCAACCCTCTAAATGGTAACATCAAAACCTCCCCAATAATCAAAATTGGTCCAATCACAGTCATGGCCATCCAAATGGTCCCACCCAGTAACCAAAAGGAAGAGTTTGGATTTGATATCTCGCCTTTCACTCCCCTTCAGGAGTCTCAAAGCGGCTAACAATCTCCTTTTCCCTTCCTCCCCCACAACAAACACTCTGTGACATGAGTGGGGCTGAGAGACTTCAAAGAAGTGTGACTAGCCCAAGGTCACCCAGCAGCTGCATGTGGAGGAGCGGAGACCCGAACCCGGTTCCCCAGATTACGTGACTACCGCTCTTAACCACTACACCACACTGGCTCTCAATAGGATGTCCTATTAGACCCCACCGCAACACATGCTCTCCATGGAGGAGAACACACTTTCTGGCTGGGGGGAAAAAGGCCCTGGGTATCAGTATGCTAGGGAGGTATCTAAAACATGCAGATATACAAAACAGGTGTTTGTTTTGCTTTGCTTTGCTTTAAAAAGAGCAAAAGGACAAACGCAAGAACATCCCAGTGAGAACTGAGTTGGTATGTGCAAAACTGGTTTTACTTTATTAGCTGGCAACAGAGTGCAGGTGGCCTGAAGACAACGGGAAACGATGGTTGAGTGTCATGTATAGACTCAGCCTTAGGGCTGGGTGTGCATAAAATATATGGAAGTTGGAGAGATGTTGTCAGAGACCGGACACAGCTAGCAGAGGCTGAGAGCCAAGGAGACGAGATAAGCCTGGAATGCAAAACGAGGGAAGGGCAGCCGATCTATAGGAGAAACTTCAATTCTGAGTACAAATTGCAGGAAGGGGGAAGTCCAAGGGGAAAAACACAAATGGTCAGCTCAAGTTCGGGCTCAGAAGCAGGAGCGCCAGAAATAGCCTGTCCAAAAACTCGTAGGCTCGCGAGAACATGTGAGATGTGGGAACAAGAAAGAAAATGAAAGTGGGGGTTTTGTTGCTGGGGAGGAAGAGGCGGAGCTCAGACTCGGCAACAGCAAACTTGGGAGAAGACACCGAGGACTGAGCTCCGCAGTGATTTACTTGTTTAAGCAATAAATCTGAGATAATTACTGCCGGAGGTGTCTCGCTTCTGTGGGAGAGACCCAAGCCATTACAGATCTCATGTAGGGATTTTGTTTGTTTGTTAGCACTTCGTTTTCTGTTACAATGCACAACCAGTTCTGTTTGCAAAACCAATGGGATTCTCAGTTGTCCAAACATTCATTACCCAAGCTGCACTTTGCCACTTTTAGGTCTCTCACTTCCTCTAATGACTGCACAATGGCAGCTTTGCATCGGTCTGGGTATTAGGTACAATGCATAATGAAATCTCTCCCTGCCCCCCTCCTGTAAAAACCAAATCCATAAATAAGAATGATGTGGCCTTTTGAGCAAGGGCGAATTTTGTTACATGGATGGAACTTGAGGGGGTTGTCAAGAGACATGAATGTTAATGTAGGTTTCAAGGCAGTTCCCAAACCGACAGCATCTGATTCCTACTGACTGCGGCTTGCTGATAAAATGCAAATTGAAGAAACAATGCAGAAAAGAGCAAATAGCATAATAAACAATTACTGACAATTCGGTAATTACATAACTGCTGGAAGCAGTGTCTGGGATGCTTACATTTCAGGGCTTTTAGACCAAAAAAAGAAAAATAAAGACATTCAATATCCCTTGGACCTTTTTGGGGGGGATTCTGGCTAAATTTTCATTCTGGATGGCATTATAACTGTCATTCAAATTAGGATAGATTATGTAGTAGTTTTCAGAAAGTGTTAATTACACATCTTTGAATCTGACTCTACAAATCCATTTGTATTAAGTCTGGAGACTTATTGTTCTAAGCTCCTTCTTCTTTTTTGCCTCCTCTGTTTCCAATGGGAAATTTCAATTTATATTGTTATGGCAATGTTCTATATAAGGTCAGTTAAAGAATATCTGCTTGCTCCAGGCTTTTGCCCACTAAAAACTTATTCATGTCTTAGAAGTAGTTCTTAGAACAGACATCATTCCTAGAATGATTTCTAGCAAACACAAGAGTACAAATCTAATTATTGCTTTTCCTCATGTGTTTATCTGTTGTTATTTTTATCAGTAAGCTGCCAGGGAAAAGGGGTGGGTATAAGTAACTATATACTAACTATATAATAATGCTAAACTGCATTTCAATTACATGGGTTTATATCCAGTGAAGTTGTCCCAATTAGCTGGAAACAACCCATTCATTCTAGAAGCCCAATTGAATTCCCTTATTTTCAAGTCAATCTGAGGCTCAGGAAAATGCCACCTATCCTGAAAGCACCCCTTAACAATTTCCCCCCAAAGACACACTCCTTTTTCCTTTCCTTTCCTTGTCTGGTAACTGGTAGTGGTGGGAGTAGGGCTGCCATATTTCAAAAAGTTGAAAATCTGGACACAAAATCCAGACACATGGAACTAGGGCAGCCCTAGAAAGGAGTAGCAGTATGAGGGGTTTGATTCTTCCTTTCCTCTTTGGGGACTGCCACTCCCAGAAAACCCCGTGGAAATGACACAACAGCATAACATTGCACTGTTCCCAAGGGGTAGATTGATACTTTTGCCTCAGGTTTGCAGGTCATGGGGCGAGGCAGTAGAGGAAGCACCTCAGCCATTCCTATTGAGTTCCCTGCCCCTTGCCCTCTGCAGGAAACCGGAGCTATGAGTGTCATATAACTTCCCTGCTCCTCTTCAACTTACTCGCTGCTTCTTATGCACTGAAGGATGCTATTCCATTGCCATAGTTGAAGCAAGATCCAACTGTATGTGGAATTGTGTGTGTGTTCATAAATGGGATCCTCCTCAGAGAGGGTCCTGGTTGCGTGCGGGCCTTGGGACACCCCCCAATTTATTGGTAGGGTCCTGGGGTGGGGACAAGCTTGTACAGTACGGCCCCACAGTCACGCCAGGCTGCTTGTGCCAATCCGGGTATGGAGGCGTGATTGTGGGGCTATTAAAGCGACAGAGCGACGTGGCCAATGGCTCTTGCTTAGCGCTGCCGAACACCCAGCCTCCCGTCCCTATGGGTGGGTTTTTTGCTTCGGACATGGTGTGGTCACCTGTTTTGGAACAGAGACCAGGTAGGAATTTTTACATTTGGCAGATTGGCACTGGCCACTTGGTTTTTGCTAACCCCCTCAGCAATCGTCACAACTTTGTAAGGTTTGGCTATTAGGCATTGGCTTGTGGAGCTGTGTGGGAGGGGAAGTGCAACCATCACCTGCCCCTCCATGAATAAGGGTATTCTGTTAAAGGGATCTGGGCGTCCTGGATCTCGCCTGAAGTCTGCTTGAGAAGCTAGGGCCATGCCAGGGCCGCAGAAACCCTGGGGTGAGCTTAGGTTGATCTACATCCATGTTGCTCCTTCCTTTGGTGTTTACTCTTCCAGACTTTTTGACAGAGAGGCAGGAGTCAGTTATAGTCAGTTGCCAACGCCTGAACCAATACCACTCACTTTGCTGTAATCAATAAAGTTGTGGCCTAAAATTTGACCAATAACCTTAAACCAAAATTACATGTCAGCGTGAAGTTATTTATTTGGGGGTGGCTTGGGGCCTTGAGGGGCAATGTGCTTTGCCTTGGAACAGGTCCAGGCAGCTGAGGACAGCCAAGTTGCTGCCTGTTTTGTTAAGGAAGGAAGGAAGGAAGGAAGGAAGGAAGGAAGGAAAATGAACTGTTGACCATCCCATATTTAAAAGAAAGATGACTTTCCCCTCCCTTAAAATTTATTCATCTTTCCTCCAATCACCAAACAACCTCTTGGTGTCCACAGGAGATGAAAGGTACCACAAAACTCAGGCGGTTTGAGGTACTTAGCCCCACTATTGTGCAGATTCCTTGCTTTTATGTGTAGGGTTGTAAGTGATAGGGATGGAGCAGGAAAAGGGTATGTGGAAGATGTAAGAAACAGATGCTAGAAAGTATTTTGAACATACCCAGGCATCCATATGTGATAAATATTGTTTTGTTTCACATGTGCCTTAAATAGAGCAGGTTTGAAGTAACGCCAAGAAACTCATTATTCAAGACGTCTCCAAGAAATATTGGACCCCAGAAACAAATTAAGAAAACAATACAAAAGGGCATACATGTAATCATTCGTATAAGTAATGTTAAAATCTGTTAACAGCTCTTCCTAGAATGAAATAAATGCAACTCTAATGTACAAAACATCGAGGTACGTATTGATCCCCTCTTATAACAAGGGTTTGGGATGAGTTGCATGCTAAATTGTTGTTCAATACCAAGGTTTTATTTTGTTTTGTTTTCATTCTGAAATCAGAGCCTATTTGTGAAATATGAAGAAATAGTTCATATTTGCCCTAGGGTAGATGTTTGTGAGTTTGCATTGCCAAGACAATAGATCATTTGTTACTGGATATATATGCAAAAGCAAAAAAATATAAAAAAGCATTTCCAAAACTCTTTTTTAATTTAATCCCATTAGTCCTAGTTATAATTCCTTTTATTATGGGAGCTGCATATCCCGCTTGCTTGACTCATACATAGTCAATAGGTCCACTTACATGAATAAAGCAACAGGGCTTTTGGCCTTTATTGAATAATTATTTCCCTTTCGTGTTTACACCTTGGAAAACCTGGGTTTCAGCCAGAGTATACTTTTATGAAACAGGATTTAGGTACAGAACCTGGTGATTAATTTTTATTCATTTTGGTCGTTAACCTTTCCTCTCTCCCCCACCACCCCATTATTCAATTTTGGGAGGGAGCCTGTGCTGTGCAGGGGATTATTATTGGCGATTGCATCATTCGAAATACAGGCAGCTGGTGTTTTCAACAGGGTTCTGTAGACCACATGGCCATTTACAAAGGTTGCTGATATCACATGCTTTCTAGATCAGTAATCTTCAGTTTTTTCATACTTGGGACCCACTTTTAACCTAAAAATGAATTTAGGGACTCATTCATTCATCCCCTCCCCCGCCCACACCCCATATTTATTTGGTTGTAGTTGCAAACCATGTTAGATAAAATGGTGATGGGTTATGACCTACCAGTTCATCTACATAGCCTGTTAGCGCTGGGGAGGAGTCAGTGAATATTTGTTGGTTGTTAGCACCAGTGAAAGGAAGACATGTATTCATATGGTGAGGTGGCTAAATCCTATGCCCTTTTAAAATGTGGAGTTTTTTGTGGGGGGAGTATTGGGTTGTTGTTTTTATTTTGATTATGTATTTTGTTGTTGTATATTTTGATTTTATTCTGTGAACTGCCCTGAGACCTCCGGGTATAGGGCAGTATATAAAACAAGTTGGAGAGTGACAGCCATAATGATCAACATAGAAGCAGACTGTAAGTAAGCATGTGAACAGGGGGTGACATGGTAGGCACTGACTGTGACTCACCTAATAAAGCCTATTAGTGGAAGCCCTGTGAAAGGACCTCTACTTGTGCTACAGGGTACCCCCCACAATGGACTCAGGAGGGATCAGGAGAATCCCCAGAACAGCACGTGGGGAAAGGGGAGGGGGAAATGTTCATTCTGGCAAGCTGATATGTAATGCAATGTTTGCAATAGTGTGGTGTTCAATTCCACCCACTGTTGTTCGACTTCCAGAAAGCTTCGGACAAAATCCCTCATTGAAGGCTCGATTTTTTTCTATCGACTTTCTCCACCTCATGTAAGGAACTCCATTTCTCTCCATCTCTCATCACACTAGAACCTGGGGTGAGGTGGGGTCATCCAATGAAGTTGAATGTTAAAAGATTGAGGACAGAGAAAGGGAAATATTTCACACTGTGCACAGTTAAAGCTATAGAAATCACTGTTGTAAGATGTGGTGATGGCCAGCGACTCAGGTGGCTTTATAAAAGGGGAGTTGACAAATTCATGGAGGATAAGACTATCAATGGTCTACTGGTCATGATGGCTGTATGTTACCTCCAGAACCTGAGACAGCCTGCCTCTGAAAAGCAGTTTCAGGAAACACAAGAAGTGAAGAGAGGGCTGTTTGTTGAAATAAGAGTAGTGAAATCTCAGCTAAGAAGCTGAAATCATATGACTAGCACACTTATTTGGAAATTAAACCAATGTCCAGACTTTAACATTCAAAAAATTTATTTGCAGAAATTTTTAGTTTTTGATGAATTACAACATTATTTTTACAATTACATGCTTCTTCAAGCATGGACTTACAGTCTCTTCTTCTAACTTCCAAACCACCGCATTTACCTCTCTTTCCAGAGCTCAGCACTCAGCCTTCTGTATCTCAGTTAGATGATGCCTTGCAGCTCCTATGAGAGTTTTCCACTTTTACCTTCTCCTGCACCTTTCCTCTCTTTCCTTCAAGTTGAGAAGAAGCACTCCAACACTCTACTCCACTTAGCAGTGTTCACAGTGGATTCTAAAACACAGCCATCTTGCTTCACACAACACGGAGTCTCTCCTTCACTAGATACCTCCCATGTGATCAACGTTAGCCAATCACACAAGAACTACTAGAGAACTCTCTAGAATTCAGTTACCAACCAATGAAATGTAAACACATAATAATGCATACAAGCGTTCACAATATCATTGGATTAAATTGCTATACCTAACACTGTTGCACTCAGCTCCTGCTTCTAGGCTTTCCATAGACATCTGGTTGGCCATGATAAGAACAGGAGCCTCAACTGCATTGGCCTTTTGTCTGACTCAGCAGAACTTTTACGAATTCTCATGAGGACTAGTGACAATTGCAGATGAATGGGGAAATGGGACAGAATTTATGTGTGAATGCACACATGCGTAACTGTCAAGAACCAGAAGCAGACTGATCCGTCACACACCTAGAGATGTTTCCGGTGCAGGTTTGAGCTCAGTTGCACTTCTACACACATTTAGCAGTGAGGCTCATGAAAGCTGCATAATCATTAAGTATCTTCAAGTGGTACTTTGAACTAGATATCATTTCCTCATTCATCTCCCCCCTCCCCTTCCCCACATTCCATTGTTAATCTAAAGAATGGGGTCTCGAGAAAGAGAAATTGAGCCTAACACGCTTTTTCAGAAAATTGCTTTGAGGTGTTCCATCACATTTGCAAGAAGTTCTTCAGAAACAATTTTAATTAAACAGAAGTGCATATTATCATTCCGGGATTCCATGGAGCGGGTCGGCTAGTGGTTACTGGATAGGAAGCCTAGGGATTGATTCACAACCGCTAGGTGCTAACTGCTTTGGAGCTGCTGCCATGGAATTAAAACATCTCTCTTTAAATGTTGCAAATCATCATGTTTTGTTTGCAGTTACTGTTTTCTGTTTCTTTGCACTACATCACTGCCGCCCGGGGAAGATATAAAACCTCTCCAGTGGTACTGGAGCCTTAATTAACATTTTCTTGAACCTCTGCAAATCAGCTATACGGACATTCTAGTTAAAACCCAAACTTGCCAATGCCTGACTCCTTAAATTAACATTTAATTCTAAAGGACTGCAAATCAGCTAGCTGATCATCCACCATCATCTAGGGAGCTAAGCGGAAAGAAATAGTCTCTAGTACAGTGCAGGAATCTATACTATCCTCTCCCATCAAATTATCCCCAGATTCTTCATTTTTTGTGTGTGTTTCTCTCTCTCCCCTCCCCCCAAGTTCTCTGTTTCTTTTGCATGAAAATATATAGTTATACCTTTCCAAGTGAAAAATATAGCGGTGTTGGGTTACAGAAATTAAGCAAGCATATAACATGCAAAATTACAGAATACATCGCTCTGTGGGGAAGGCCTATTTTTCAAGGCACTTGCCTCTTCAGCCTTCCAGTGAAACATTTCATAATTAAAATGAAAGCTTGTTCCGTCAGTGCTCCATTCTGGAGTAGCATGCATAAACTGCAGAGATTCTTTTATTGTACAACAGACACTATTTTGAAATATTTAGTTGCTTAACTTGCAATTCCTGACTCAGGGAGATTTCCAGTCTGTAAAATCTCTGTGGAGCAGCCTGTGGAGGGATATACCGAGTTTTAAATTTTCCTTTGCATATAAGGGGAAAGAATCTCAAGCAGAGGTGCATCTGTCAAAATGGCATTAAGTACTTACAAAAAGTGCTCTGTATAGTGCACTTCAGAATCCTTCACATCTGAACCACCTAAATTGTGGTGGTTAGAAAAGGGCAGCGTTAACAGTTACGCTAAGACCACACATTTAAAACAGTAGAATACCACATTAAGCAAAGAATTCTCCTGAAGAATTATGGGAACTGTAGTTTGTTAAGGGTACTGTAGTTTGGGACGCGGGTGGCACTATGGTCTAAACCACAGAGTCTAGGACTTGCCGATCAGAAGGTCGGCGGTTCGAATGTCCTCAACAGGGTGAGCTCCCATTGCTCGGTTCCTGCTTCTGCCAACCTAGCAGTTCGAAAGCACGTTAAAGTGCAAGTAGATAAATAGGTACCGCTCCAGTAAATGGTGGTTCTATGCACTGCTCTTGTTCACCAGAAGCGGCTTAGTCATGCTAGCCACATGACCTGGAAGCTGTACGCCGGCTCCCTCGGCCAGTAAAGCGAGATGAGCGCCGCAACCCCGAGTCATCCGCGACTGGACCTAACGGTCAAGGGTCCCTTTACCTTTAAGGGTGCTGAGGGTTGTATAAAATGCTACATTCGTACAAAGTTAGCCACACACACACACACACACACACACACACACACACACACACACACAAAATATCTATTCATTTGCCTCCTGGCATACCCTCCCTCTTAGACTGCAGGTTCTCACACAGGGTCCAAACAAACTCTCAGCTCACCCACAAAAGTAGGCAAAGAGAAGAGACCCTGGAAGCATTGGACACCACCTTAGTCTCTCACTATAGACTTGCTTTTTATGGGTAGGCCAAAGTGGATGGTAGTTCCTCAGGCTGCCCACAGCTGTGCCCATTCAGCCTCACTCTCCGCACCCGGTTCCAGATACAGCGGGTTTGTTGAGTTTCCCAGGGGGTCCAAAGGTTGGGAAGAGGGGGCCCCTCCACTCACAGCTCCTTCTTCACCCTCTGCCCTTTCCTCCTCCTCCTCCTCCAGCTGCTTTAATGTCCCATGTCAGGGTTTGCTTTTGTGGGGCAGGCACCAAGGTGAATGGCACTTCCTCAGGCTGTCCACAATTCAGCTGCAATCTCCACTTTCCAGCGAGGCCCTAGGACATTTGTTTTTGAAACGAAAGTTGTGACAAATGTTTTTGCAGTTTTGTTTTCTAGCAGACACTAGCAATTTCAGAAGATAGATAGAAATTGCACCTGCAAAAAATGACAACAGCGGCACTTAAGCCTGCACAAACAGTAATCTTTTCT